>NC_068328.1:2727272-3030303 GCF_000147395.1 Oryza glaberrima
GTTGAGAGTTTGAAGAAAAAAGTTGGAATCTAAACAGGGCCTAAGAATGACGACGATCTTGCAGTTGGTAGCAGGAAAATAATGTGCTGCAATACTAGATCAGATCAGTAACCAGTTGATTGTTGGCCTCGCAAGTTAGTACTGCCACTTACCTGCAGGCCACCCACATTCAGATTCAGTTGGTCACTTGAGCCAAAAGTTTGTGATCTGGCCACTCTCACGGTCTCACCAGACCTGAAGCTGCCAGGATGAGTGAAAGAATGGAAGAAATGGTCCAGGATCATGGTTGGCAGCCACTCATCCAGCATATGCAGGTATGTGGCACACACAGAAGCTACCTGCCATCAGGGAAATGGCTGTCAGAAAGTGGACAAGTTTGGAGTGCCAAATCTGGGATTAAAGAAGGCCCAAACATGTGATTAAAGGGTGAAATGAGCAAGGCCCACTGCCCTTACCAAAGTCTGAAACTGTCTTTGTTTCTTTCCTTCTTGTCTTTTGATAGATTCCCTAGTGAATAGTGATCCCCTGTTCTTTTTATTGCGGGTAAATAAAAAAGGGAAACATAAAGAAGAAAGAAGAAAGTCAAAAGGAAATTTGAGCTAAAGAAGAAAAAGGTTTTAAAGGGCAGTGCAAAGATTGCCTTTCAATTTAGGCGGGAGGTTACATGGATCATGTCTAGTTGCAATCCAATTCAGACAGAACCTGAATTCAGTTGCAGTGACATTTCCATGAAAGTTTCTCAAAAAAAAAAAAAAAAAAAACATGGGAGCATTGAACTATACTTAACTTCACTGCATTGCGCAAACGTAGCAGACAGTTAAATTTACAAGACAAAGGCCGTGTTTAGATTCCAACTTTTTTCTTCAAACTTTAAATGTTTGGACACATGTATAGAGCATCAAATGTAGACGAAAAAAACAATTGCACAGTCCAACTGTAAATTGCGAGACGAATCTTTTGAGCCTAATTACGCCATGATTTGATAATGTGATGCTACAGTAAACATTTACTAATAACAGATTAATTATACTTAATAAATTCATCTCGCAGTTTACAGACAAAATCTGTAATTTGTTTTGTTATTAGTCTACGTTTAATACTTTAAATATGTGTCCATATACTTTAAAAAATTTTGGCACACGAACTAAACACAACCAAAGTGTTGTGCTTTATGACGGTCTGCAAGTACTATTCAAATAAGAATATAAGATCACCGGTGACCGGTCGGTTGGTTGTTACTTTCAAAATTTTGATTTCCTTGGAAAATTAGCACGGTTGCCAGCTCGATTCAGGTCAATTTGTCCAAAGATCCGACTAGGACGAGCTGACCAAACCAACAGTATTCATGATCTTGTTTGAATATTAATGTGTTTCTCATCCAATGAGGCTGGAGCAGAGAACAGAACGACCCAATGACATGGCGATGTTATCCTCACAGCCAGTGATACATATATTATTTTTAACATTTCCCTAAAATATAACAGCACCGTATTGCTGCCATATTATGATATTATCGAATAATGTAACATGCATGTAGATAAAATTAAAAAAAAAAAGTCCAGTGCACAACGACCGGCATTGCAATCCGGTCAGGTGATTTTCAGACCAAATCTTCCGATTCGTAAACCCACGAGGCAAAAAATATAAAAACAATTTGCGTAATCAGGGCGGCAATGCGGCATGCCCCAAACCATAATTAAAGAAAACACCGACTCAATTATTCAATTAACTAATGGAAAATCAGCACACCGACAAGAGATTCATATCCAGCAGTTGTTCGTACAGGATTAGGTTATCCACTACTTCCAGAAATTAAATTGCAGTCCAACATTTTCCAAGTTTCAGCTTTCAGAAGTCCGTGTTTTTCTGACATGTTGCCTGAGTTAATCAACGCCATATTTAATTGCCATTTGGGAGAATATTCTTAGTCAGGCACACGTATGAAGACAAAAACAGAGCATGAAAAAAAAATAGTTTTGCTGTGTGTTTTGTTTCCTCCATTTGGCAACGGATCAACGATGCAACAGCATCAGGGATTAAAAGAACTGCACAAATTAATTAAGAGCAGAGGCCATCGGAATGGATAACCTTCGGATATATAAGAACAAAATGATTATTAGGATTTCCATGTGAGATTAGACAGTGGAAGAAAATGATATTTAAGGATAATTCACCAGGAAGGTTTCAATCAGGTACAGGACATGTGTCCCCATGGAGAGAGACCATACCCCTCTGACCCTGTACTCTAATCCCGGGACTAATTGTTCGTAGTCTAAATATGCTTAATACGGTCATATTCCAAAGCTAGTGCAGTCTAATCGCTTTCTTTATTCTCTCATCAATTTTCGCATTCTTCAAACATGGGCGTGCTCATGACTAGTGATTTGGATTGCTTCAATGGTAGGTGACCGTGTGGCACGCCAAGCCTGCAAAATGTGGGCGAAAAGGACGTGGGCATTTCATTCCGGATAACGAAGACCTTGATGAACATTGTTGACTCCCTGTCTGGAACGCTGAAATTTTTTTGTTGTTTTTTTTCTTATTCCCATGTGAAAATTGCACAGAACATGTGTAGATCACAGAGCTAGAATTGCTGTATACAAATATTGCCGAGGTGATATTTCACAAGTTGCAGGTAGATTAGAAAATGCAGTTGTTCTGAAATGGTCTACGAATCAGAGTTAACGTAGGAGTAGTAAAGACGAAAAGGTTTTTGGATTTACCGACCCTTTATTACTGTCTCAAATGTCAAAAGGGATGTGAATGATGGTAACGACGGCCTGCACACGCATGGCCAAAGCTTCACATCGAAAAAGATGTGTGTCTTCAATTATAAAACTATTAATCGACGCAATAATCTGAAATTTGAAGATTAATCGCAACGGCAATGCAACCAGGTACTCCGTAGCACACAGAGAACATCAAATAATATCGCGGAGAAGACTTCTTACACACAGAGCTGGGAGAATATCCGAATCCGAATCACCGACATAGCTATCCGTCCTCGTCGGCGCCACGTCGGACGGGGAAGAACGAGATCAATTTTGCCGCCACGAATCGTTTGAAAGAAAATTAAACTACTCCGCGTTTGAGGAAACTTTTCTTTGTCCCACACGAACAGCACAAGACCAACGAAGATTTAATCATATATTTTAATTTATAATCGCCTGGTTAAACACCACGTCTTTGATGAAAAGCAACGCGACCAAGACAGAACTAGTCCACGATTCAACCAACATCTCTGACTAGGCACGCATTTTGCGACCAAAAGTTCATCACTCCATCAGTCCATTTCATCCGCTAATACTCTAGTTAAATCAAATTTCGCTTAACCAGTCAAGAATTGATCAGCACACTACAACAGAAGGGGTAAGTTTGGACAAAAATTGATCGAAAGCATAACAACACGTTTGGTGGATGCCTCTGATCTTCTAAGTCTAAAGTCCTCAGTTGGTATGTACATGTCGTCAGATTGGCCTCTGAGCTCTGTCGCCGGAGACATGGCGATCACATCACCGAGCAGGCGTTGGGGTTCTCGTCGCTGAACAGCTGCGGCGCCGGCGACATGTCGAGCTGGTACGGGTACGGCGGGTACGACGGCGGCGGCTGGTAGTTGCGGACGTCGTTGGGGTGGGGGTGGTAGTAGCCGTAGCCGCCGCCGCCGCCGCCGCCGGCATTGGGGCTGGCGTAGCCCACGCCGTCGCCATTGCCGCCGCCGTAGTACTGGTAGTAGCTGGGGGGAGGTCCCTGCTGCTGCGGGTACGCGAAGTAGCCGTGGCCGTACGGCGAGACGTGGTACGTGCTCGCCTCGGCCGGCGCCGGCGCCATGGACGCCGCGGCGGCGGCGGTGGACGGGCCGGCGATCTCGATGCTCTTGCCTTTGTCCTTCTTGTCGCCGCCGGCGGCGTCTTTCTTCTTCTCGCCGCCGTCGGCGTCACCGCCCTTGTCCTTCTTCTTCTCGTCTTTCTTGCTGCCGGGCGCCACGGCCTCCACGGCGCGGTTGAGCTTCTCGGTGAGATAGGTCAGCATGGCCGGCACGTCCATTGTGCCCGACACCTTCACCTCATCCTTGGCATTGCCGTCCATTACCACTTCCTTCACCCCTGACACATAGCAAAAGCCAAAAGGCGTCAGTTTTGGAGCCAAAGCAACAAAACAAACAGCAGAACGAGAGTAGTACAAAAACTGACAGAGGAAAGATTAATTAAAAAAATAAAATCCTCACCTTTGATCTTGTAGATGCGTCGCCTGATGCGGTCGGCGCAGCCATCGCAGTGGAGGCGAATCCTGAGCAGCACCGTTTCCTGTAACAACAAAGCAGAGAGACATTTTGAGTTGTCAGGTCAAACGAGTAGTTGGGAGGAGCAGAGAAGCGTATGCGTATGGCGTTGGTAGGGTTGCCTCTTGTGTACCGACCTCTTTGGGTTTCTTCTCCTCTGGCGGTTGCTTCTTCCCCTTCTCCTCTTTCGCCTGGGCGTCCTTCTTCTCGCCGCCATCGTCCTTGACGGCCTTGGGCTCGGCGGCGGGTTTCTTGGCGGCGGCGCCACCGCCGCCGGCGGAGACAACCTCGACGGGCTTCTTGGTCTTCGCCTCGATCCTCGCCTTGAGCGCGGCCGCGTCGGCCGTCCCCGCCACGACGACCGTGTTCGTCGCCACGTCCGCCGCCACCGACTCCACCCCTGCGATCCCAGACACAACCCAAAAATTCAGACACCCAGACACCAAATCGAACCCCCCAAAAAAGGCTCAAAAAGAAAAAAGAGAAAGAAACGAGAGGCGGCAGCGGCGAATAATCGAGACCGAGATGAGTACCGGCCAAGTGCTTGATGGACTTCTTGACCTTCTGCGCGCAGCCGGCGCAATGCAACTCCATCCTCAGCACCACCGGGTCGGCGGTGGCGCCCGCCTTCGGAGCAGCCTTCTCATCCCCCATGGATGGATTTTTCCAACCTCCTTCTCCTGTGCTCGCCTCTGGAAGTCTGGAATTTGAGATTTTGAGTTCTGACGAAGCGAATAAAATGGCGGCGCTGGGTGAGCGGGGATAAATAGGGGGAGGGAGACGAGACGAGGAAGCGGAGGCGAAGGCGACTAGGCGACGGAGACGAAGAAGAAAAAAAAAAAGAGAGAGAAAGAGAAAGAAACCGTAGTGCGCCGCGGTGGGGTGGGTGGGGCCACCCTGTCAGTCCGCTCGCCCGCCCGCCGTGCGGATCCGTGTACGCGTCGGGCGCAAGTTTCCTTTCAGTGGCCGGTAATTTCCCACCAGCAAAGCCAGCCTGCCTGCCGCGGCTGGTGCTTTGGCTTTGGCTACGGTCACCTGCGATGTTATGTCACGTGGCGTCATCGCGTAGATTTTGCTGGTGCCTTTGCTGCTGTGTACTCCTACGTAGCCAGTGTACTGGACTTTAGTACTAGTACAGTACTTGCCTTAGATAGGATCAACAGCTGTTTGGTTGGATGTCACCGACCAGATACTGTTTGGTACTCCACAACTCAAATTTGTACAGTACTACCTTGTCACAATGTTCGAGTTTCTGTGCGGCCACGGCTCATACGTGACAGAGATACAGTACTGTCCTTTCTTGCCACGTAGCTTCAGAGCAAAAACTATGGTAAAACACGGTGATCAATCAAGTAAATGTTAGCATTAGTTGATTTTTTTTTTTTTTTGAGAAAGGAGTCGTTGATATTTCCAGTCAGAGGAGGATGGTAATTGCAACGGCTTTGGTTCCCCTTTTCTTCAGTCCTCGCGTACGACGTTTTCCCTTTAAGGGAACCACACGTACGAGGCGACGATTTGTGCGACGAAGATTATCGTGTGCCGTGTGACGATCGCTGTGACGATAAGGTGGAAGGCGACATGTGCCGAGATGGTCGTGGGCCCTGGCCCTTCCCTTCTTCTTTTTTCTTCACTTTTCTCGAACAAAAATGGGCCCTACGTGCGGGAGGCGGTGTACGTGCGGGAGACGGAAGCCGCGCTCGCTTTGGATTTTGGACCAAGTAGGGCCCATCAAGGGCCCAAGTGGGTGTGGGCCCACGTCTCGGAAACCGGCGAGCCGTTGCAGCGACGCGCGATGGTTCAGTTTCTCGAACGTTCTAGAACTACTAGTACTGGCTTGCGATGAGCTGGTGGGTTGGATAAGAACGACCTAAGTTGGTGGGCTGCCGCGTGCGGCGGTGAGGTCGGTTTTGGGCTGACGTGCCTAACGCTGTGCCACTTGGGCCGAAAAAACGCTTTTTTTATTCGGCAATTCGGTGTATTTTAAAAAGACCTAAACGCACGTGGTGTTATCCATGTGTACTGGGCCTGTATTGGGTTCAACTGGAACTTTGGGCCTGAATTCAACGTGTAGTATGACTTATTAATAACGTTGTTTATTATTATTATTATCAAGATAATGGAAGTATATAGGCTTTACAACTTCTCTAGGAATACATGCAAATCAGCAATAGGATTTGAGCTTTAATGGATAAAATCATGCGCTAATAGCTTTATCACCATTGTAGCCTACTTTTTACTGATAAATAAATATTGATTTTGAATTTATTGGCCATCTATCTATACATCTCCCTGCCCTCTTACACATCTTCATCCTCAACTCTAGCTTCCTCCATCGCCAACCCACTCTACGCAGGTGTAGCGGCTTGCTTAATGTTGCCGTCGTCCTCGCTCTCCCACCACTACTACCGAGGGTGGAGGATTGAGGATGGAGGAATAGAGTAATGGTTGGCACTTGGGAGGATATTGCATTGAGGATGGAGGTATGGAGTAGTGGTTGGGACGTGGGAGGAAGGAGAAGGAGAGAAATAAAGTGATGGATTCCCCGAAAAAAAAGTGATGGATTGATACATGGGTCTCACTGTTATAGACCCAAATGAAAAGTGTAGATGAAAAAACTGTTGTATGAGTAACGAGTCTGGCTTACCAAATAGCCAAATCAGGAGAGGAATTAGCTATGTGAATAGTTGGAGAGGCTGATTTCGTTGGAAATGCTCGCGCTTCCCAAGTTCTCATTCCTACTAGGCTTTGGGTTCAGACGATGAGGCCACCTGGCACCGCACTAGGCTTTGGGCTCATTTCAGGCGCCGGCAGCCGGCGCGTCACGGAGCCGAAACCGCCAAATTTCATAAGCAAAAAAAAAAAAAAAAAAAAAAAAAGAAGAAGAAGAAAGAAACAAAAACGCAAAGAGGAGAAAAGAAGCTCGTCTCCGCGTCTCTGCCCGCCCTCTCGTCGATTTCTCATTTCTTTCTCTCCCTCCAATTTGCCCCCTCTTTGTCGTTTTAGGGTTTCCGCGCTCCAACTCCTCCCCAATTCTGGTCCCCGATTCGCGCGATCTCGGCCACCCATGGTCTCCGGCGTCGCCCACCGGCCGGACGACGACGGCGGCCGCGCCGCCTCGACGTTCCAGCGCCCGCCGCAGCCGGCCGGCGCGCGGCCGTCCCTGGCCACGCCGCCGCCCTCGGGCGGAGCGCAATCCGCTTCGACGAGCGGCGGGAGCGCGGGCTCCCCGTCCAGCCGCAGCGAGCAGCATGTCCCCGCAGCCGCAGGCATGGCGGCGGGGGCGGCGGCGGCCTCTACTCCGATTAGTGAGAATACCTTCCTCCGCCTCAACGACCTTGACATCCACGGCGACGATGCGCCTTCCTCACAGGCTCCAACGAGGTCAGCGTTTGGTTTGCCAGTTTTCGCCGCGGGGTTGCGTTTTTTTCCCAATGTTATTACAAGATTTTAAGATTTTGAGAATTTGGTTGGTTTTTGTTTTTCTCTGTAGCTGTACGCTACTTAAAATGCTCCGGAGATGCACCGGGTGGTTAAAATTGTCCGTAGTGTTGTAATTAGCTGTGTTTGGGCTGCAAAATGCTTAGGGAAGTGTATCCTGCCATCACTTTGATGTGTGGTTGCAAGTATGATTTTCTGGGGATGCTTATACGATTATGCTCTGTAGGTTTACCTTGCTGAAAGTGTTAATTCTATATATATACGGAGTAGTTCTCATCTGTAGTCTATTACACGTGTATACTGTACTCACGATGATCAGTAAAACATCAGTCATGTGACCTCTTTTGCTACATAGATTCCAGACTGTAGAACACTGCTGTTTGGATGCCAGTGCATGTTTTTCTGCATTATGAATTTGGAAGTACGACTTGGCAGAAGTTCTCTACCTCTTAAGGCTCCTTTTCAAAAAATAAATCCCTTCATTGTTATCTAGTTTTGTGCATTTGCAATAAGGGTTTTTGCTATGAATAAAATTATGCAGCAAGAAGAAGAAGAGAGGAGCACGAGCAGTTGGTCCTGACAAAGGTGGCAGGGGGCTGCGCCAGTTTAGTATGAAAGGTGTGTTAAATCCCATTTCTTCCCTATTAGTACACCATTTGAGTTTATTTATAAGCACCACAAGTATGTGCTATAAAAACTCATGATGACACTGTTTGTTCTTTTGCAGTTTGTGAGAAAGTTGAAAGTAAAGGGAGAACAACATACAACGAGGTTAGTGCTTTCCTCTTTCTACCGAGTTCATGTATCTTGTTCTGAGCATCTGATGGCATCATGTACGTGGTCACATCACATGGATTGAAGCAGCAAATTGAGATCACAAATGTTGCATGTGTCAGCTCCCTGTTTCTTTGCATAGTTGTCTTCTTGTTAACTCTATCCTTGAAGATTCAATCAGTTATTTCAAGAGGACTTAGGCTATGTATGCAATGTAAAACCTAATAGCAATATATGCACAGGGCAGGACTGTCTATTACTCCAATAAGCCAACATGTTCATATTGTCCGTCCACCTGGTGGTATTGTCAAACAATTCATTATCTATAAAACTGCCATGTTCTGCATCATGATTTGGGGCTATAAAATTGGTAACTCACTCACATGTCTTATGTAACACTGCTGTTTGATCAGCTTGCTCAGATCTTACTATGGTGATGTGTTGTAATATGTGACATCCACCATATTGATCATTGTAAATCCGCTATACATATCACCCTCTTCTACTGTTATATTTAAACTAACAATCTGTCTTTGCATCTATTCATGTTCATGTTTGGAGTTCCTCAAAATTGCTAAAAACTATCATATTTTGTCTCTCTGGCAAAAAGTTGTAATAATTTTGGCTATGCATTTGTTGATAGTTTTCAATGTTTACCCTTATTGGTGAAGTCCAAGTCTCATAGTCCTTCTGACTTATCTTTATCAGGTGGCAGATGAACTTGTTGCCGAATTTGCAGATCCCAATAACAGCATTTTGCCAGCAGATCCAGATAATCCCAATGCAGTTGAGAAATGACTTACCTGCATCACCAATTATTTCTTAAGTCAGTTGTATGCTCACTTTGTGTTAAATGCAGCAACAATATGACGAGAAAAATATACGGAGAAGGGTTTATGATGCTCTGAATGTTCTGATGGCTATGGAGATTATATCTAAAGATAAAAAGGAAATTCAGTGGAAGGGGTTGCCTCGAACCAGTATAAATGATATTGAAGATTTGCAGGTTTTTCGTCTTCTTTTCCCACTGGTTATCGACATTTGATGTACTTTTGGTAGTCATATTTATTTATTTATTTATGCTCTTTTACAGACGGAACTTGTAGGACTGAAAAGTAGGATTGAGAAGAAAAATACATATTTGCAGGAGCTGCAAGACCAAGTAATGATATAGCTCAACCTGCTTTTCTTTAGTCATGTCCAATGCAATATATAAAATGAACTGTTCTACTGAGCTAGCAGTGTACCATAGTCTTCAAATTGTGTGGCTTTAGTGGTAGATACTGTGATACACATAATGCCCTTACTCGGTAACATTGTTTTTGGCATGTTAAGTTTGTAGGTATGCAAAAGTTGATACAAAGAAATGAACAGCTATATGGTTCAGGAAACATTCCCTCGGGTGGAGTTGCATTACCATTTATCCTTGTTCAGGTGAATAGTTCATAAATTCTTTGTCTTCTATTCTCTTGTTTCATGGCACTGTTTCCTGCACATGACTTCAGTCTAAATGACAAGAATGAATCATGCAGACACGGCCTCATGCAACTGTGGAAGTTGAAATATCAGAAGATATGCAACTTGTACATTTTGACTTTAATAGGTAAAACAAGAATCCTGTTATTCTCTCCCATCTGGTCACACCTTTACAATTTATCTAGCAAGCCACACCTTTCTCTTTCTGTTTCCATTTTTCTATTCTTTCATGATATGATTGCAGAAGGTCCTCACTGGAAGGGCATCCTCTTATCTCATTTAAATTCTGGCAGTGGTCTTTTAACCCTTAAAATATAATATAATTCACTCTGTAAAAAAGAACTAAAATCTCAGCTGCTATATCAAATTTGGATGGTAGAGATTTTGGTCTCCAAACCTCTAGTGATGGGACGGTACAAGCGGAAGTGTAAATAATGTGACTTTTGAAAAGTGTTGTTAGCTTTTATTGGTTGAGCTAAGTCATCTAGTTTTAGTCCAATTACAGGTCGCAGGTCCTCATTATCCTAGTGACATTTGCCATGTCACTAATTCTTGAATAATAGGGAGACATTGGCATCCTAAATTGGGAAGATGAGAGCCCAAGTGTGAAATTCATTTTACTTTTCTAAAAGAGTAAATTGCATTCACGGTACAAGAATTTGTTAGGTGGGTGCATTCTAATGTAAGAACTTGAAAACTGAACAAACTGGCTCACCAACTTGACTAGACGGTGCGCTTTTGGTCAAGGTGAATACCACATGGAATTTTCGGCCACGTTAGCAAGACATGTCATTCATGTAACATGTTTTTGCTTCTTCCTTCAAACGACAGATAGACTGAATGTTCATTTTAGCAAATATCCCCAGTTCAATGGTAACAATATCAAATCAAAAGCTCTATAGGTCTAGATTTAGCGTTGATAGAGGGCACTGTAATCTCTTGATTGATGCATGAATCAATTCATAGTTATACTGTCAATTGAACAATGAAACTAGACAGTAGAAATTTAGCTTGATCTAAATGGCCAACGCTTGCTTCGAGAAGACTAGCATCACCATCACCCGCCGCCACCACTGACGAAGCACACAGTAACATCTTTGAGTTAGCTAGCCTGTTCGATTTTTGCCTATATATTTCCAAAGTTTGATCATGCGAACAGGAATGATATGCATTGCCACATCTTGCCGTAGATGATCTAGCTTCACAAGATTCATAGTTCACCAAAAGTAATGGATCAACCTGGGAGTCGTGAATTCATAATAAATGGAAAGAAGCAGACATTATATATCATCTGGAACAATTAGAACATGAAAAATAGTCGGGAGTTTGTTTCAAAATTGTTGGGATGGGAGATAAGCGATTTGTGTGCCTGATGTGCAATCGACAGCGTCCCTTGCTGATGTGGCAAAAATATGTAATGTGGCCTTCACTTTGAACAAATATGCACCATATAGCCAAGTTAATGGACTAATATGCTTAAATTTCAAGTTCTAGTACTAAAACACGCCCACCTGACAAGTTCTTGCACCATGAGTGCAATTTACTCTTTCTAAAAGGAACTATCAAATGAATGAAACATATCAAAATATGCCTTTTATTTTTGTTGAAAGAAATAATTTGATATTGGTGCAGCCTCTTAGATTTCCCTTAGATCAGCGTAAGTTCTTGATATTTACATTTCTGAAACTGCAGCACACCATTTGAGTTGCATGATGACTCATTTGTACTGAAAGCAATGAGTTCTTGTGGAGAAGAACAAATCGACGGTATTCATGATCTAATTTCAAATGGAGGTGAGAGCTCAAGCATGCCAAATATTTATAGGCAGCAAGTGCAGCAACCTGCAAGATCAACTAATGGTACAGCTAGATTGCCAAGCTCACCCCCTATTCCAGGAATACTGAAAGGGCGAGTGAAGCACGAGCATTAGTGTAGTGTGTTTGTTGATTGTTGTCTGGCGTGTTTGGTTTATTATTTTTTATTTTTTTGTGTAAAGCGCCTGTAAATTAGTGGGCATTGGAAAAGTAGTTTGTTCCGATTTAACGCTGCAGTCTGATTGGTAGAGTGGCGGGTGCCCTGACCAGACCTGTATCACTCCCCGAGTAACTTCTAACCGGCTTTTAATCTGTTCCGCCATGGTTGAGAAAAGACGTCTTTTAACGTCATGTAATTGTTTAAAGCATTTTGAAGTAGTTAGCATTTGATCTGAGTGAAATTTCAGCCTTTTGCATGCTTATTGTAGGCATATACATTTGTATTGGATATTTGCCTTAGTTATATGATATACTACTACTTGTCTTAGCAAAATTTTCCATACTTCTATATCGATCTGATTCCCTTATTGCCTTTTGGTTTTGGCTATGAAGGAAACAAGGGAATATGGGATACACGAACAACTTCTTTGTGAACATCTTTACACGCTGGTGTGATTATCCTCAACTTCAGGTGACCAGAAAAAAACTGCAAATGCATCTCGGTTGAACAATCACACGTTCACACTTCATTAAAGCTTTTGGAGTGGTGGTTCTCTAGGCCTTTCGTCCGCCAATCAGCCAATGTATTTTGAAGAGTCCACCAATTTTCCATTGCCATTAGAGCAAGTTTAATAGTATAGCCAACTACTAGCTTCAATTCATCTATAATCAATCTAATAGCTCATTTATACAATACTTACATACTACACTATTAATATCTGGTTCTATCTGTCATACACACACTGCGTCTTGGAGTCCGTGCAACAGCTGGCTACAAATCTGTAGCCCGCTACCT
Source organism: Oryza glaberrima (assembly GCF_000147395.1). Taxonomy (NCBI): domain Eukaryota; kingdom Viridiplantae; phylum Streptophyta; class Magnoliopsida; order Poales; family Poaceae; genus Oryza; species Oryza glaberrima. Next base: position 2,740,009 of record NC_068328.1, read on the forward strand.
TTCTCTCTCCTCATTTATCTACTTAAAATATATTTGCAGCTGATTTATAGCCTGCTATTGTACCTGGTCTTATGGAAAAAGGGGAAATTTCTAAGTTTGTTTATCGACAAACCATCGATTCTAAGAAATACCATTGATACTAGCAAAATATCCATATGTTACAACGGGCTCTAATTATATTAAATGGGTTATCAGCTAACTAAAATTAATCATCATTCTCCAGCTCTGATTAACGATGATATAATAATAAATTATCACTTTAAAACTCTGGTTAAAGATGATACGATAAACAATGTATTATACTGTTCAGGAAGCAAATAGTAGCACATAAGATAGGTGGAAGTGACAAAACCATTACCACTAATAAATTTTATGATAATATAGATAGAGATGTAAGTTCTACAAAATACCATGGTATAAGCTATTTTCTCCTTTTGTTATTTTTACCATCGCCGTTCAATCAACGTGAGTTGCCTTCCGTTAACCTTTTCCTTTTTCTTTTTTTTTTTTGTCAACGTGAACCTTCGGCAAGACCTTCACCCAGGCTGCCGTCGTTGATCCAGGCAGTTGATCTACTGAACTCCCGATGCCCCAGCGCCGCCGCCGCGGGGCTGTGCCCCTATCCGCCTGTGTGTCTTCCTTCGACGGGCGGGTTGGGTTCGAGGGACGGGGGCTCTGGGTGGCGTCGCTCGCGGAAAACGCGCGGCCGCTGGGCACAAGCCGCCTCGATAGTGCCTGTGTGGTGCTCTGGATTGTCTCTGGGAGCGGCGATACTGGCAGCCAACTATGGCTTCTTCCCCACTGAAGACTGCAGCTTATCGACGACGATTTGGCCTTCTATTATGGGTGCCTTATTTCACGCTAAAATTAGAAGTTTAAAATTGAAACGATTTGACAGAAAAGTTAAAAGTTTGTGTGTGTAGAAAAATTTTCATGTGATAGAAAAGTTGAAAGTTTGAAGAAAAAATTAAGAACTAAACCAGACCTACGCAGAAAAGTTGCATCTTCGCAAATGGGAGTGGTTGATTGAATTTGTTGGAAGGCGTGAAGGAATTTCGAAGGGGGTAAGAGTTGTGCTCTTTTTTTCTTTCTGATTGCTGCATTGCATTCACCTATAGATGGCCAAAAGGTCCGCCCGGCACGGCCCAGCCCAGGCACGGCTAGGCACGGCCCACCAGCCATTGGACCGGCACGGCCCGATCGACACTTCGTGCCGGGCCGTGTCGGCCCATGGGCTGCACCTCCCGCCCAGGCACGGCCCACCAGCTATCGGGCCGTGCCGTGCCGGCCCGAAGGCACGGTGGCCCATCGGGTCTTTTTTAAAATAAGTCTATTTTCCGTCCCTCCTCTTTAGGCTTCTACATATGTGTAGCTAAAATAAGTCTATTTTTTATCCCTCCTCTTTGGTCTGACATATGTATAGCTAAAATTTTTTGTCCCTCCTCTTTGGTCTGACATATGTATAGCTAAAACAAGTCTATTTTCCATTCCTCCTCCTTGGGCTAACATATGTATAGATAAAATAAGTCTATTTTACATCCTTTTCTTTCGTCCAAGGCATATAATATGTATATTTTTACTCCCCTATTTTTTTTTGTATCGGGCTTGGCTGCCGGCTCATCGTGCCGTGTCGGGCCGACCCAACGTGCCGGTGGAGTGGCCCAGGCACAGCCCGGTGCTGTGCTTGGGCCGGGCCAAAATGCCATGCCATGGGTCGGGCCGTTGGGCCTCAGGCCTTTTGGCCATCTATACATTCACCTCTACCTCCTCGAAATTCCTGGTTTTGTTCGTCTTCTCTTGTTGTATCCATTTCCTCTTGTGATTTTTGAGAGGTGATGGTATTTTTTAAGAGACATTGCTGATGGATGTTATTTTCCGAGGGAACGGGCAGGGTGCTCCCACATTTCACTATAGAAGAGAAAAAAGAGAGTTATAAAAAAATAGATCTAAAAATCTCACAACGGCATGGTTAATTTACATAAAACCGGCGAAAATCATGCCGTTGACATACTGAACTAAAGAACAACAATCCAATAAGGAAAAAACTCCTAAACAAAGCTTTAAGGACATGCTAACAGAACGACGACATCGCCCAATCCAAACGAATATAAGGTTTTCACCCGGAGAAATCTTTTGATGTGGAGTTGAACGAGGACTCCATAGCAACGCCTTCAAAAAAATGAACAGCGTCAGAGGATGTCGCCGCCGCTAGCACCGTCAAGCCAAGCAAGACTTTCACCTTGGAGTCCTATCCAACCATATGTCACCTGTACATCGAAACTACTTGCACTATGTACACCACCTACACACCACAACGACCCGCACCACGACTGGACAGCGCTGTTGATGACCCGCTCCTCCACCTAGCCGGGCCGCTGAGCTTCACCGAGTCGTGGAGCTGAACCATCGCTACCACCAAACGCCACCATATAGGGACCACCATAGCACCTAGATCCGGATCTGGATCTGCACCGTTGATGTAATTGCCGTTAGAGTTTCAATCATCCCGCCACGATAAATGTATTATTTATCCTATAGCACTTAATGGAGAGATGCTAAGTACTAACGGAATATTAACGACGATGATATTTTTGAGACAAATTAAATCGCTGATGCAATGACATTTCATGAAACTTAGACTTGTCAATATTTGAAATTGTGTGCTTGTCAATTATATTTATTTGGATTTTCTCTTGATTAATTATGCATCCTCCGTTCCTCCAGCCGATCGATCGTCCCGTCGGTACACCAGAAAACGACCAGAAAACATTTTTTTTTTTGAACAAGGTAACGTGGCTATGCATGCCGAGAAGAGCTGAGGGAAGCAGGAAGAAGCATCCCCTGCTATTATTACACCCCCAGAAGTCGAAAGGCGCGATAGCCATGAACCGTCCAGCGCACGCGCGCGCCTCGACCGCTCACTCCTCTCCCGCGCTGACCACCTCTGCATGCGCTCTGTATAAGCACGGCCCGCAACGAGCCCCACCATTGCACGATACTGGACCCCTCGTGATGGACACCCGCCTCCCCCTCCTCCTCCTCCTCGCCGGCGTCGTCGCCGCCGCGGCGCCACTGCTCGCCACCGCCCAGCTCTCCGCCGACTTCTACTCCTCCACCTGCCCCAACGTCGAGAAGGTCGTCTCCACCGTCATCGAGCGCAAGTTCAAGGAGGACCCTACCACCTCCGCCCTCCTCCTCCGCCTCCTCTTCCACGACTGCTTCGCCAATGTACGTTCACGTTCTACGACCTTGCCCGCCGCCGGCAATGGCGGATGCTGACTTGCATGTGATGTTGGATGCGTGCGTGCGTGTGCGTGTGTGGGTGGTGTAGGGATGCGACGCGTCGATCTTGATCGACCCGCTGTCGAACCAGAGCGCGGAGAAGGAGGCGGGGCCGAACATCTCGGTGAAGGGCTACGACATCATCGACGAGATCAAGACGGAGCTGGAGAAGGAGTGCCCGCAGGTGGTGTCGTGCGCGGACATCGTGGCGCTCAGCACGCGCGACAGCGTGCGCCTCGCCGGGGGCCCCAACTACGACGTGCCCACCGGCCGCCGCGACTCGCTCGTCTCCAACCGCGAGGAAGGCGACTCGCTCCCCGGCCCGGACATCGCCGTCCCGAAGCTCATGGCGCAGTTCTCCGAGAAGGGGTTCAGCGCCGACGAGATGGTCGTCCTCCTCGCCGGCGGCCACTCCATCGGCAAGGCCAAGTGCTTCTTCATCGAGGTCGACGCGGCGCCCATCGACCCGACCTACCGCTCCAACATCACCGCCTTCTGCGACGGCAAGGACGGCGACAAGGGAGCCGTCCCCCTTGATCCCATCACCCCCGACGTCGTCGACCCCAACTACTTCGAACTCGTCATGGACAAGAAGATGCCGCTCACCATCGACCGCCTCATGGGGATGGACGCAAGAACGAAGCCCATCGTGGAGTCCATGGGTAAAAAGACCGACCAGTTCGACGCCACCTTCGGCAAGGCCATGACGAAGCTCAGCGGCATGAAGGTCATCACCGGCAAGGACGGCGAGATCAGGAAATCGTGCTCCGAGTTCAACAACCCGGTGAACACCGACGACGGCCCGTCCGTCATCCGGATCAGCTCGCTGAACCCCGAGGAGATGATGGGCTCCTTTGCGCCGGCCACCGGGAAGTCCCCCTCCGCCGCCTCGGAGTCCAGGAAGGTGGCACCAGGCGGCGCCATGGAGGAAAGGATGGCGGCCGGTGAGGCGAAGACGGATGCTTCAGGCGGCGCCATGGCGGAAAGGTTGGCGGCCGGTGAGGCGAAGACGGCTGCTGCGGCCTCCGAGGATGAAAACCAAGCGGCCGGCGATGAGGCGGCGGCGGAGGAGGAGGGGACCAAGTCCAACAAGAAGAAGGCCGAGCGGGTGACCGCAGAAGTACCTGCCGACGAGGCGGCGCCGGCGGCAAAGAAGCCGAGGGCGATGGGCGGACAGTCGTTCAGCATGGCCGGCGCCGGCGCCGGCGGCGAGCCGGCGAAGAAGTCGACGGCGATGAAGAGCCAATCCTTCAGCATGGCGAGCCAGCCGCAACAGTAGACGAAGAAGAAGAAGAAGAAGAAGAAGAAGATGCCGCGCTGCTAGCTGAGCCGTTCGCACGGCGGCCTGATCGAGCGCGCATTGCCATTTATCGTTTTTGATTTTCTCACTCTCTCTCGCCTGTTTGTAGAAGGGACGAGCATGCTACTACCGCTAGTTACTAGGCTTAATTTTGCAAGTAATGTCGTGTCGAGTTTTTTTTAACAGCGACCAAAAGCTCGATGATATTTTCTCTTTTCATTTTCCCTTTTTTTTTGTCATTCTTGTTAAGAATTCGTTGCCAACTCAATCTGGCTGGCAAATAAAAGTGTATTAAATTTCCCCTTTTTATATAGAGAGACAGGTACACAATTGTAATTGTTTTTTTTAGATCAACCAATGCATGTGAAACGATATACGTGCTACTACCATGTAAGCTTGGCCACCGTTTCTTCCACCTCATTAGTTCCTAAAAAGTCAGATTGTGAAATATGATTTTAAAGATTATTTTAGGCCGTTTTTAAAGTCGTCTTCTTAGCCATGAAAACAAGGCTGGTTAACGAAAATGATTAATCTTAAAATTCTAAATGAGATGCAACTTTTCTTCTTTCTTTTAATGAAAAAAAAACAATGGCAAGCGGGTTACAAGTGTTTACTCTAGATTCAGATGGACATTGACTAATTTATTTATGAAAAATATTTACACATTACAAACAGGGACTAGCACAATTGGAATTGGAACATCTCATCTCACTGTGGGATTCTGATCAAGACGGAGTAGATATCAACCTAAAATAGAGTACCTACGCAGCTAGTCTAAGTTCAAATCTTTCCTTTGGATAGAGTGCTATATAGCAAAGTGAACTTATTCTTAAGCGGAGTAAAATTGCACCGATTTTGATAGACATCTATGCCGTCAATAGCTCAGGAGCGCACACACGTGACTAGAAGCCCATGGAAATTAAGGCCTAAAAGGCCAAACTACTGTCCATGAGGGGCCCGCTAAACCACGGCCCTCTCGTGCCGGTATTCGGCCCATCAACTATTCGGTCCGCGCCACGCGCACGGCATTTTCGCTCGTGTCGCGCAAGAGGCATGCACCCCTGCTGCTCGCAAGCTGCCTCCTCCCGTTTCTCGCCGGCCGGTTTCCCCTCTCGGATCTCTCCCAAGTCACAAGCACCGGCCCCGTAGAAGAGCCGAGGAGCTCGTCGATCAAGACGCCTGCCTACACGTACGTCCTCCACGATGACACGTGCAGCCAGGCTGCCAGCGTAGCACACATCGCTACCTCTACCTTTTGCCTCCAAACAATTGTCAATCACATGCATCATGTGTTTGGCATGGAATGAAATGATTGATGCGCGAGTCTCGTACTCCCTCTATCCCATAAACCTAACCAACTTAGAGCATGTACAATAGCGCCGTTAAGAAGGCTCCAAAACTTATTAATCAGCCTAATACCAGATTAGAGAAAGAAATCGCTGGGAGAGAAACAAGCGGATGCTTGTTTTAGCGCCGGCGCTTGCACAGTGCCCCACGCTGTATCGGTCATGGGAGATGAGAAAAAATTTGTTATGTAGGTCCCACACAAAAAAAACTTGTTATATTTAATGTATGTATGCTTTAAGAACAGGTACAATAGCAGGTTATTAGCTAGCTATAAACATATTTTATGGAGATAAACGATTAGAGAGAAGAGCAGCAGGCTACAGATATGTAGTCAGCTGCAGCACGGACTTCAAGACGCAATGTGTGTATAATAGGTGGGACCATATATTAATAGTATAGTAAGCAACTATTGTATGAATTGGCTATAGATGAATTGGAGCTAGTAGTGGGCTATACTATTAAACTTGCTCTAACCAAGGCAGCTTATAGCTAACTTGTAGTTAGCTTGTTGTATGAGTTGGCTTCTTAAGTTAGCTCTACCTTGACATGACAAAATTTTGGAGCTTACCGCTTGCTGCACTATTGACCTTGCAGGGATGAGACATTCATTGGAGAGCTAATGTCCTATTCCTAACTAGATTGGATTTTTGGAACGGAATAAGTTGGTACTTGTAGGCTCAATGCTAGAGGATAGTGTCTGTGTTCGTTTCCCCCAGTTAGGAACTAGTGCCCTACGTACGGAAAACGGAGCAATCCATTAGCGTGTGATTAATTAAGCAACTTTCATATAGATTTTTTTTTTTACAAAAAACACACCATTTAGCAGTTGGAAAAGCGTGCGCACGAAAGGGATTGGGTTGGGAACCCTAAGGCCGTGTTTACTTCTTGGGTGTAAAATTTTTAAAGTATACGGACACACATTTGAAGTATTAAACATAGACTAATAACTAAACAAGATTATGCCTGTAAATTACGAAACGAATTTATTAAACCTAATTAATCCTTCATTAGCAAATGTTTACTGTAGCACCTCATTGTCAAATCATGGCGCAATTAGGCTCAAAAGATTCGTGTCGCAATTTACACGGAACTATGCAATTGGTTTTTTTTCTATATTTAATGCTCTATGCATTGTCCAAACATTTGATGTGATGTTTTTGGCTAAAATGTTTTAGATCTAAACAAGGCCTAACTAACAAACGCAGCCTAAGTCAGAGCTTTTTTTTTTCTTTAGTACTATATCCTTTCCAGAGTATGTTATCTTGAAATTGGCATTTATGTTCCATTATTATAATGCACAGTATGGCGGTTCCATTCTGATACATCATACATTCACGTGGTCTTCACAATGCTACATAAACCTTCGCGGACAAGTTTTGAAAATGGCTGAATCAAGGCAAAACATAAGCACGATTGATTCCCAAAGAGAAGCAGATTAATTTGCTACAACTTGGATGATCTCACTTGGGCGATAAGCTGCCTTCTCAGAATCTTTCCTGAAGCTGATTTGGGCACGCTGCCCACAAAGGTAACTCTCTTCAATCTTTTGTAGTACGCCACCTGATAATGCAGTTCATTAGTGAAATATATTAGCACCTTTGTGTCAAAAAAAAAGTATATTAGCACCTAGGGTAGTATGCAGTCGATGGAAAACACAAAATACTTGTTCATTCATGGATTGCAAATGTTGGATGCTAATACCAGTGTTTGGCCAGCACAGCAAACTATTCTTGCTATTTAGATCTTGGATTTTTACCAGGTACATGTATAGTCAAAGTGGGTAGAACTCTCTAAGAAAAATATGAATGAAACTCGATGTACTAATTGATGCTCCATGTTTCATTAACATTAGTATCTGGACGAGCTTTACCCAAATTGTCTCATGCTGCTAAAAAGTTCCACTAGTCTACAATCCCAATTAAACAAGGTTCCAACTTCCAAATCAGCCTCACCTGTTTTTCAATAAATTTTTGGACATCAACTTCTGTCAATGAACTGTCAGGTGACCGAACAACATAGGCAATGGGAACCTCCCCAGCTTTAGCATCAGGAAACCTTGGAAACAAGTAGAGCTCCGTTAAGAGACAAGGCACAACAGAGAGAGAACGATCCAAAACAAGAATGTTGTAACAAGCGAACAGTTTATATCATAAGGAGCAAGAAACACTTAAATTTTTAGGTGGTTCAACTTACGGGATAACAACAGCATCTAGAATCTCTGGATGAGATAGAAGTAACCCTTCAAGCTCGGCAGGTGCAATCTAAAGAAGTAAAATAAAGGAGATGATTAGCTATTTCCATATATTGGACAAAATATGACGCGTGCTCAAGCAAGACAAAACACAAGCATTAGGTTGGATTCCTGTTATGATTGTTATAGTGGATACTAAAACAAGAAGGATCTTATTCAGACAACTCCCATCTATAAATATGTGCTTTGGTAAATGGTAATAGAGAAAAGGCTTTTCAGTGTATTGTAATCTCAGTAGATGCAATCTATCAGTAGAGTAAACAAAAAAGACAGGAAATTCCATAAAAAGAAAAGGTGAGGTTATGGTATGCTCAAGACAAAAATGTTAAGATACATGACGAACGGAGCCCAGAAATAATCCTATATCATTCTCTCTTTGGTGTTCTGATTGTAACCAGCTCTATTCTATATGATTCTTTCTTTAGTGAATGGAAAGAGCTCCTGCTAAGCATTTTTTTAATAAATAAATAATATATGCACGAAATTATTCTAGTAAGCCACGACAATTTCAGAAGGTTTGGTGTGCTATATCAATCTATCCTTGCGGCAAACTCTGAATTGATCCTATATGTATATGATCTTTCAAGTCTGCTTATAAAACTCATCAGCACGAGATTCAATGACATAATTTACATAGTATTAGCAAGGGCCCTGATGTGACTAACATAAGTAGAGGGGCTGACCAGAAAATTTTTTGGACAAAAAAAAGTATTTAGGGAAAAAGAATCAATTTCTTTACCTGGAAACCTTTGTACTTAATCAGCTCTTTAAGTCTATCAACAACAAAAAGCTGGCCTCCTCCGTCGAAGTATCCAAGATCACCAGTGTGCAACCACCCTTGCTTGATTGTAAATTCAGTAGCTTGCACATTGTTGAAATACCCTACAAACGCAACATTCAGATAGGTAAGCAATTGTTTTGTTCTATTATTATTGCAGGACAGAATGCATAAGATATATTGGGATCTATTGTCAGTGAAAAATAGTGAGGTCTAGTAGGTGGAATATTTTCAAATATTTTTTGTATGCTCGACATCACTAGTCTTTGTTAAATTGTGCATTGTCAATGACTCAATGTACAATTGAAAACAAAGAATACAAATAAATAGCTACAGTTCCATTGTAATATGATTATAGTATTAGACTGATACTGGTATTTGAAATAGTTATTTTGAGAACCAGTGTATAATAATTGATCAAATGTATAATTCAAATTTTACCTTGCATTACATTTGGCCCTCGAACACAAATTTCTCCTACTTGATTGGGCGGTAGATGTTTTAATGTCTTTATGTCGACAATCTTTGCCTCAACTCCTGAGACAAGCGTGCCAGTTGACCCAAATTCACGAGCCTGTCCTTTTTCTGGGTACTCGAGCGATATGATTCCACAAGTCTCAGTCATACCATAACCCTGAAAGAGGAGCATAACATGCCATACAACTTGAGATATAAAATTCTTAACCTTACTAGTTGATTTTACAGATACACTGTAGCATCATGGAAGAAAAGAATGCCACCACACTAATCATGTTCCCACAAGGAGTGTGGTGCAACAAACTACCAAACCACTTTAAGATAGTTCTGTGATCTTATTGCAGTGGTTGCTTAGGTGCTAGACCATGACGGTGTATGTCTTTTTTTTTTTTTTTGACCAAAACTGGATTACGGAAATAAATCCAGCCTCTGCATCAAAGATGTATCCGGACAATGTTTATTACAGTTATGTCAACAAAAAGGCCTTAGCTGTCATAAGTTGCAGTTTGAAGACACACTAGAAATGCCTGCACACCTCTTGAGTCTAGAACAGTTGGCTACAGACCAGAAATCACATCTTTTAGAGCAAGTTTTTACATCTTGACAAGTTGTCTTGGTGTTGGCCTGTGGACCACATCAGACTGAAATTAGCACATACAATATACCAAATTGATCCAAACAGATCTGATAGGACTAGTTTACGAATGAACCAGTTCAATGCCAACTGCATTAGGCAAAATATCCATTATTATTCAGATATTGCAAGTTGACATTCTTAATTTCCTATCACCAACACACACGCGAACACACTTTAAGGATTTAAGTATAAATATAGAAACAAAAAGAAATTAAATGTCCTTTGCCTCAATGAAGTTATATTTATAGGACAAAATTGTCAGTCTCCCGCACTTAAAATGTCATTTTCCAGCTTCTATCGAATCAATATTTTTTTAGAGATTTTTTACACAGCCTCTACATCCAACCGGATATATGCAACCTTTTTAAATTAGGAACTTAGCCTATCAAACAAGGAACTTAGCCCTCAAATAACACAATCTGAAATTCGCTCCTATGCAGATTTGAACTCAGGACCTTGGGGTGCTACTCAGGTCACTGCAATCACTAGGCTACATGCCCTTTCACATATGAACACTATATTACGCCCTGGAAGGCACAACCAAGATCAGACCCCACAAAGGCACAGCCAAAGAAAGACTTAATTTCGTAGTCATTCCAAATCAAACCAGGTATGTCCTTATAAAACGTACGGTCAGAACAAATGTTGTTATGAATTCACTGCCCAAACGTAACTCTGAACCATTATTTCGTGTTAGGTTTGAGGAATGCAATGGGTTGGTCAATCAATGACTTGACTAATCCCATCGTAATCACGGGATGATGCCATGATGGATCAACCTATCCTGTATGGATTGACACCTCAAAGCAACCAACCATAAGCTAATTTCAACAATTCATCAGCATATATTATGAAAGTAAACAGTGAAAAATATCAAATGTTCAGTTCAATTAGTACCTGAACAATCTCACTGTCCGGGAATTTCTTGGCCACGACCTCCATCACATCCTTGCCGAGCGGCGCGGCGCCGGAGCCGATGAACTTGAGAGAGCTGAGATCGTACTTACCGGCCTTCCCGTGCTTGGCGAGCGCGATAATGACCGGCGGCACGCAGAACAGGTGCGTGACGCGGTGCCTCTGCACGGCCTCCACCAGGGAGTTGATGTCGAACCGCGACATGGCGATGATGGCGTTCCCGCGATGCAGCTGCGCGTACGTGATGACGGACAGGCCGAAGATGTGGAACATGGGGAGGAAGCAGAGGAACACGTTGGGCCCCTCCCGGCGCTCGTCTTGGTCGGAGGTCACCATCCTCGCCGCGGCGATGAAGTTGCGGTGCGTCAGGATGACGCCCTTGCTATCCCCCGTCGTGCCCGACGAGTAGAGGAGAGCCGCCGTGTCGCTCTGCTTGATTGGTGGGCGGCGGTAATCCGCCTCCTTCACGCCGGCGACGAGGTTGGTGTAGAGCGTGACGGTGGCGTCCGGAGGCAAGGAGGCGGCCGCGGCGTTCGCGTCGTCGTCGAGGAGGATGACGGGGAGGCGGAGCCCCGCAATCTTGGGCACCAGGGCGGAGATGGTGATGACGAGCTTGGCGCGCGCGTCGGAGACCTGCTTGGCGATCTCCCGCGGGGTGTAGTCCGGGTTGACGGTGGTGCAGACGGCGCCGAGGGCGGTGACGGCGAAGAAGCAGACCGGGTAGAGCACGCAGTTGGGCGCGAGGAGGAGCACGGCGTCGCCGGGTCGCACGCCCGCGCGGGAGGAGAGCGCGACGGCGGTGGAGAGGACGGCCGACCTCAGCTCCGCGAAGGTGAGGGCGCGGCCGCCGGCGGCCGCGTCGGCGAGCGCGAGCGCGGAGGGGCAGGCGTCGGCGCGGCGGAGGAGGAGGTCGGTGAGGGAGAGGCCCGGGTCGGACGCGACGGGCGCGGGCGGGCGCAGCGAGCGGTACACGCCGTCCGCGCCGTAGCCGGCGGCCGGCACCGACGCGCTCGCCATGGCTTCCCCCGCCTCTTGGGTTTGGTTGGTGCGGGAGAATAGGAGGGCTTTGTTGTGGTGAGTGCTGACTCGATAGTGTGTTGAATTGTACATTTGTAGAATTGTAGTACTACTCCTTTCCCAACTTCTCTTTTACTAACTTCACTTTTCCAAACTTTTCATGGGCATATTTTTCAAATTATCGAATAATAATATATTTTTATATAAACTTTTCACATATAAATTAGTGTAAAAACACATATTAATATATATTTTAAAATATTTTAAACTAATATTTACTTCATTCGTTTCGAAATAAGTGCACGCCTCTAATTCAAATTTAGAGAATTATACTTATTTTAGGACGGATAAAGTAATTAATTATACACTAATGAGTCATTATGTATTACACCACTACACATGCAACACTACACTCACACCCCCTACGAACATCCCCTAACACATACTCTAAGAGACGAAAACTAACGGCATATACCTAATCTCACTAAAATCATGTTAAAATCTCACCTGCATGTGCGTATTTCTAATATTTATGTGCAACATGATTTTAAATCCTAGTGGATGGAATCATACACCCACGATTCCACCACCATACTACTAGTGCTTTCCCAATGAATCATCATGTTTTGCTTAGTGGGGAGAAATTCACTTCCTTCTAAACCCATAACAATCAACCACAATTGCATCATAAGAGACGAAAACCAACGGCATATCCCTGAAAATCTTATTGAAAGTCCACCTGCATACGTGACAACATGATTTGAAGTTTTGAACCCTGATAGATGGAGTCACATACCCACAACTTCACTACCACATCTTTAATACTTCCCCAATAAATCATCGTGTTTTGTGTAGTGGGAAGAAGTTCACCTCCTTCCGAACATATAACAATCAACCATAACGCCGTCATATCAATTGGATTTATGTCAATCCAATTCGAGAACCTTTTGAAAAACTGGGGTAGTAGACGTGGAGCATGAATCTTAGAGCAATAGAGTATATAGGTTGTCTTCGATGGTGGGTGTTGGGAACCCATCACCCACGTACGGAAAACGGAGCGATTCATTAGCGCGTGATTAATCTTTCGTATATAAACTTTTTAAAAAATCACACTCTTCAGTAGTTTAAAAAGCGTGCGTGCATAAAACGAGAGAGGTGAGTTAGGAAAAGGGACATCCGAACACTCCCATAATAGTTAAACCAACACATTCATGATCGAACAAATGGAAGTGGAATGAAAACGAAGTCGAAGTCTGCATCATGGAGATACCTAGAGCACAGTGGATAGGAACGACCGTCTAGATCAAAGGTCATATTCAATATGTATGCACGAGATTCAACTTTCGCACATAGATTTATACTCCTACTTTTTAATCTTAAAATATACTCCATCCGTTTCACAATATAAGTCATTTTAGCATTTCTCATGTTCATATTGATGTGATTAACATCTAGATTTATTAACATCAATATAAATATGGAAAATGTTAGAATGACTTGCATTGTGAAACAAAGAAGTAGCAATTACGATTGGATACAACATATCCTACTACTATCGATGTGGTACTGTTCTGATTTCTATCAATGTGGTACTGTTCCGATTTGTAGTAATATATATCATGTTTGATGCTGAGGCCGAGTTTAGTTCCAAAATTTTTCTTTAAACTTTCAACTTTTCTACACACAAGCTTCTAACTTTTCCGTCACATCATTCCAATTTCAATCAAAATTCCAGTTTTTACGTGAACTAAACACACTCTTTGTTACTCTCTCAATATCAAAATATAGCAAATAGTATAAGAATAAACACTGTACTACTAGGTTACTATATTTAAATATAACGGAGATAAGATATTTTAGGACAGAGGGAGTAATTTCAGTTTGGCGAGAGGTGACGACCATGGCTATATACGGTCCATACGGAGAATGCAGCACGCGATGGAGACCCCCTCTTGCTTGTCACAAATCTGAATGCACGAGGGAGAGAGTGAGTGTCAACCTCAACCGGATTGATCTAGGTGAAGTCCAATAAAGCTTTGAACAGTTCGTCATTATAAATCCCGATACGCAACTACTGTTTGGCTAATTTGGTATTTGGACAACTATCTTACGGTCCAGAAAAATGGCAAGTGGCATTGTGGCGACCTCATGTTGGAGGATGAAAGGGATGTTTGAACAAATCTCTTACTAGGCCATTCCATTGTTTCGCTTATATTCGAAATCACTTATTAGCAAATAAAAATTATCTGCGAGTAAAACTTTTATATATATATTCTTAGCAATTCAAAAGTAAATACTAAAAATAAACTAGGACGAAAAACATCAAATTTAAAGTTTAGCTTATAAGTATAAACGCAAGCGAAAATGCCATAATTTGCAGCCTTGCATTGCCTGCAAAAGGTCTTAAAAATCGTCGTCCTGGTTCCTGGCCTGATCTCCACAGTCCAAACGACCCACAACTCGCAACCCTAACGCCCCTGAAAATGTCTTTTCGATTCGTCTAAATGCATGACACCACCGGCGCGACAACTAGCACGGGTTAGTGCAGGAAGCATCACACCTGGAGTATCATCAACTCATCATGATCAAGGCCCAGCGACAATATAAAACACAGAGTAATCTTGTCCCAAATCCCGGAGTCAACACATTGTTTTAGGGGGTGTTTGGTTGATTGCTTCGTTTTGCCACACCACACTTCAGTCATGCCACAGTTTTTAGGCGTGTGTTTGTTTCAATGCCACAGTTGTGTCATGCCACACTTTTCTACCCTTAGGTCCCACATGTCATACTCAGATGGTCCCACATGTCATACTCAGATAACTAGAGCTAACATTGCCACACTTGTGGCTAACTATTTCTTGGCCATACTTTTGCCACATGCTACAACTTACCTAAGCTTAGTTATGGCAAGCTTAGGCATCAACCAAACAACCGATTAGTTACTACTCCAAAACTCGTAAACGTGTCTACAATGACATAGGCCAGGGATTAGTTACTCCCGATTCCCGGAGTCAACTAATGACTGGTTCGCATTGTTTAGTTACTCCAAATCTCCAATATTCCAATACTCAAACGGTGACGACAGTTCACTGGTAAATATTAAAACAAGGATAAAAGTAGAAGTTGAGCTGTTAACTCACAGTTTCTTATATGCAGGGGTGTGACCATGTCTGTACATGTATAGAGATTCCAAAGTTTTCTGTTTACATATATGCACAATTTACAATTGCTGACACAATGCGAGCAGCGAATTAGACTGAATGAGTATTTACACCGTGGCATGGATCATTTGTTAATGACTGGACGGCTTGGGACTTTTAAAATAAGTCCCATTGCCAGTAGATCTTCTCCACAATACCTCCACCGCTCCGCACCGCGACATGGAGGGTCTCTGATGCTGGAGGAACACCCCACAACAATGGCACTGCAACAGACATGGTCAACTTCTCCTGGAGGCCATCTTTGCTTGCCTTCTCTGCCGTGACAACCTGCAGATTGGCGCCCTTTACTCAATTCACAGTTTAGTATCCAAATGTAAAGTTCTAAAAAAAATCCAAATGTAACAAGAGTTGACTAGATAAATGTTTCCTCCTTTAAAAACATTGACAATTTAGCATTTCTACTCAACCTTTTATTAAGTTTTTTTTTTAGAAAAAACTTAGCTACACCTGGCATGTTTCCTTGGGCACCGTTATGTTTGCTTCGCAATCTACTTCAGTATAAAACGCCACATCATTGTCCATGTGCGCCATTTTTAAACCTTTTTTTTTTCTCAGAAAGAAGGTAATCTGTTGGTACCCTTTACATGGCTTATTTCAAATATGGAAAGATGGTCTATGCGGTAGTCAGAATGAAGATATAAAACTGTAAGGAGCAAAGTACCAAAAGATATTTTTTTCCATGTAAGACTGTTGCACATACCTCACCACCATGCTCCAATACTGTATCTTCCACTACATCACTTAGCATTTCAATAGAGCGACAAAAGCCAAAGATGCATAGTCTTCTTCCCATATCTAGACCCTGAAATGAGAAATGACATCAAGAAAAGAAAGCAACAGCATGATAGGCAAATAGGCAGGAGGAAATAATTACATTTGTTGCTGCTATGTTAAATAGTGCTCCAAGGCAAAGACTTTGATTTGGGTCCATGTACGAGCTCTCCTGAAACCGTCGGATATTTTGTATACCTTTTACTTTTCGTTGCCTCTTCTGGTCAAAATATAACAAAAGAAGTGAGTACAGATAATATGGGAAATAATGGTGAATACATAATAAAACTTGCAGTTCTATCTAAAATCAACATCTTTTAAGTAATTATCATTTCATAACTAGCACAATTTAAGTAATTCAGTACATTACTATGATTCGGTCTAAACTAGCACATTGGGCACAGATCATAATTATAACCTGTCAGCTTGAGATACATCATGTTCTTGAGATGATTCACACTGTGCTAGATTTCATACTGGATTACTTGTAATCGACTTGGAATTTGTTTCAGTTGGATATAATTTCAGGTCAACTGAACTGAATGCGAGCACAAATACTAAAAAGATACGGCTATCCATAAATATGGCATGCTTTGTTTATGCAATAAGATACTCCAACATTACATGACAGACGTGCACTACTCTATGGTGTTAGCTTGGTGCCACCATGGGAGATACAAAATTGGTGCTATAATGTATGTGATACTGCTTTTCAAGGATTCATTCCCCTTCAATTTCTTGCTGACATGACACGTTTCCATAAGTACTGCTGCATATATCCAAATGTTTCATGAACAGAGGTGTGAAAGAGCTTATATTTCATAGTGGAACATTTGATGCTGGTCAGGATGCTGAAAAGGTTTTCGTTGTTTGATACTCCCTCTGTCCCAAAATATAAACACTTTTAGCATAGTGACAAGTCAAACATTTTTAATAGTCTGATCATCTATCCAAGTCTATGATTGAATTATATGAAGTTAGGCTGTGATGCACTATGCAAAAGAGACTGAAACTGATTTAATGTGAAACTATGTCTCCCTGGAACAGAACATTCCTGATCATTGAACAATAGTGTCTGCAATATCTATAACATATCTCACTCCTGAACTGAAGATGCACCCTAGTTTTACTGACAAGAATAAATTTACTACTGTCTATGATGCAAGAGACTTTGTTTTCCTACTTGAATGTCAAGATATTCTAATATACCACATAGTTTATTACTGAAAAATGAACGATTAATGAAACGAGCCCAAGTTGAATGATTCGGCACCTCTGATGGAGTAATTCGACGAGGAACCAGGGAACCCCCTATTTGAACAAGCCCATCAGAAGTGAACAGTGTGACTCTATCTTCTGGCACCCACTGAATATCTGTTAAGAAACAGAGATTGAACCCCAAATAAAGCCACGCCATAAACGCAAGTATAAAGCCTCTCACAAAGTGAAATAAGCAGAATCTGCAGAACAATGGATGAGTTCATCATCATATCACAGACTAGTAACAGCTGGGAAATCAACCATCACCCCCACCGCAAGACTAGCGCAAGTAGCCCCCAGCTCATTGCTCGCCGTCGAATCGAAGAACCATTCGAATTCGGATACCAACCAGAACGATCAGGGAGAGTGTGGGGGCATGAACTTACCGAGGCCAGTGGTGAGATCCAAGGACTGATCCCATGGGTAGGGCCCATACAGATCCTCGGGATCGTCCTTCCCAGCTAGAGCTCGCAGCCGGTGGAGCGAGCGGGACCCGAAGCGGCAGCGGCGGGGAGACCGGGGCCTCCCGCCGCGGAGAGGGGAGGAGGGCAGCGGCCTCCTGGACGCCAGCGAGCGGGGGAGGGAGGAGGATGCGGCTGCGGCGGAATCGGCCATGGCGGACGAGGTGGGGGCGATGAGATGCGCACGGGATCGCGGAAAAATGGGTGGATTTTTTGGGGAGGCGATGCGTGCGCGCTCTTTTTTTCTTGTGGTGGCCGGCGCTTGGTCTCTTGGTCGGTTTTTGTTCTTGGCCACAGGAGGAGGATGTTGGATCTGGGCCGTTGGTTGGTAGCTTTAAGAAAGAATGAAGGGGTCAGATTAGCCCGTACCCGGTTGGGGTGTTTTATCCGGTGTGTAAGGTGGTCTGCGGTGACAACAAGGACGGTTTCAGCGGTCTTGCTTCCCTTTTTTTTTAAGAAAAAAATAACAGTTGTTAACCCAAAGTTAAACCAATCATTGTCACACTATAAAACAATATAGCTTTCCTAACCGTTTTTCAATCAGGTTTAGTATTTAGTTCTCCCTTGTTCCCTACGAGAGAGGATTTGGCTTCCTTTAATGGCAAAACATATAAAGTATGGTGTTATTAATGAATCTCCTCTTTATTACTTTTTGTGCAGAAAAAAAAATTATAGAGATGAACATGGACAAATGCTTGTACGGTGAATCCATCAAACATAAAACATGTAACTAAGCTACAGTGAAACCATCAAACTAAATTCTAGGGAGTATTTCATACAAAACATAAAGTGAAATGTGGACTAGTTAGAAATAGTTGTACTATATGACTGGTGTTACTCTCTAGTTTGTATCCAATAAAAGATATCACAATGCCATTAAATAGTGATGAATATACCATAAGGTGGTATTTTGTTAATCTAAACGAAATGAGGAAGGGATCAAAATTTTAGTCTATGATCCTAAAGTGCACATATTTATGGAATATTGCAAGTTTAGTCTACGATCTTTTAAGGGATGATCCAATTATCCAATTGTCCAAACAAGGTTTGGGGGGAGGGGGGCATTATTTGCCCAAGTAGTCAAGTTTGTGATTTGATGTATTATATCGGAACAGTTTAGCCTATTTCAGCACGGTGCTATTTTATATGACTATATTAACATACATTTTTCATATTTCTAAACAAGGTTATTTTTTTTTAGAGTTATAAGTAGATTATAGAGAATGTATTTGTGGAGGTGAGCGTGATATTACATATGTGCACTTATGCATCTATTATCTCTGTTGTGTATTTTTTTTTTAAAAAATCTAAATCGCCGACTTTTAATTTTCTCGAAACGAAGGAGGGGGGGTCGGAGTTTTAATCCCGACCCCATTTGACGTTTTCTTTCTTAAAAAAAAAAAGGAACTGACGTCAGTGTGGCAACGTTGTTCGGGCTGGTCTCCCCTCCGGCACGTCTCAAGCCAGGCGTACCAAGCAACCAAACAGGCGCCGTCGCGGGCATATCCGATAACCGATAAACCCCCTCCCACACTCTCCACTCTCGAGCCATGGCCCTCGCCGCCGCCGCCGCCGCCGCCGCGGCAGCGGCCGTCTCCTTCCCGCCCTTGCTCTCCCGTCCCGCCGCCTGCGTGCTCCTCCGCTGCGGCCGCCACCGCCGCCTCCCTCCCCTCCTCCTCCGCGCCGCCTCCTCCTCCACCTCCAGCGCCCCGGACTTCAACATCACCTTCGCGGAGCCCACCGCCCCCGCCCCCTCGAAACCCAAACCCTCATCCCCCGCCCCGTCCGCGGAGCAGGTGGTGCCGTGGATCGTGCGTGGGGAGGACGGCAAGCCGTCCATGCGCACCGCGCCGCCGCCGGACGTCCTCCAGGCCATTGCGCTGGCGGAGGCGGAGGCCAAGAAGGCCAAGAAGGACCCCCGCAGGAGCCACAAGGGCGCCGCCGCCCTTGCCACCCCCGTCGCCAATGCCAAGGTGAGGGAGAGGAAGGCCGCCCCCGCGACGGCGCCGCCCAAGTTCTCCAAGGCCGCGAGGAGATTCTACAATGAGAATATCAAGGAGCACGAACCGCAGCGGCTCGCCAAGGTCCTTGCCGCGGCAGGAGGTAGTCTTCCTATCACGCATGATTTTATCGAAGTGCTTGAATTGGACAGAATCAATTCAATCAAAGTTATATAACTTAGTTACAGCAACACATCAGTTGTCTGAATGCTGGCCTGATTGCTCCTTCCAGTGGCCTCACGAAGGACATGCGAGGAGCTCATCTTCCAAGGGAAGGTGACCGTCAATGGTTCTGTCTGCACTGCACCCCAGGTATGTTTTTTTTTTTTTTTAGCTTTATGAATGATGAAATGCTACTTCTCTAAGTTTGTTGCATGTCTAAGTAATGTTTTAGCTCTTATCCTCATTTATTTGGTGCTGGTCTGAGACCAGCTATCGTACTATTGCGGTAAAATATAAATTGTTTTAATTTAGCTAGGTCATTTTACTATGAATTTTGATCCATGTGCTTCAAATGTATTCATAGACAAGTTTATTATTTGTTACATATGATTCTTATACATTCTTTTTTATGTAGACCAAAGTTGACATCTCAAAGGATTCTATCTATGTTAATGGAAACCGCATTTCCAAGAAGCTTCCTCCGAAGTTATATTTTGCTGTTAACAAGCCAAAAGGGTCAGCTCTTATATTCCATTCCGTTATCTTGTTCCATCAAAGCATTTTTGAAATATATATGGAGGCAGCAGTCCATAGGAGCAACATATCTAAATGTTATTTCCAATGTACTGCAGGTATATTTGTTCCTGTGGTGAACCAAAGTCCATTATCTCCTTATTTGATGACTATTTGAAGGGTTGGGTATGTTCTATTTTTTTTATAGTGATGGTACTTCCTAATATTTGTGAAATCTTTCACCTCTTATGCTTTATAGCTAGGACTTACAATTTTCCATTTTCAATTAACATTTGCAGAACAAGATTCAACCAGGAGTACCAAAACCGCGCTTGTTTACTGTGGGTCGTCTTGATGTTGCTACAAGTGGTTTGATAATAATTACAAATGACGGTAATTTCATTGTATTTCATAATAAATACTTGGGAATCAATATTTTGACCATCCAATACCTAAAGTTAGTTTGTTTCTCTTTCAGGTGAGTTTGCCCAGAAACTCTCACACCCTTCGTCAAATATAATGAAGGAGTAAGCTCAACTTCTTGTGTCCTTCGAAGTACAGTAATACAAAATCACATACTAGGAACACTGTAGACACTATCCAGATCTTTTGTAGAAGAAAATTTAACAGTCTGTTGGTATCACTCTCATTTATTTGGAGAAACGCCTAGGGGTCTTCCGGCTAGCTCCACAAGGTGGTGGGCTAGCCGGCCTGGGTTCGAAGCCTCACCTTTTCTATTTATTTGATATTAGGCCATTCCCTAATATTCACATTTTTTTACTCTCATTCATTCATTATCAATATGCACTGGTAATTGCGAAAAGAAATATCTGAAATATCATTTTTATCAAATTTCAAATGAAACCAACATTGACTTTGAGTTGTTTGATCTTGCAGATATGTGGTAACTATAGATGGACCAGTGCACAGAAATCACCTTATAGCTATCAGTGAAGGCACAAAAATTGATGGCGTCAAATGTATACCTGATCTAGTGGAACCATTGGATGTACAATCCAATACAAAAAGGACCCGGATTAGAATAGCGGTACTTATATTTTCTAGTATACCTCATTTTATTAGATTCCGGATTGACTTTACTGTCTGTTTCATGAATTCCAAATTCTTCATAGGATAATGTAGAAGATAGGCAACTTGGCTCTTTCTGTTCAGTGAAAAATATACCCTAGCAATGAATCTATCCTATCATTCCTTTATGGGATATACAACATGATACATGACACACGAAAGGTCTCTTTAGATAGTATCTTGTGGTCAAGATTTATTTTTAAATGTCATGACAAGCTAAAGTGGTTAGTGATTATGTAAAGTTCACTTTAAATGTCTAACAGGCAGTTGGTTGGATCGATAATTTGCCTCACCTGCTTACTTTTTCAAATGATTGAAACCGTGGAAACCATAAGAAACTGGTAATTCTGCAAAGCTTAAGCAATAATATGTTTCGCATTGTTCAAAACTAGCTAAATAATTTTAACATGTTACCAGCTAATTTGGAACCATTTCTTGATAATATTTCAGCCCCGTGAGTAAAAACCAGTGTAGAAGGAAAAGTCACTACTCTGGGCAACATACAGTATTTTCAATGACATCAATATGTTATGGACTTATTGCTCAAAATTCTTGCATGTATTCTTAACTAAAGCAATTCTATAGAGATGTAAACTTGCAAAGGCATAGCATTTGGTCATCTACTCATTGGTATGCTATTTTTTTTAATGTCTGGCAGGTTCATGAAGGAAGAAATCATGAAGTTCGTGAACTCGTGCAGAATGCAGGCCTAGAGGTTTGTTTGTATGCTCAATATTTTTTTTCTCAAGTTTTCCCTTTATGTTTTATTGATCATATCTTAACATTTCCCATTGTGCAATATCAAATTTGGTAACTCAAGTAATTTGGTTCTAGAATCAAGAGCAAATGTTGTTTGTTAATCCCTTATCTGATTGAATTGTTAGAAATGAGGACGATTAATGATCAGTAGCACTATTGACAAATTAACAGTATGTTTTAGAAGAGGATTGAAATGCATCTTATGTGCTTCAGAGTCTTCTTTTCAACAGAAATATTATTATGATGATCGAATATTTCAACGACAGAGATTAGCAGTGTGCTAAAGACATAGTGTACTTACTAAAAAAATGTCATACACCTAGCACATTGCGCTTCAGAGTTTTTCTTCTCAAACCTGCTTATGATGATATACTACATTCTACTATATAGTTCTTAGAACAGTAGCTTTTGAGATGCCTAGCATGTTTATTAGTTGATATTATCTCAAAGCACTTTGCAGATCTCAATTCTTGTGCTTCTACAAGCACTACAGTGCATAAGATAAATTGTACTAACTGTAATACCTGTACAACGGAACATCACTTGTCTGAAAGATTTTGTTCACATCAGCTTGGGATTTCTTCCTAGTCTTAGGTGTTTCTAAAAACAACAGTGAAGTCTAAGAAGTGCACTTATCTTATATTCTTATGGGTGAGGTAGGCATATATCCTTGTGTACCAGTAAGTGCGTTTTTTGCTGGAATTGTATACCTTGGAATGTTTTCCCCCCTCTGGGAAGTAGCTGATATTTTATCCTTGTTCTTGATAGGTTTATGCCTTGAAACGTGTTCGGATAGGCAGGTTCAGGCTTTCACCAGATCTCGGGTAATGCAGTTTACCACATCTGTATATGTTTGAAATGGACCATTATACATTTACACTGTCTTTTTAGCATCTTAGCACCTACTCGACATGACATGTTCTTTTCATGTAAAAGATGTGAACACTGAACACTATATACTGTAAGAAAAAGATCATGTCTATGAAACATCGCAAGAAAGAGCATGGCACTTTCTTGCTGTAAATGATATGAACAATAACTATATCATAAGACCTGTCAAATATTGTGAGGTAACATGGTGCTGTATACTTGATAGCATCTGCCAGCAGGCATGCTAAGACCTGTCCAGTATAGTTGGCTGATTCAAAGATAACTGGTATGCCATCATTTTAGAGGCATGATTCCATGCACAAAATGATAAATTAATTTGGTATCCTGGACCTTTTTGTTTTCCATTTATTCTTACAGACTGGGAGGAAAAATAACACTGAATATTAACCCTTGTTGGATGTTACATGTTCAGAATTGGGAAGTTTGTTGAACTTAAACAAACTGATCTCAAGTCACTGGAAGGCAAGAAGTAGAGTGAAAACCTGGGTCCACGGGTGCTAATTTCGACGGTAATGTGGATCCGCACAACTCCATCGAAGAATAGCAATTGCTCCTTCTCACGTCAAGGTGAAAGCTACTCCACACCAATGCCTGTACGTTAAGTTGGTGCGGATGGTGAAGATAGACAAAGACATACTTTTGGCTTGAAGAACACACAAGCTGCTTGGAAGAACATTTTCCAGTGCCCAACAAGGCAGCAGTGTTTGGTGGTGGAGATGGGATATTGTCAGGTTGAGGATTAGTGATAGAGGCTACACTTTATCAATATATATGGTGGTGGAGATGGGATATTGTCAGGTTAAGGGTTAGTGATAGAGGCTAAACTTTATCAATATAGATGCTCTTACGTGAGGTACAGGAGGTATACGAACCATTTTGCTACACGATTCAACACTTATCAACAAGTAGCAATCCAGGAGGTATACGAACCAAATTCTCTCGTAATCTGTATTTTGAGCAGGAATTAACCATGTTATGGTTCTGCTACAGCTGGAATATTATTGTGATTGACAAAAGCATGTTCCTTTTTATTCTTGAACATTTTGCCAATGGTAGCAATGCTACCCAAAAAAAGACATTGTATAAGTGGGTATTTGAAAGTTGCTAAAAAATGGAGTAAATTTCATAACACCTCACGTTTTTATGATCAAAGTTGTAGACAATCACACGTGTGATGACTTGCGACATATAATCACATGTTTTATGGCCTAAATGTTTCATAAAACATCACTCTGATACAATTTTCAATTGATTTCAGGATATCAGAAACAATATTTCTTAAAGTAGCGAAGAGTTAAACTGATAACCTTAATCAAGAAATCAACGACTAAAAGTTTTGTATATATTCTATGTTTTAAAATTTTAAGTAAATATTTGCCAAATATGTATATGTGTGGTGTTTTGTGAAACTTAAGAATTACGAGGTTATGTGCAATAACTGGGGTTTTATACGACTTCAACCAAAAACATGGGGTTTGCTGAAATTTAGTAAAAAAAAAAATTGATATTCCAAAAACTTACAAAAGAAACGTGAGATAGTTGGGCTCGCATGGGCCTCAGCTGGGCCTTGGGTTAGTTGTTGGCAACGAGGAAGATTAGTTTAATCCGACCCACGCATCGCCATGGACCATCTTCTCCGGCTCAGATCCGTCCGTCCCCCGGAGCGCCAGGCCGCCGCCCCGCTCCCCTCTCTCCTCTCTTGCGCACGACGCAGCCGCTCCCCCTCACGCGATCGCTCCCCGTCGCCGCCGCCGCCGCCGCCGCCGCCGCGCTCGCTCGCTCGCTTCTTCTCTCTCCCTCCCCGCGCCGGCGGGGCGCGCGGTTCTCCGAGCCCAGCTGTGCGTGTATCGTTTGATGCCCATAGGAAGCCCCCGCTGTAAGTGTGATCTAAGCCTTCCTCTTCTCCTACTTCTTCAGTGAGAGTCGTCAGTGGTTGCTAAGATTGCTAGGCAGGCTCCCGCATCGGCGGAAATGCGGCGCCCCCTGTGCCGTGTAGCCGCTAGATCAGGCGCCGCCATGGCGAATTGCTGCCTCGAATGGCTCGCTTTGCCGCGGGTGGTTGCCTGATCTGATGTCCCGTTGTTTTTGTCTTCAATGAGCTGCCGGATCGATGAATCTCTGTTTCCTCTCGTTGATCCTGTTTCTCTCTGTCGAACTGGAGCTCCCGGTGGTGTGATTTTGTTTGTTTAATCATCTGCGTATCATTATCTCCTTTTTCACCCTCTTGCTTTGCTTGGCAGGAGCTCGACGGGTAGATATGAATTTCCTCTACCGGACTTCGCAGCCTGTTGCACCCGAGCTTCCGCGGATTCCAGAGCAAGATCAGCAAAGGGATAGCCTACAAAAGCCAGTTACAACTCTGGAGGGCCTTATTGCCGATGATCCATATCACCCCTCCCCTGAAGATGAAGATACTGATAATGGAGCTGTAGATATCGGTGGGGACTCTGCAGATGCAGATTCAAAAAATTCAGTTCCTACTGGAAAGCATACCGATGTTTTGGATGACGAAGGATGGATCACAATTCCGAACAGTATGTGCCCTTTGACTTGCCCGTCTTTATTTTCATTTAAAGTCATTACTGGTTAATAAGAATCCATTTGTTAGGAATATCTCTACAAGATCTGCTAAATGTTCTAAGGAAATCCATATTTTTCTGAAAATTTTCCTTTTGAATTGCCATGGAACATAGGTCATGCTTTTAGAAGTGCCATAAGCTTGTAACAATTAATCCTCTTACATCTACGGTCAGTAACATCTTCAATTTACTTCCACAGAGGAGCTTCCTGATAACTGGAATGACCTTTCAGACATGTTGCAGTTACAGCCTTTGGACCGCCCCTTCCTTTTTCCTGGTAAATGCATTTTTCCTATGACTTTAGTCTAGGGGGTCTGGCACAAGTGCATCATGATTCTGCCTGTTTTCTAGAATCTGAACTAGTTCAGTTATCAGGTGAGCAGGTTCATATATTGGCGTGCATGTCCGCTTCGAAGCAAGAAACACAGGTCATATCTCCCTTTAGAATTGCTGCCGTGATGTCTAAGAATGGAAATTCTTTGCAATACTCCACAAATAAATCTAGTCATGCCACAGAAAATGGTGATAGTAATGTAAAGAATGGAGAGAATGGTTCCCAGGTTGTTGAGGATGACATGCAAAGTGTTGAACTCAACAGCGAAATGTCTCCTATGACACAAGATGACATGCAAAATGTTGAGCTCGACAACGAAATGTCTCCTTCAAAACAAGATGACATGCAAAATGTTGAACTCAACAACGAAATCTCTCCTTCAAAACAAGATATTTTGGAGACCGAATCTCTCCTTCGATTGGAAGATCACAAGCAACAAATTGAAAGTATGCTTCAAAGATTCGAAATGTCCAATTTTTTTGTCCGAATTGCAGAGTCAGATGAACCTCTCTGGTCCAATAAAAAACTAGCTGTATCAAAGGTGCCAGAAGAGCAATCATATTCAGACAACCAGGAAAACAATAAGGGTTCAAGGAGTAATGCTTATAATACCATTTCTGATAAAGGAGTTTTTGATGGTAGCACATCTGGAGGAATCGCTCGTGGTACAGCAAGGTGCTATGCTCTGCAAAATGGAGACATCGTGGTATGAATGATCCTTCTGTTTAGTTACTGGGTGATACTATAACTAGAACTTTTGTATAATGTATGCACATTGGAAGTTTACTTATGAGCACTGCATAAATAATTGCAAGTTGGATGCTTTAATCATAATAACTTCACCAGGCATAAACATGGTAGACTGTTCTCATGTGCTACCTATTTGCGTCAGTCTTAGCAGATTGACATAACTGGCTAATACCTCATGCCCATGCCTTTTAGTACTCTCTTCATTTTCTGCAACTTTATAAATCACGGCATTGAGCAATGTTCTGAGATCTTTAGAAGTCATATAGAATTTACCTTCGGTGAAATCCCCTTTTTCAGAAAGAAAGGAAGCACACGTGTATCTGTTGATTAATTTTAGATGTTATACATATGCTGATTAATCACTCATGTTCTTTGTTGGAAGGATGCAGGTTGTTTTGCAAGTGAATGTTGGTGTTAACAAAATGGAAGCTCCAGTGCTAGAAGTTCTTCAATTTGAGAAATCTTCATCAAGCAATTATATAACCAAGAATCTGGTCAATGGACTTTCTAGTGGTGATGAGGATCCATGTCAGGAGCTGCTAAGCTGGCTGCTCCCTTTGGATCGCACACTTCCTCCGCGATCCTTATCACCTCCTACTCTCAATCCTAGTGCATCACACAAGCAATCTTATTCTGCTTCTGGTTCTCAAATTTTTTCATTAAGTCACTTCAGAAGCTATTCCATGCCTTCAGCCTCCTCCACTCAACCACCCAACATTAGGCCACCACCAATTTCTGAAAGTCAAGAATTTGTGCCTGAAAAGCCTGCGAAAACACCTGATATTATAAATGATGGACAACTTTCCTTTAGAGGAGTTCCATTGGAGCCTGAACGGTATTCCGTACGTTGTGGTCTAGAAGGTGTATATCTACCAGGGAAAAGATGGCGGAGAAAAGTTGAGATCATTCAACCAATTGAGGTTCACTCTTTTGCCGCAAAATGTACTTCGGAAAATCTTCTGTGTGTTCTAATCAAGGTTACGCGAACATCCCTAACCATTAATATCTCCTACTTAGAGAAGCTTTCAAACCTAATGCTTCTATCTTCAAATTTCAGAATATTTCTCCACAGCATGTGAAAGATATAGTTGTATTGGTAGATGCAATTACAATTGTCTTTGAGGAGGCATCCAAAGGAGGTGCTCCTTTGTCACTCCCAATTGCCAGTATTGAGGTTGGGCACGGGCATAGCTTACCAAATCTTGCACTCAGGTATATGCAATTTCTCATTGATTTCACTCTCTATCCACCATTTCAGCTTTATGCAAAGAAATTGATTGGTTCAATTCCCCCTCGGGGTCCATCAAATCCAGGAGTTTGAGTTTGGCCTCAAACAAGTTGGTCTTGTATGGCCTAGAGCCCTAGAGTACTGGGTTAGTCAAAGCAGGACTGGATTAATTCCACATTTCCCTTTTACTTTCACCAGATTCAAGTAGTGATCTATGCTAGTAGTAATAAACATGGTTGTATGTTGAGTATTTCTTACTCTAAACATTGAAGTTTATGTCAGATTCTAGAATATTCCATCTTTCTTAAATGTTACCTTTTCCTTTCCAGGAGAGGCGAGGAGCACTCTTTTATTCTCAAGCCAGCAACTATGTCGTTTAGGGACCGGAGGACCAACAATGATGCACCTCTGACTTTGTCACTCCCTAAGATGAATGGAACTGCCACAAATGTTTCTTTGCCTAAGGTTGGCGAGACCATTGGCTCTCTTATGGATCAGTATGCTGTACTTGTATCATATCGCTGCAATTACACAGGTAAACTACTTAACAGATGGGGGTAAGTGACTTGGAAGAAGCGTTGAATTGTTATTTCTGACTTCCAGCCTTCTTTCCTGTGTAGAATCAAAACTTTTCTTCAAGCAGGCCACCAGCTGGCGACCCTGTGTTGCTAGTGACCTTATGATCTCTGTATCATCAGAACTGTCTTTGCGAAATCCTATTTCGAGTGCTCGAGTTCCTCAGCTCCCAGTGCAGGTAATTCCTATGCTTTTTT
This sequence comes from Oryza glaberrima, assembly GCF_000147395.1. Taxonomy (NCBI): domain Eukaryota; kingdom Viridiplantae; phylum Streptophyta; class Magnoliopsida; order Poales; family Poaceae; genus Oryza; species Oryza glaberrima. The sequence continues at coordinate 2,768,804 of NC_068328.1, forward strand.
AGGTATATTATGCAGATTATCCATGTTTCATTTTGATAGTGCAATCCACTGTTACCTTCCAGGTCTTAACCCTTGAGGCTACTAATATGACATCAGAAAACCTTACCGTAACGGTTCTTGCTCCAGAAGCGTCTGGTTCTTCTTCAGTTGTATCCTTGAACTCAGCTCCAACCACGCCAAATAGTTCGTATGACAATCTTAATGAGTCTGTGAGAAGATCTGGCTTGGGTAAACATCGAGCTGGTTTTCGAAGAATGAATTCAGTCCTTGCTGGCTCACCAAAAGAAAGTGACAATGGAGGAAATAGAATTAGCACTTCTGGAGGCTGTACTCATCTGTGGTTGCAGAGTGCGGTTCCTTTAGGGTATTGATCCTCACCTGCTTTTCTTTCTTTGAGTGACACATCCCATGTACCTTGTATTCCCTCCGTCCCAAAATAAACCAATCTCGTACTGGATGTGACACATCCTAGTACGATATGTCCAGATTCATTGTACTAGGATGTCACATCCCGTATGGGGTTAGTTTATTTTGGGACGTAGGGAGTATTTCTATACACTGAAGAATAACATTTGTTGTCACCATTGTGGTAGGTGTATTCCTGCACGTTCAAGCACCACCGTCAAGCTTGAGCTACTTCCATTAACGGATGGGATCATTACACTGGATACACTTCAAATAACGATAAGGGAGAAAGGTATACTTTTTCTTGCAAGCATAGTAAAAACGCAGAGAGAAAAACAAATTAGTGGCATTGGAGGAACACTTTTTTTTTAACAATCTGTCACAATGTGAATATCCTAGATTCCTTAGGATGTTGACATATATTTATTTCCTGTTGGAATTGATTGTAAAAAAAGAAAGAAGTATGTAGACTATAGTGGAATTTATTCCATGTTTCCTGCTTGTTTTGTTTGATATCTTTCTACTACAGGTCTTACATACATACCAGAGCACTCCTTGGAGATATATGCGTCAGCTGCCAATTCAACGGGAAGTTCATAGAGTCAATATCAGAGTGTCAAATGGTGCAATTACTGTCTTGGTGAATTGGGGTCTGGGGTCTCAACCTCTGCGCAGAGTGTACTGGATCAAGTGTATTGTTGCTCATTTGTATCCGATTTTTGACGTAGAAGCTCCTACAGCACGATCTCGAAGCCAAATAACGCTATTTGTACGTGGGAAGGATTTTGCTGCCTACAGTGGAGAAATGGGCACAATGATCTGTCTATAGACTATAAATTGGGTTTCCAAATCCATTCATACACGGGGGTTGCTGAGCTGCTAGTGTTGTCTATACAGGCTCATCGAAATCTGTAATGTTTGTGTTGCATAGTTCAGATTCCATTTTTGTGGTGTTCATTTTTGTTCCGTGTAAACCTGGACAGTGCCCATCTTTTGTTCGACAATCGACAGGCAGATGTATCATGCATATGGTGTAGCGAGGAAGGAGAAATTCGCAGATGTATCATCTTTGCTCGTGGTTCATACTGAATTGCTATACTAGCGCATTGCAGATTTTGTGAGCATTGTTTTCGTTACCTTAACTGAGATCCTCCATAGATAATTCAGTGCCACTTACTAAGTATATACTCCCTCCATCCAGAAAGAAAAACAATGGAATGTAATACATTATAGTGGTACAACAAATCTAAATAGATATATGTTTATAGATGTATATTTAGATTCGTAATACAACAAATCTAAATAGATATATGTTTATAGATGTATGTTTATTTTCCTAATATAAGGATGTGTCACATCCGTTACTAGATTGGCTTTTTATGGGATGGAGAGAGCATATCTTATTGAAGTACTGCTTCCGTTTTGTTATTTTAATGGATGATGCCGATATTTTTTTAACATTTTGTTTGACCATTTTATTTTATTAAAAAGTTTAACTAAATATTTTTTATTTTGATGCGACTTAGTTTAACATTAAAGGACCTTTAAGTATTACTTATATTTTTCCATATGTGCACTAATTTTATTTCCGAATAAGACAAATATTAAAGTGTTGTGACAAAATCAATGATACCTCTATTAGAAAACAGACACCTCGGAAAAAAAAAGAAAACAAAGATAGTACATAAACAACATTATTTTAAAGAAAAGAACAGTACATAACAAAATTTTTATACTCCTTTAAAATAGGATAATGGTGGTGGCAATAAATCCGTAAAGTTACAAATTAACCTTGAACCTCTTAATATTAAGAGCTCATTTAAAATATGCTGCCACGTATAAAATCGAACTAAGGTGAACATTCCTCATAAAAAAAGATGTGTAACTCGCGTATATTTTTTTTTATTCGTAGTAAAGCTCCTGCATTCATTTAGTTTAACATAAAACAGCTAGAAAACATTTACAGAAATGAAGTAGTAATAATTACTGTTCATTAGTTATGACTCTCTCACGGGCAAACAGCCAAACATGCACAGCAGTATGAAAAAGAAGCAAATGCAACAAAAGATCGCTTGGCTGGTGGTCGTCACGGGGAGTAGTGTCAGTCGTGAGAGACATCCAGCAAACTCCAACATCCATTCTCCGCCGTTGGATCCATCACCTCAATCAACATCAACCATCCCACCCTCTCAACCCCAAACGCAAACACACACCCCCCTGCATTAAATAATTCAAACCGAGGAGGTGGAGCGTTTAGGAAAAGAGCCGCCGCCTCCTTCTCCTGCAAGCCACTCCGTTTCCGTCTCCGCCCGCCCGCCCGCCGTCGTGCGCGCCTCAACTCAAAAACCCCAACCCAACGCCTCTCTCTCTCCATCTCGCCGCGTCCTCCTCCTCCACCCGATCCAGCACGCGCCGCCGGCGACGAGCCGAGAGGGATCCGCGGCGCGGGTGGGGTTGTGGGGCGGGCGGAGATGGCGGCGAATGGGCGGGCGTCGGTGCGGCCCGTGGAGAGGCACGGCGCGCCGCCCCGCCCCGCCGGGCGCTCCAGGTCGGTCGCCCCGCCGTCGCGCAGGCCCTCCCCGTCCCCCTCCCGCACGCGCCCCGCCGCCGCCGACAACGACGGGGGTTCAGGTACGCGCTCCTCTGCTGCTCCGCGCACCCGTGAATCATCGGAGATTGCACTTCATCATCGGTGTATTGGGGGTTTTTCGCTGTTGGTGCTTTTCGTCGGAGGCCGTCCGGTGAATGATGCATTTCCTCTGTTCGAGGAGCCGTGGAAGCGCGTCTCGGGTTTTTCGCTCTTCGTCGGTTTATCGGGAAACTCCAAACGTTACGGATACTTGCAACGGCGACGGGAATATCATTGTCGCTGGAGAGATGACCATTTATGCATTTCAGCATTGGAAATTCGCTATCAGTTATATATTGTACTCATAAAATCGCACACACATGAATACAAGTCATATATGTTCGCACACACATGTATACAAGTCATATATGTTCGCTATCAGTTATATATTCGCTCTGAATTTACGCCATTTCCCTGGTGCTGCTAGCCTTCTAGCACAGTACATTCTGCTAGATATCTGTAATCGATGCTGTTTTCTCACATTCTGATGCGGTGAATGTAGCTTAATATGCTTTACAGTCGTTTATGGAGTTGATGTCAATATGGTATGTTTTCAGAATTGATAAAGGGTGTTTTTCACAGATTCGTGCAGAGTAAGAGTTGCTGTAAGGCTCCGGCCGAAGAATTCTGAGGACTTAGCTCATGGCGCGGACTTCGATAGTTGTGTTGAGTTGCAGCCTGAGGTGAGCATCCTATTTTACTCTCTGCGCTTTGTACCTCATTATAAGTAATTAACAACTTAATTACTTATTCTGCTTGTTTTTTATTGTGTGCAGTGTAAGAAGCTGAAGCTAAAGAAAAACAACTGGAGCTGTGAATCATATAGGTTTGATGAGGTTTTCAGTGAAAATGCTTCACAAAAACGTGTATATGAGGTCGTTGCAAAACCTGTAGTCGAGGCAAGTCGTACATGTCATCACCCTTTTATTTACACATGTAACGTACTACTAACTATGAGCAACATATTTTCATTGCAAATGCTTATGTTTGTCTGTTTTCTATGTAGTTACATTAACTTCAGTTGGTAGAACTTGATTATTATCAGGAAGTGATTCTCTTAGGTGCCAAATAGTGTACAACAGGCCTGCAACTATGCCTTAGGAACACTTTTCTGTATTGCTAGTAGGAACAAACTTTTATGTGTATACAATTGGAATTTCCCTTTAGCCTGTTACTAGCTTATGACCCATTTGCATATGATATTTTGTTATATTGGCCTGAGAGAATGTAGAAACTATTCTGATAAATCTCGCAGAGCGTGTTAGAAGGATATAATGGGACCGTGATGGCTTACGGTCAAACAGGTACTGGCAAGACATACACAGTTGGTCGGCTTGGAAATGATGACCCTTCTGAAGGTGGAATAATGGTCAGAGCATTGGAACATATCCTTTCTGTCATGTCTTTGGAGACAGATAGTGTGGCAATATCATTTCTCCAGGTTCTATTCTCAACAACTGAAGTTATTTGTTTTGTACATGTATCATTATTTCTTATTGATCGACATTATTCTTTTTTGGCATGGAATGGTGGAATTGTTTTAACTTTCTTATTAGCTAGGATTCTTCAAACTGTCTCGATTAATGCAGGAAGCCAGGAACAGTCATATTTATATGCTAAGGCTTATATGATTATCATGCCACATTGTCACAATCATTTTTGAACAGATTATGTAAGACATAGCACCAGTTTTTGTATTTAATACATGACATCAAATAGGTCATGTATAACAATATGTGTTTGAACACTTTCACTCACTTTAATATTATCCATCCATAGTTCCAGGTAGTTTGCCATGTTAAACGTGGACGACAAAGATAAAGGCATTTTTCTATCGTGCTAGATAAATTGCATAAAAAACTGCACAAATGGGATGAAGTGTTATAGTTCATGGTGTACTGCAAATTGAACCAAAGTGCACCATGGTTCATTTAATGCTTAAGCTTCTATGTCCATATTTTTTTTCTCAATTATATAAAATTATTTGAATATTCATTAGTGGTCCCTTATTGTTGTAGTATGTTTTTCCATACTAATGTATACATGTTTATTTGGTTTATAGCTTTACTTAGAATCTGTGCAAGATTTACTTGCTCCAGAGAAGACTAATATTCCGATTGTTGAGGATCCAAAAACTGGTGAAGTTTCTTTGCCTGGTGCTGCAAAAGTTGAAATCAGAGATCTTCAACATGTTTTTCAACTTCTCCAAATTGGTGAGATGAATCGTCATGCTGCTAATACTAAGATGAACACAGAATCATCTCGTAGTCATGCTATTCTCATTGTATGCTCCTTCTTCCTTGCTGTGGGTATTCTGTTTTAAGTTCCAAAGTAAATTACATGCCCATGCGAATTTGATATTCTTTTCAGATTCATATACAGAGGAGTTCAAGAATAGAAGATGGAAGTAATACCTCTCTTCCTAATGGTACTGACAACCTTTTTCCTGATAATTTACCGCTTGTTCTCAAGAGCAAGCTCTTGATTGTCGACCTTGCTGGATCAGAACGTATCGATAAATCTGGTAGGTCTTACCATATAATTGAAACAAACCTTTTCATTTCGTATGTTGTATTGTTTGTTTGTAATATTAATCTTTTGTCTCCCAGGAAGTGAAGGTCACATGATTGAAGAAGCCAAGTTCATCAATCTGTCATTAACATCTCTAGGCAAATGCATTAACGCGTTAGCAGAAAATAGTCCTCATATACCAACAAGAGATTCAAAACTTACAAGGATACTGCGTGATTCATTTGGAGGTATGATTTCCTTTTGGTATGATTGAATTTCTTGTGTTTGTCCAAAGTATAGGTGCCTATTAGATTGTTTGAATTTATCACATTTGTTCAAACATCATGGTTACTTTTTCTCCACATCACTACATGTGTAACACTGTAATTGATTTGCTCAAATCTCCAAATGCAGGGACTGCAAGGACTTCACTCATTGTGACAATAGGTCCATCTTCAAGGCATTTCTCAGAAACTTCAAGCACAATTATGTTTGGGCAGCGAGTAAGTGTAGATTGGTCAATATTTCATTGCTCTCTCTCTCTCTCTCTCTCTCTGCACAATAGGTCCATCTGTAAGATACTAAGATCTGTCTACGTTGATGAATTTTTGCTCACTTTCCCTATTCCAATTTGTGCAAAATTGGCCTCTACTGTATGGAACCTATTCTTGTAAATGGTATTCAGAGCTTTTCCCACTAGATATATTTTTAGTTAATCCCACTAGATATATGATGGTTAGTTAATATCTGAACTCTACTCCATCCCAGGCCATTAAATTATGCCATGCACCTGTCTTATACCAACATAATGCACCTAGTTTCATGGAGTTGGAAACATCATTTCAACTGCTTCTAACTGGATAAATTACTAGAGTGAACTGAGCAGCATTAATTTGCACACAGTGCAAACTGTGCATGTTGCATTACATCAGAGACTTAATTCATGCATGAACTAAACTACTTGTTACTGGTTCCTCTTGAAATGAATTCAATGGCTCTCGTTGTTTAAAATTGCAACTCTGCATTTACTCAAAGAAAGAAACTCATGTTGTCTAGTTGTTTTATATCGTTTCCTTCTTCTTGTTCCTTTTTTGTTATAAGTTATAACACCACATTAAGTCGTTCATTATGTGATTTCAGGCAATGAAAATAGTGAACACGATAAGGATAAAGGAGGAAGTTGATTATGAAAGCCTATATAAGAAGGTAGAACATGAAGTTGATCATCTTACGTCAGAGATGGAGAGGCAGCAAAAGCTTAAAAACAGTGAGAAAATGCAGTTGGAGAAAAAACTGAAAGAATCAGAAGCATCCTTGAATGATTTAAAAGTGACCTCTAACATGCAAATTGAGGTATAACTTTCATAGACTAATTGTCCAAAAAGCATAGACTATGAAGTTTGCATTGTATATTAATTTTGATTCATTTTTGTCACTCCACAAAAATCTACCAGTTCGGGTGCCTTTTGTTTATTACAGAACCTTCTTACTTACCTTTGTCCTTCCTATTGGGTACATGAATTGAAGTAAATATCTATTGTAATTTCTGACAAGTAAATCGGTTGTATTTTTGTTTGTGCTTTCCATATAATTATTAATTGTGAGCATTCAGGAAAAATCACTTTCAGTACATAAAACTTGCTTCAGGGCATTATAGATGTAATGTAACAAGTGATTTATTTTCGCAGAATATGGCGATGGAAAAGCGTCAATTGGAATCTACAATCAAGAGATTGATGCTGGACCTTGAGAAAGAGAAAGGCAAAAATAATATTTTATCTGAGCAAATTATTCACTTAGAAACATCATTGGATGAGAATAAGGTAGATTTTCTTTGCCATATTATATATTTCTCTCATATGTAATGTTTATCTTGATTTTGTACTTAGTATTTGATGTAGTTCTGCTGACACTGAGATGTCCTATTTCAAGGATAATTTCACAGTTCTAACACAAGTTTTGTTGTTAGTAGCAAAAACAGCTTGAGAACATCTCAAACACAAATATTCTTGCCGATACAACTAAATCTCATGAGAAGAAAATAAGAGAATTGCTGAAGCAACTTGAAGATGAAAGATCACGTTCTGCTAGCATGAACGACCATTTAAATGTACTACAACAGCAACTGAGTGATGCTCAGAATTATTTTCAGGTATACTTTCAGAATTTACAACTGTAGCTATAATGCAGTCAGATAATTCATAGTAACTAATAGTCTAATACAATATAACAGTCAGATAATTCAGGTATACATTTTTTGTTTGTGGTTGCATCTTGTTTGGATATAATATCCTCATTCCTCAACCAGGACTACTCTCCATACTTGAAATGGAAAAACATTTTAGACTAGACATGCCTTGGGTTCTCTATAGTTTTTCCTTTTTTTTCTTCACTATTGGCCTTTTGGCAGAATGTCATTGCGCATGTCCCTGCAATAATTTAAGGTTTGTTGGAGGACTTGTTTGCATCCTTCAGGAATTTTGAAAAGGTTAATATGAGGATATCCCGGTTGCAGGAAAATATAGCCTGTGAATTGGAGAAGCAGCTCTCCAGAACCACTGAAGAATTTGCCAGTCAAATAAGCTCACTCGAAGAAAGAATTGCTGATCTCATATCAGAGAAGGTATGGCAAACACGGGACAGCACATCTAAACATATGGAGATGTTTAGGTTTTCTCAAATCTGAAACAATTTTAATGTACCTTTTTATTTAATTATTCTTCTAGGAGTTGGTGTATGAAGAGCTGAAATCTACTCAAGAAAAGATGCAACAGGAGATGAGACATAGACAGGGCCTTGAAGATGAAATTCTAAGGTTGAAACAATCTTTGGCTGATAATTGCTCTGAAGAGGTACCACACTTGCATTATAATCTTGACATTCTGATGCTCATTTTCCAATCATATCTTATGTCAATCTCTCTTTTTGACAGTCTAAAGCATTATGTGGTATGGTTAGATCAGGATCTGGATTAGGTAGTGTGCCTTTTATGTCTAAGTCAGGAAAATCCAGAGAGTTGCTATCTAGCCAGAGAAGTAACATATCAAAGATATTTGAAGAAGGTACTTTTATTTGTGGTACAATATCAGTGTAGCTGTTTTTTGTGGGTAGCCATCTTGACATTATTTTTGGTCCAACTGGCATTCAGTCGGTCTTCCAAATGTCCTGGCTCTGTTGAAGTCTGATGAACTAGAGGTGCAGATCCATGCTGTCAAAGTGGTAGCTAATCTTGCTGCTGAAGGTACGGGACTTTATGTAAAACTCTGAATATTTTTCATTCACTGCCTTTCCTTGTACATTTGCATGGAAAATATTCCTGAAAAGAGGATTTTTTTTTCCCTAAAAATATGTGGATCTCTTTTGGTTATAATATGTGAAAAATGTGAAAGTGGCATATTGTTCAAATTCTGTTGACGAACATATTCAACTGTTCCATACGAATTGTAATTTGCACTTGGTCATAATATTGAAGCCAGTGATTTGTTTCAGTTATCTGCTGTCTATGCTATGTTTTCTCCTTTAGAAGGCAACTGTTATAACCATAGTTAATTGTTATCACCAATCCATCTGGGATTGCAGACGTTAATCAGGAAAAAATCGTTGAAGAAGGAGGACTGGATGCTCTTCTGTCACTTCTAGAAACATCAGAAAATACCACAATTCATCGAGTCACAGCTGGTGCTATTGCTAATTTGGCAATGAATGGTAATGCCTATTCCAACCTCTCATGAGATTTATTTTCCACATTTGGTCAAAAGGGGCTATTATTTCATTGTATAATATTGCAGCATGGAAGTAGTTGTTAACCGGTGTGTTCTATAGTCTTTCACTAAATGTCTTCCGCACATGCCAAATGGCCCAGTCATTGACTGAAGGAAAATTCCCCAATAGGTTTCCAGCATGAGATATTCTTTTTACATATTTGAACTATATCTATATTATTAGTCAAATTTATATTGCGATATTTATAAAATGAACAGGCAATAACTTGAGTATTAAGTTAGATCCTTGTAAGTGCAGGATCAAACCAGGGACTAATAATGAACAAAGGAGGAGCTCGATTATTAGCAAATATTGCGTCGAAAACTGATGATCCCCAAACTCTGCGGATGGTTGCTGGTGCCCTTGCCAACCTATGTGGAAACGGTACAACTTGTCTTTATTGTATCCATTATAGCAAAATATTCCTTTTAATATGGAATTTCAATTTTCTTGAACGGCAGTGGGTGTCATATTTTTATTCAAATTTCAATTTCAATTTTAATGAGTTAACTATTTTTGTTTGACAATGTTGCTAGCAGCGTTCCAAATACCAGTATTCCCTAACTTACCAGGCCTGGTTCCACCGATTACCAGATTTTACTAGATAAAATTCAAATCCAAAATTTGAATTTTTTTTACCAGTACCGGAGGGTAACTGTGCAGTTACCAGCTGAAAAAAAAATTCTAAATTTACAATTTTAGTGTTTTGTTTGAATTCATATCCTTCTAGCCAGTAGCCACTAATCGTCCGGCGCATCAGGACAGCTTATCAGGGCCTTTTTTAACACTGATTGCTAGTAGTTCTGAAATGAAGATAAAAAGGTGGATAGCGATGCAGAATGTAAACAAGATAAAGTCATGATTTTACTGATCAAACTTGTTAATTGGTGCACCGGATATTTGTCAAGAGCTGATAAGTACATTTCTTTAATTTATTTTGTTTTAGAATAATGTAATTTTAGTTGGGCAATTGTCCTCTTGTGACTTGTGAGGGTGCACCACTTGTGGCTTCTTGAACAGCAATGACATGCAACTATCGAGCTAGCATTCCTTTGGAATGGAAACAAGAGAGCTCGTGTATGTAGAACATTGATTGATAATGAGTGACCAATACCATGTACTCCTTTTCTTTTTCTTTTTTTTTTGCAGAAAAGCTGCATGTTATGTTGAAACAAGATGGCGGAATAAAAGCACTTCTCGGAATGTTCCGAACTGGACACAACGAAGTCATAGCTCAGATAGCACGGGGAATGGCTAATTTTGCAAAATGTGAATCCCGAGTAATAAGTCAAGGTTAGTACATTCTCTATTACTCATTTGTGATGGATATATTCGTTCATATTATTCTGTAATTGTTTGTTGTTTTCTATGAGCTTATGGTTTGAATATCAAACTCCACATGGTTGCATGAATATCAACTGCAGAACAGTCCTGAATTTATTTGGATAGTTATGACGATCTGGGTGTAGTTGAAAAGAGGTAAAATGCGGCAGAGGACAATCTGAAGTGTGATACACTGATATGATACAACATGCCAACAGGGCTAGAGCCTGCTGAAATTGCGTACATACTTCTTGAAAATTACTATAGTAGATCTATGCATATAACGCACATGTTCACAAGAACACGAACCGATATTACACCACTAATCAATTAATAATATCCTGGTAGGCTTACACAATCATATATGCTAAATATGCCTTAACATGGATTGCATTGTCACATGTTACATATTTTTTTACCTTGAACACTATGGAACACTACTGTCCTCAGCTCTTTTCTCCTGAAGATAACTATGCAAACTTGAGAGGGAAAATCCAACTTTTTTGCCATTCTACCCAAAATAGGTCACAGGAAAGGGAGATCCCTCCTCATCGAAGAAGGTGTTCTTAATTGGATGGTGGCCAATTCATCAGCGTTTTCTGCTTCAACTCGAAGACATATTGAGCTTGCCTTTTGCCATTTAGCTCAAAATGGTACGTAAACTGACTATAGCTGCCGTCACCTTCGATCCCTCCCTGTGTACAATCAAGCTCACGCATTTTGAGTATTTGACCCTCATCACTGATGTTCCTATCACATGCGCATATTCGCAGAAGATAACGCCCGTGACATTATTCTAACCGGAGGGATCAAGGAGCTCCTTCGCATATCAAGGGAATCATCCAGGGATGATACGCGTAACTTGGCCAAAAAGGCATTAAATTCAAATCCAGCTTTTTTCAAGGAGATCCAATGATTTACTTTACATGTAATGGAACCATGTATAGCCCCTTCTTATTAGGAAATCTCGAGGGAACTGTGCTTTCTAAAACAAGAATTTCTGCTTTTCAAACGGATGATAGGGGTATAAATCAAGTAATGAGATCATTTTCCTGGGCAATTACGATTGCCCCAAAATTCGACAACATTTCTTTAATATTTGCCATCACGGCACGATCAATTGAAACACCAAGAGTTAAAATATTTGCCCGCCGTACACTTCGAGAGCTTATAGATAATGTCTTAAGCAAAAACGAGTGATGTATGCGAACTTAGTGTTGAATAACCCATGCTATAAAGTACAAAAGGCTGCATGACATAATGTTACAGGAGACCGTTACACAGCAATAGAGCAAGAATCTTCAGCGATCAACCGAAAGTTGCTGTCCGCTAGCTCGGGAACTTCGTTGAGTACTGCTGCGGAGACTGACACAGCAAAAGAGCAATCAGCAAACCCAAAATTTAGAAAGGGAAGATTGACCTCAATTAAATGTTGTATTCCATACCATAAATGTTGCCGTAATCATCTTTCCCGCAAACCACCTCCCATGAAGTGCTTTCTGTGCACTCATGGCAGCTGTTATACTGTCAAATCGAAGGTACACAAAGCCAGAAGTATTCCTGCAAAATAGTTGCAACAATACCAAATAATTAGGGCATGTACAATGCTAAGCCACAAGCAACTGTGGTCTCAGGTTGCCACATAGGATAAGGCCACACAAAAACCACGATATCTACAATGGAGACCACTGCATAGTATATTTTGTGTTTCAGCCCCTACCTATTTGTGTTAGTCCCTATGATATTTGTTATTATAAAATTAACTATTTTAGTCCTTCTAACAACAAAAAGAAATAGATACCCCTAATCTATATATGGACCCACTGTCAGCCTCTCCAATCCTCTTCCCTTTATTTTCTCCTCCTACCAACCGGCTCTGCCTTATCCTCTTCCTCTCCAACGCCTCCTCTCGTTGCCTCCACTTCTCTCGTGCGCCGCCACAGCGCCACTCCTCCTCTCTTGCGCCGCCGCAGCGCCGCCTCCTCCTCTCAACCGCCGCGTTCTTCCCCCGCGCCATCCTCTCCTCCTCCTCCGCCACGCACACGCCCTCCTCCGCTGCATCCTACTTCCTTCGCCGCCGCCCCGCGCACAAGGTCGCCAGATCCGGGCGCGGGCTCGCCGGATCCTGCGGCGACGGGGAGCAGCGCTCCTCTTTGCATCTGGCGGCGGCGGGGAATAGTGGTGTCATCGGCGGCGCTCCTCTTCGCATCTGGCGGCGGCGGGGAGCAGCGGTGGCGGCGGTGAGCGGCGACGACTACCACGGCGACCGACCGGACGAGGCGAAGCACGGGGCTCTGGCTCCGCCAACGCGTGGCCTTGGGCTGTGGCTTCGCGGCTCCCGAGCCCAGGCACGGCGCTTTGACCGGTTCCTCTGCAAGCGCGGAATCGGCCTGCAGAGCCACAGTCCCCACTGACACGGATGCGCCCGTCCGATGTGGAGGTTTGAGACCACAGGCCAGGGTCACGCGTTGTACATGGCCTTAGGCTATCCTTGTAAAATTGGCAGGCTTTTCAAGGTAAATCAGGTTTGCACACGGCAATAATTGCACTGCAGTACGAGGAGCAAAAGTACACTGCACCTTTCTGAAGTTGCAGTACACAAGAAAATTGAAAGATAAAAGCACAGTAAACAGAGCCTTTGGATATGTTAGCAGAGAATAGAGAATTATTCCCCTAACACTCTACAAGTACATGCTGGTAACTATTGAATACTATATTTTACTAGATTACTAGATTGTGTTGGGACTTATGTACTGGGAAGCTGTAGATGGTTACAATAATGCCGTATGCAAGCTGTTACAGATTTGTTGACTGGTTGTTGAACAAACTTACTTGTCCACAAAAATGTGTTTTACTTGGCCAAACTTGGAGCATTCTTCTTGGACATCATCTTTGATATCCAAATCAAAATCAGGGTCCGTCTGCAATAAAGTAAGTTTCAATTAGTTTTTAATCAACCAAACAGAAAGGATACAGACCAGTAAAGATTTTTTTTAAAAAAGGTATGGACTGTTGGTGAACCCAAAAAAAAAAAGAATGCAGTAGTAAGAACAAACCTCCACGGATGGATCAAACATATTTTTAAGCAATAGGCATTCACTGGGTGGGGCTGTCTCAATGGCTTGGGTAGTAATTGGAAGAGACACCCCAGGAACTGAACCAAGACCAGGCACTGTAGGCAGTACAGATGCAGCGACTGGAGGAGCACCAAGAACTGATGCAGGTGGTAATCCAACAGAAGTGTTCAAACCAGTACCGGCTATCCCAGCAGTCAAACTGCAGACAGACAAAAGGAAGGTAAAAAATTCAGAGGAAGGCCAAGTGTTCAAACCAGTACCAACTATTTGTAGTTAATATATGCCACGCACATTTTTTGAATTGGAAATGCAGTGAAAAATTAAAAGGTTATGGCTAACATGTCTTGTCAAGATAACTTGATGATACCATAAGAATAATAAGGTACTGTGGCATGTTCTCGGCATTTCTCAATCATGGTTCACTCTCTTGAAATTTGTAGTAGTCAATGCGATTGACATTTGATGTTAGAAATGGAGTAAACAAAATATTAACAATAGCGATGTACACCAAAGAATTGGAAGAGGTCCTTGGAGAATGACCTTGACAAGCTATATACATATGGAAACAGTGTTGATGTAGTGGTGGATGAATCCTGACGATAATATAGTAAAGGTCAATAACGAATGATTTTGATACAAATGACAGCAACTCTAACAAGCAAGATAATTGACGTTCTGGACATTTGACATCCCAGTATTCTAAATATGAACTTAAGGCTCTGCAGTACCATCAACAAATTACAGAAATTACCTGGTTGACTGAGCAACACACTATTAAACAAGCTACTACCTCCATCCCAAAATATAAGGGATTCTATAGTACTACTTGTGCCATCAAACGAGCTAACCCCTAACCAACCTCCCGTCCATACCACATTTAAAGAGGGGTATCATGGTCTTTTTTTTCTTCCTATTTATACTACCTCTGTTTTAATAGATGACCCTGTTGACTTTTGGTATAATTAGTGTAAATATGCCTATAAGTCATACTTAAAGATTTCTTTAATGATAAAACATGTCACAACAAAATAAATGACATTTTTATATAATTTTTTTCAACATGGCCAAACATCATGCCAAAAGTCAACGGTGTCATCTATTAAAAAACAGAGGGAGTATTTATGGGACAAAGGTTATATGTAAGATTGAATATGACTGATGTAGTTAGATTGACATGGCCACGAGGGCACCAAAAAGATAGTTTAACCCATTAAGCTCACATATATATACCTGGTGGTAACGCCGCTACGGTCTAATTTCTGCATCAAAAGAGCTCTTGAACTAGCATTCAGTGCCTGCATACATCAGCATTCAGCAAAGTCATCACAGACACAATTGAGATACTGTTGCAATATGCATAAGTATGTGGCATTAAAAAACAGCCTCAAACATTAACCAACTAAGAATGAACAAATGACCATGCAATAAAGGCTTGCTATAGTAGATATGCTAGGTATGCAGAGTGCTCAGTGTATACTAAACCATCATATGGTGAAGTTCTTGCACATTACTCCCTCCTTCCCAAATTGATCATCATATAATGAAATTCAAAATTTCCCAAATTGATCATCATATAACCACATGAACATGGATTTCATCGGAATACAACTAATGCAGCAAGGGAGAATGTGTGCATGCTAAGGGTGTAATTGGCATGGTGTTTTAATCAATGCATGCGCTGTGGGAGAATGTGTGCATGATGTCTTGATTGATGTGAATTAAATTATCATTGGTTTTGGTGCATAAGCATATATGGTGATCAATTTGGGATGGAGGGAGTAAAATCTTCTCTAAAAAGATTGAGGCGAGGTGCAAGCAAAAGCATGCTATGTCCCAAGTAATTGTACTTAAAAGAAAATGAGGATATATATATCAAATATGATAAGTGAATTTCCAGTTCTCGATGTGTCTCCAGAAATGGCACCCACCAAACCTCCACCTTCATCATCATCCAAATCTCCAGTAGTTACTCCACTGACTTGAACTCCTGCTTGGTCCGTCACAGCAGAAACCTGGTTACAGCAGTTTAGCATAGTGTCAGGTAGAACCCTTATATTTGAGATGTATAGCTTGAAAACAACATGTATTCTAGTAAATCTGAAGAAAACACTTGCCTTAATCACACGTCCAGCTATATCAAGTTGCCCATTTAAACTCTGAGCAGCCTTTGCATCTTCAAGGCGTGCAAACTACATGATGAAACAGAAGTCAGCCACACAGAACTCTCCACAAAAACAAAAGAATTGCTTAATAAGCAAACACTTGCCTGAACAAAACCAAAACCTTTACATAACCCAGTAAGTGGATCTAGTGGCAATTGGACAAGCTCCACCTGACCAAACGGTTCGAAGACCTGGTAAAGAGAATTCATTAAACTCTATATATGCATAACAAGGATGCCATAGTAATTCTTCTACCCCATAAAAGTAATATGTTTTCCATTATGAACTCCAAGGGAAATTTTCTTCCAAAAGCACAGCCAACTCATATCTAAAAAACAATTTGTCGGCATCACCTGTCTCAATTGATCTTCAGTAATATTTGAGTGAAGATTTCCAACATACAACTTTCTCGCCCCACCTGAAGCTGCTCCACTTGAAGAAGCATTTGACTGAACTAAATTCTTTTCAGCCTCTGATGGCTTAACCATCACCTGTTGACCAAGAAGCAGCTGGCCAGAAAGAGCTATTGCCATTGGTACAGACATAACATCATAGAATTCGATGTACCTGGAAACGCAAAAGCATAATAAATATCAGGATATCATGTCGCCGATAGAATTAGGCCGCATTCGTTCAATCTTTTGAAAAGATATTCAGTTATTCACATAAAATCTTGCATATCAAACATTTTCAAACAGGTTTAGAATTAATTTTTCCCAGCACAAACTAATTGCACATTCCTCCGACCAAAATCATATGAAAATGCGCAGAAATGGCATCCAATAATGTGGAATTGCTATGTTTGATGTTCCACGCTGCTTACTTCCCCCAAAAAGATCTTGTATTCCATCTTAGTCATAAGTAGCTGATTATCCCAGTAGATACACCAAATTATAAACATTCCTGCCGAGTATGAAAAATCGGTGAATATATTCCCCCATAATAAATCGTAGATGTAGCTACAGTTTAAAAATGCTTGTGTAATCATAACAGCAACCAGAAAAATATTGACAAATATGGTCGGTATTCATTAACATTTGAAATACCCTACCAATCACCCCCCACCCAAAAAACAATTCTCACACATTTGATCTCTTTGCAGCCTCTTGTGAGACATCTACTCCACTCTGGTTCATACCTTCTGATTCAGTTCATCTCCTTCCCTTGTTGCCCACTAACAATGGACCTTACAGCACACCTACACTCACGTGCAAACATGCCTAACATTGAATCCAACAACCTAAATCACAATATTTGCCACATGAGCACAAAACTGGAGCAGCTTTACAGAAAGCTAGGAGGCATTTGCTATTTGCTTGCTACAAACAAATGGCTTAGCAACACAGACTAAAACCCCAAAACAGTGGGTCCATCTCCCTCATTCTCAGTAAGTCAATATTGCCACTTGGACACAAAACCAGAAGCATTATGAGCACAAACTAACGAGTTCATTCCGATACTGTAAAACCTAAAATCAAGCCCCACCCTCCCTCTCTAGATCTCAGGTTATGAATCCATGGGAGGCACCAAACGACCAAGGTAACAATCAGTAGAACACCAAAGTCTAATAAGATCTTTTGGAGATTCTAAAACAGGAAACAAGTAACACCCTGCCTCCCTCCCATCATATGTGTAAACAATAGATATATTTGGCTATTATAAGCAAACTGCTAGATATTCCAAGCCACTAAGAAAATAAAACCCCTCTTTTAGCAACTCAAGGAAAAAAAAACAGGTAACAAATAAAACAACGATCTGATATGTTGCACAGAATTCACTATAAAAACTCACCCAACTCCTTTAGAACGGCGCGAGTTTCGGTCCATGATGAGGCGAACATCCCGGACCTACAAAAAGTAATCAATGTCAGCACAGTTATTGATTTGATGCAATGACAAGAGACTGAACAAATGCGCAGCAACCATCAGAAGAACTTTTTTTCCCACCAAACCACAATTATAGGCCGTAAATGTTCATCTGCTAATCATAAAATATTTTACTACTAAAGAGGATACAAGCAAATTCAAAGTGAGGATCACCTTCCCAGCCCTTGAAAAGAATTCGTACACGTCTCTTTCATCCGCCTTCAGAGATAACTGTGATTATGCTCACAAACATTAGTTTCAAATAGAAAAGGCTTCAGCATTTTCCTGGTCACAAAGTGAAATTCAAATGTTACACTAAAATGCACCTGGTAGGCAAATACTGTCCTTTGATCTCGTTCTGGATCTGCTTCAGGCTCTCCAGCCTCTTCTTTCCTACGTCTGCACAGACAATAAGCAAAACTGTCATAAGCATTGATACGAAAATATAGAAAACTATATATATAATACAAGCCCACATTAATCATCAGCTCCAACAGTAATGGAGTTCCTCATAAAAAGAATACTACCTCAGTTTCTCAATATCAATCATTCCCTACATGTCAGTGTCCATCCATACTAATATAAATTTATATCACCACTCAATCCTCTCTCCCTACCTCTAACGGTCTCACCTAAATAACAAGATTTGTTAAGATCACAACGCTTAAACTACCCAACAAGTTATCCAATAATAATAATTGAAGAAATGAATGTGTCAGATCTAGGGGTCCAGGAAGAATAACTTTCAACGTTCACTGAGCATAGTTCAGCCATCATTATAAATCATAACTGACTAATCGAGTTAGACATTTCATTAGAATATGTGGCCCATCAACATTCTATCAAGTCACATCGTAACAAGACATGCCTTGGAGATAAGCAAAAAATGTAGTGTAAAAAGCCCTTTGTTGTAAGGCATAGACATGCATCACCATGATTGGGGGTGAACAAAAACGGTTTTACTAAACCATTTGACCCAGTGTTGCACATGCATGCATGCAGCTGCTCCCCCCCCCCTTCTGCATGGATGCATGCGGTTTAGAACGGTGAGTGGGCTCTGAAACATCATCTAACCAGGTTTCGCACAACTCTTAACTCTGACAACTCAAAGTTGACATCTCCTGAAAAGGGTAAAAAGCAATAAGGGTTGTTTGTGCAGCGGGCCGAATACTGAGTCCCCTTAACAATAAGACACAATGCTTCAGTGAAGAAGCCCAAAACACCGCTCACCAGCATTTCTGCAACACAAGAAGTACAGTTCAGCTCCATGTTCTGGATGCAACAAAACTTTATGCGTGGATGGCACCATCATTGCTCTCAGACCACCACTCAAAAGCATAAATTGTATCATCCATCTTGAATTTCCCTATCCTAGTAACCCTAACATAGAACACTAACTCCTATCTAATAATAGTAGTATTAAAAAAAATCACCTGATATCCTAGGTCAGGCTCAACATCAAGACCACAGAAGATGGCTCTAGCAAATTGAATCTGCAGGTACCCATACTAATGTTCAAATTGTAGGAATTTACAAGAAGTCGAGGTATATAATACAAAAAACTGTTAATAGCAGTAGAATTATAGGAAGCAATAGGAATACTCTGATAGAAGAGTTATCAAATCATCTGCTATAAATTATGCTAAACGATGAAAGCAGAACTATTACACGCAATTTACAAATTGATGCTGCATTTGTACAAATAAGAAGAAAAGTCCCAATGCACCCCATAATAATATACTCATTACACTCAAACTATGTTGCTATCCCCATCCCATGCAATCCTCCGCGAATATTACAATATATCATGACCAAGTGTAGAAAAATAAAATTGATTTTGTTGGAGACAACGATGCCTAAGCGCATCAAACGTGGTGAAAACGAGATTATGGATGGCAGCTTTTTGGAATCAAGCAATCGGCAAGTCCGTTAAGACCACTCAGTTCATAACACAGCGGCACCAATACAGGTGGGTAAGGTCATGAATCGGCACCTGACATCGCGGTCACGGTAGTCTCGCTCGCGGTAGCGTTCGCGGTCACGTTCTTCGTCGTCGCGGCGGCGCTCGGACCGGCTCCGGCTCCTCCGCTCTCTATCCTTCTCCCTCTCCCTCTCCCTCTCCTTCTCCTTCTCCTTCTCCTTCTCGCGGTCCCGGCTTCTCCTCTCCTTGTCCTTGTCCCTCTCCTTCTCCCTATCCTTCTCGTCCCGGTCTCGGTCGCGGTCGCGGTCGCGACGCTCCCGGCTGCTGCGGTGCCGGTCCCGGTCCTTGTCGCGGTCGCGGTGCCGGTCCCGGTCCTTGTCCTTGTCGCGGTCGCGGTTCTCCTCCGAGCGAGAGCGCTTGGATCTGCGCTCGCCGTCGTCGCGCTCTTCGTCGCCGCCGCCGCCGCCGCCGCTCCGGCGGCGAGAGCTTCGCTCCTTCTCCTCGGATCTGGGCGCGGCGACGCCGTTGGACGGCGCCCCGGAGCCCTCCACTGTCTTCTCCAAGTAGTCGTACTCGTCGAAATCCATGGCGACTCGCGGCCGCGGCGACGCGGAAACCCTAGATGAGGAAAGAGAAAATTGGGGGAGGGAGAGAGCGCGCAGCTAAACCCCCAGTCCTCTTTTCTATCGAGGAACACCGAACACGCTAGAACGAGCAAGGAGACTGACTTGTGGGACCCGACACCCCTCATATTGGGCCGATAAATTTGCGGGCCGGACTGCCTAGGAATGGGCCTGTACTGGCCTACTACCATGGAAAAGGAAATATGGCCCACATGCCATCGGCGGGCAGCAAACCGGTCCGGACTCCTGAGGGAGAGGGGAGAAAAAAAAGGGAAAAAAAATGTGCCATGTCATTATCCACGTAACATGCTAAGTAGGTTAAACAAGGTTCTGGACAAGAATAATACGATAAACCAAGTTGTTTTGGACTAGAATAATACGATAAAACAAGTTTACGAACCTCAATACACACTTTGTAATTTTATGAACATAAGTGAAACTTTCTTACAAGTTAAAATACCACCATTCTCTCTTAGACTGTGTTTAGTTCACACTAAAATTAAAAGTTTGGTTAAAATTGGAATGATGTGATAGAAAAGTTGAAAGTTTATGTGTAGGAAAGTTTTGATGTGATGAAAAAGTTGGAAGTTTAAAAAAAAAACTTTGAAACTAAACACGGCCTTCATAACAAAGTGATCAAAGCAAATGTGAACTCGTGAAGTTGACGTCGTCCTCACCTTCATGGGGTTGTACTCACTGTACGAAGCCCTCATCGGTAAGCAAATAGCTTTGACTGATCAGTCTAAGTTGGCTTTTCTTCTTTAAGCTAAAGAAAAACCATTGATTGGTTTGATTGGCTTATTGAACTTGATGAAGATTTTCTGTGGCTGGTACTCATCAGCCCAATAAGCAATTCAATGGGTTTTGGCTGAGAAGCCTCAGCCCAAACATCCATCCAATGAGGCCCTGAGTTCGTGCAGGCATGATGCATGCTTGTGGTCTCACACGGCCAAGTTCGCGCTGAAGGTATGAGATATCGTGGCCCAATAAACTTAGCTTCCCGCCCACACGCGCATTGGATTTGGATCCTCTGACTTTACATGGGTAAAGTTAGAGAGCTAGAGTGCTGTTGCTACAGTGAAACACAACGTATTACTGTTTCTAATGTAGCACCAGACACATTTTACTGTTAGGGTGTTTTTAGTTGGGGAAAAAGAAATTTTTGGGTGTCACATTGGACGTTTGACCGGATGTCGGAAAGGGTTTTCGGACACAAATGAAAAAACTAATTTCAGAACTCGCCTGGAAACCGTGAGACGAATCTTTTGAGACTAATTAAGTCGTCATTAGTACATATAGGTTACTGTAGCACTTATGGCTAATCACGGACTAATTAGGCTTAAAAGATTCATCTCGCGATTTCCCCCAAAACTGTGCAATTAGTTTTTCTTTTTATCTATATTTAATGCTTCATGTATGTGTCCAAAGATTTGATGTGATGTTTTTGGAAAAAAAATTTAGGAACTAAACGGGCCCTTATTCTCTGCCTTTTCCATGCAAGGTCAGAGGAGCTGGATCCACGCGCATTGTGCTCCAAATCTGATGGTGGGTAGACAAACTCGTTACGTGTTTGCATGCCGTTCTTGCTACGACGATCTAATCTTGTGAAAAATTCAACAGTGTTATATTTTCGAGAAAAAAAATGGTGAACAATATTTTCAATTTTTTTTCATTAGCAATAATTTCAGTCGTCAAGGCACGCTATATATGCCTATTAGTGGGTCATGGCTCTTGGAAAAGGTTGCTCCTATAGATTACCTCTTACATGAGATGCAGCATATTCTCTCTCCCATTTATCTTCTCTACTTCATCGTGTGATTATTTGCACTTATCATTTATTATGAAAAAATGAAAATATAAAATTAAGGGGAGAGGTTACCGCCCCCACCCCGGTAAGGCGGTTATCGCGATAACCGCGCGGTAACCGTTAAAAACTGTCTGAATTTCATCTTCAAAAAATTTAAATTAAAAAATTAGCAGTTTCGCGGTTACTGCGTGGTTTGAGCGGTAACCGCGATATTTGTAGAAAACATAAAATTATGAAAAAAATGCTAAAAAAATTTAAAAACACTTAAATATGTGTAGAAATTAGGGATAATTATAATAATATATAGGATACCTGAAAACCTAGCTTGGATGTAAAATGCAAAAATTAAGGCCAATACATGTTTTTTCTTTTTTCCATTTCCTAAACAATTATTGGTTTTGCCCTCAAATTTGATTTTATCTTACTCTTTTTCAAAAAAAAAAATCTTCACCATCTACCATTAAAAATCAAGAACTACATCCATGATTTTTTTCTATTTTTTTGGAATTTTTGAATTTGCTCAAATTTCACCCAAACCCTACTATTGATAACCTTACCATACCCCGCGGTAACCGTGCAGTTATCGGTGGTAAGGGAAACATGTCAACACTCACCGGAGTACAGCAGCCACACAAGCTACGGCTAGAGGCCATCACTCTCGCAGACAGCAGGACTCCAGGATCCAAACACGTGCGAGATAGGCTATTCATGATGCAGCCTGCAGCCACGAGGATCAATAGAGAATTTTGTGGCTAAGAAAGCTGAAAAAAAACGTGAGGTGTCTCCTAATAAGTAATAAGAGGGCCTGTGGCTAAAGAAGCTGACTACTGCATGATATTGGCTTAAATCCAAACACAAGGATGGCACCAACCGTGTTGCAACAAAAGGAAGCTGGCGAGGAGGACGTCGTCGTCGTCGTCGTGGGAGCCGGAATCGCCGGGCTCGCCGTGGCTCTCGGGCTGCACAGGTGGGAGCTTAGCTATTAGCGCGCGGCGCGGCGAGCGATGCGTTTGCCGGATAACTGGATATAGACTGCTCTCTGTGTTGGCACAGCTGCAGGTTAACTTGAGCTGAGATGGTATCATCTGCTTGCTTGCTTGATTGATCCGCATGCAGGAAAGGGGTGAAGTGCCGGGTGCTGGAGTCGTCGCCGGAGCTCCGGGCGTCGGGGTTCGCCATCGCGACGTGGAGGAATGCGTTGCAAGCGCTTGACGCCCTTGGGGTGGGTGACAAGATCAGGAAGTTTCATCTGCATCTTCAGGAGTAAGTACTAGTGTACTTTCTTCGTCCACTCACTAAAGTGCGGTTAAACTTGACGCACTTTTTAAAACTAATTTGTAACTTTAAATTTCTCATATATTATAATGTTTGTCGCAATAAAATTATAATTATATGAAAGTAAATTTAAATAACAATCCAATAATATTATTTTCATCGAATAAAATTTAATTTATAGTTTATTGGTCAAATATTTAAAGAGTTAAATATTAAAAAATATGCGCGCCTTAGTGAGTGGGACGAAGTCGCACAAGACTTAACAAAGACCTAAACACTGCAGGAAATACACCTTTGTTATTTCGTTTTTGCATGTCACTCAAACATGCATAATTTATTTTTAGATGAAACAAAATAAATTGATGTGTATACTTTATTAACATGTATGTCTAATTCGAGCTCTACAAGTTGCAAAAAAAAAGAATATACGGCCGTACGTGAATATATGAATATTATGTACATTTTAATTTGTTAGTAGTTAATTCTTAATTGAGAAATTGTAGTAGTTAATTTAATTTTGTACTTTTTGAGTGATATACTGTATATTAATTATTTTTTGAAAAAAATATAAATGCAAGAAACAAGTGGACATTTCCTAGAGCAAAATTCCATCTCTATGTTTTGATCTGAATCGTTCACATCACACAGGTTGCAGGTCTTCTCTTCGTCCACGGGAGAGATGTCACATACAACGTCTCTCAATGTGCAGGGGAAACGGTGAGATGGCATGCTCAGACTGATCTCTACTACACACTCCAGGCCGTGCTTACACGCCGATTTGGCTTGGATGCAGAGGACCCAACGAAATGCTCTGCGTCAGGCGGGACTGGCTACTGCGAGCACTTGAGGAAGAGCTACCCAATGGCACAATACGCTACTCCTCCAAAATCGTTGAAATCGAAGAGGACGGCGACGCCAAGATCCTACACCTAGCCGACGGCGCAATTCTCAGAGCAAAGGTAGAAAAAGAACAGAGTGAATCCGTACATCGGTAGATGGATTCTAATCACTCGGTGAATGTCTACTCGTTTATTGCATATCAACAAAATAATTATAATTTTTTTTTAGAAAAACTGATAAATAGATTGATATGTAATATATCAGTTCATAAACATATTTAATTTTAAATTCAACTTTTATAAGATGTAGCAATTTTACTGTCAAATATACGTACACTATGTAGAGTTTCATTTGTTATTTTTGTTATAACTTGTAAAAGTTGATTTTGAACTTGTCTGTTAGTGGAGTGATATATTTCAATATTATCAAGTTGTTTTAATTATTATTTATAACTATTTAGTTGACATGCAATAATGGATGGATATCTACCTAAGTTGCTAAAAGTGTTTCACAGTGAATCCAAAAGATTATATGAACGGGGGATAAGATGGATTCTAATCACTCGAGCGGATGTCCACTCGTTTGGTGCATGTCAACTGAATGATCATGAAAAAAAATTTACAAGATAGATGATATATCCACAAAAATGCAAGTTAAAATTCAACTTTTATAAGTTCTACTCCCTCCGTTTCATAATGTAAGTCATTCTAGCATTTCCCACATTCATATTGATGTCAATGAATCTAGACAGATATATTTATGTTAGATTCATTAACATTAATATGAATGTGGAAAATGCTAGAATGACTTACATTGTGAAACGAAGAAAGTAACAAAAACAACAAATTTAACTGTGAATATATATATATACTAATGAGAGTTTGATTTGTTATTTTTGTTACAGCTTATATATATCTATCTAGGAGATTAAAAGTATTGCCCGGGATTGTTGAATTGTTAATGGCGGGGACGCATGCAGGTGCTGATCGGCTACGACGGGGTGAATTCCGTGGTGGCGAAATGGCTGGGGCTCCCAAAGCCGTCCTACTCGGGGCGCTTGGCTACGAGAGGCCTCGCGTGTTACCCTGGCGGCCACGGCTTCGATCCCAAGTTCAAGATGTTCTTCGGCCATGGCTTTCGTCTCGGCGTGATCCCCTGCAACGACACTGATGTCTACTGGTTCTTCACCTGGTCTCCTTCTGAGCACGGTTAGTCTCTGTCACTGACACAGTGTCACGAACAGTGAATCGATTGGTGATCAGCAATTGATCGGTGCGTTGCTGCTCTAGATGACGATGCTCTCGCCAAGAAGAAGCAGTTCGTGCTGACCAAGCTGAGGAGCGCCGAGATCCCAGCCGAGGTGATGGAGGTCGTCGAGAGGAGCGAGGCGAAGGACGTGCTCACCGCGCCGCTGCGTTTCCGGCCGCCGCTCTCGCTGCTGCTGGCGAGCATCAGCAAGAGGAACGTGTGCGTCGCCGGCGACGCGCTGCACCCGATGACGCCCGACCTGGGGCAGGGCGGCTGCGCGGCGCTGGAGGACGGCGTCGTGCTGGCGAGATGCCTCGGCGACGCCATCCTCGGCGGCGGCGGCGGCGGTGCGGAGAGCGAGAGGATCGAGGCGGGTCTGCGTGAGTACGCGAGGATCCGGCGGTGGAGGAGCGCCGAGCTCATCGGGACAGCCTACGTGGTTGGCTTCATGCAGGAGAGCAGCAATGCGGTCATCAGCTTTCTGCGTGACAATTGGTTGGCCGGAGCGCTGGTGAGAAAGCTTCTGAAAATGGCGGACTATGACTGTGGCAAGCTCTAAAATGTGAATGGTTATTGGCCTTATGCACTGGGAACCTTTTACAGTGGTCTCTATACTCTCTACTCGCAATACACTATTATTGTATTATCATTAGAGGAGTATACAGAGGTATCGTTGTTTGACGGGACTTATAAAAATTATAAAAAATAAAAACTAATGAGATAATAAACCTTAAAAAAATATCCAATTTTTAAAGGTTCCATGAAAATAAATAAAAACAATGGTAGATCGAGCAAATAACGAAGGGGGCGATAGAAGTAAGGGTAGCAATAGGTACGATTTTTAAAAACTATAAAATTAGAAACACAGGAAGTTTAAGAACTAACTTTGAAAATATACTATTCATTAACTTTTTTTCCCTTAGAAATATTCCTTATGCAATTTGTTTGATAGAAATATACCGTCGATCTCGTATAACCGTTGGTTGAAAACAATATGGGCATGACGGCACAGACGGCGCGAGATCGTGCTGTGTCACGCAGTGACGGTGCAAGACCGCTCGATCTCGCATTACCAGCGAGCGAGACCGAACAGGTTGGCCGCTTCAAATTAATTAATTATCCTGATTAGCTATTTATTAATTAATTGCTAACTAAAAATAATTAATCACTAATTATTATTAGTTAGTCATTAATTAGGTAATTAATCACAAATTAAATGGAGCCGTTGGACATGGACGTTCGGTCTCGCTATTTCCATATGCGAGACAGCTCGGTCTCGCACTGTCACCGCGCGACACTATCTGTGTCGTCACACCCACATCATTTTTCACTTAATAGTTCTGTGAGATCGATAGTATATTTGTGTAAAAAAATTGCATCCCGAATATTTCTGAGAGAAAAAACAAATGAATAGTACATTTTCAAATTTAATTCGGAGAGATAAGGTTTGGTTTCTCAAAATCTTAAGACAACGAGATATGTAATTAATAAACTTTATGTAAAATTATTTTAAAAATAGATAATTTTGTATAGATGCTAGCCACACAATTGTGCGGGTCACGCATATAGTTTTTTTAAAAAATACATTATTTAGTAGTTTGGAAAAGTGCGCACGAAAAAACAGAAAACTTTTCTCTTTTTTTTGCTATTGCCGAACATAGTGCCTCTTATACTCCCTTTTGTCCCAACGTATAAGGGATTTTGAAATGAGGAAACACATTCTAGTACTATAAATCTGGACTTGTTTAAATTATAGTACTAAGATATGTCTCATCCATATAAAATCTATTATATTTTGGGACGGAGGAAGTGTAAGGAATAATTTATTCTCTCCCATTCCTTCTCCCTGTACTTTAGCATGTTCTTTCTTTTAGATCTTGTTACATCAAACATTAAAAGCACAACACGTGCACAAGGGATACATTTGTTAGAGTACGCAGCTTGGGCCACCAACCGTGTGCCACCCAGGTCACATTGGGCCTGCTCCACCACAGGCCCAACCGGAGCCACAACTTTAGGTCCTGAGCCTACACAACCCAAAAGACTAGCTCCGGTTTGGAACCCGGAACAATTTCCATGGGTCACATGGTGGAGAGGTCGGGTAACAAGTTTTCGGGGTCACATGGGGTTAATGTGACGAGGGAGATTGTTGGGCCTGAGGCCAGGTAACAAGTCTTCGAGGTCACATGGGTTGATGTGACGGGGAGATTGTTGGGCCCGATGTGTGACGGGGGAGATTGCTGGGTTTAGTCCCACTTAAAAGGTGGGGGCGGTCCTCACCCCATCAGACTAGTCTTTTGGGTTGTGTAAGCCCAGAACCTAAAGTTATGGCTCCAGTTGGGCCTGTGGTGGAGCAGGCCCAATGTGACCTGGGTTGGTGAGCCGGGCAGCGCACTCTAACAACATTTTCAGCTGCTCAAGAGGCAAAAAGCAGGATTTGTTTGGTGGAACTAGTATTTGCTATTACAAACATGATTAATATTTTTGACAGCTTGCTATAGGCAAAACAACCCTTGATTCTCTGGCCTTTTCCTAGATAAGTAATCAATCATTTTGTTCATTTCTCTTGGAATCCATGATAGTATTGATTGAAGCACCACCTGAAAATTAACGCAGCTTTATTGCAAGCAGCGGTAAAAGGCTCCAATGATGATTTTGATTTATGTAATTTGATTGCTGGAGAAGAAACACCAACTGTTGATTATCTGAAAGAAAAACTGGATTTGCAATGTGAAGTTTAACACAAATGAAAATAGCTAACTTAAAAAGCTGCTAGTACTGCCCGAATAAGGGACACATAAAGATCTGATTTTGCTTGAACAAAAATAGCTTGATGATTTAGAGAGTCATGAATAAAGATACCAAACCCAAACAGATTATCTTTCCAAGAAGCATCTACATAACATCTAGTTCCTGGCAACAATTTGATAGAGGCAGCAGCAATATCATCTTTAATTGGAAGAGTTCCAAAAGGAATGGGAGCCTTTGCAGGTCTGTAATGTAGCTAAGGCCTAAGTGTTATGTCAAGAAACTACTGTTCTGAATCTTGAGGATACAAATAAAACTCTTTTTTTTGCGGTCTTTTTTTATTCTTAAAATACTGGTCATTCTTTCTTAATATACTACGGCCGGTGTTCTTGCCGTCCCGGCAAAAAAAAAAAGTCATTCCTAGCTATCCAAATAAACCTAAGCATGACACAAGTTTTTTTGTAGGATGTTCTCAGATTTGTTTGTGACAAGCAAGTAAGCTAAAATATCAGAGACATTATGCATTAAATCAGTGATGCGATTAACAAAAGTGATTTCTGAAATATGCCAAGTGACTCTAGCAAAAGAACAGTGAAAGAAAAGATGAACCCCATTTTCTGAAGAATTGAAACAAGAGCAAATATCAGGAATGTCACGGAATTTTAAGTGAAGATTGGCAACAGTTGGAAGAGCCTTTCTATTAAGTCTCCAAATAAAAGTTTTAAATTTAGGAGGAATGCACTTAGTGGAACAGATTTTCAAAAGAATATTAAGCTGCAAAGAAGTAACAATTGTGAAAACTGAATGTGATAGATTATATACCTGCTTGTATGCACTCTTTGAAGTACATTCACCTGAAGAATTATGAATCCAGCAAATTTTGTCTTCATTGTCCCGAGGAACGATCTGAACTTTCATTATATGTTGTACCATTGGCTGATCAAATATTTGATTGAGTTTGCTCAGTTCCCAACATGTCCTGTCATCCCAAAGCTGAGAAATAGTATTAGGAGATGCATTTGCAAAAATCATTCCAAGACCGCCAGGAAATACCTTTCTTAGAGCCTTCATTATGCACTCTTGTCCACCAAAACCGCGCTAATAATAGCTGTCAACTTGTTCAATAAGCTCTTAGAATGTAAAATCGTGGACATACAGTAAATAGGGATTGAAGCGAAAACATATTTAATTAAAGACAAGTGGCTAGCATGAGAGAGCATGTTAGCTTTAAGAGAGGTAAGACGAGCTTTGAATTTGGAAATAATAAACTTATAAGCAGAAGCTCTAGTTCTTGTGTTAATAATCAAAGGGTGACCAAGATGTTTAGTGGAATTTTCTATCAGAGGGACATGAAAAATATTGAGAATTTGATGTTTTTGTTGATTAGGAGTGCTTGAGCTAAAGAAAATAGAAAATTCCCCCAGTTAGGAGTTTGAACAGATTGAGCACAACAAGTTTGAACAGTTTGAGCACAACAAGTTTGAACAGTTTGAAAAATTCTAGTAGCTTCTCCATCATTTGCCTGACCCACAGTGATTAGGTTATTTGCATACATCAGAGAATGAAGAATTGTACCTCCTGTCGTCGTTATCCCTTTAATATAACCTGATTGCCTGCATCTAAAAGAGACTCAGAAAGTTCATTAATTACGAGAACAAATAAATAAGAAGATAAAGGACATCTTTGTCATATCTTTATCGTGTTCTCTCCTCTACTTTATCATGCGTTCTCTCCGTCTAAAATATATTCATGTGTTCTCTCTGTCTTAACATATACTCCTAGATGCTTTGTGGTTCGAGGCAGCCGTAATATCTCAATTCCGTTATACTAGTACTTCAATTCCACACATTGAGACGGAGAGAATATGTGAAATTCTAGGAAGCGTCATTTGAGACCTTACAGCAGGGGACAGCGAGTACAGCGAGAAAATTGATATTTTACCATGGTCAAAACAGGATTTCGCGATTTCGCTGGAATGCCACTTTCAAAAGTGGTTTTGTTAAAAAACCACCCTCAAACAGAAGCAACATATTACAATGCCATTTCATCCATTTCTTCTCAATTTAATGATTTTTTAATGTTTTTACCAAAATAGCATTGGATCCTATCTCATCTCTCCCTATATCTCTTACTCCTCTCCATTGCCAATGGTGGGTGGCGCCGGCGCAGCTAGGCTCGCCGGCGCGGCTGGGGACGGGGATGGCGGCGGCGGCTCGGCTGGGCATGGGGACGGTGACAGCAGCAGGCGGTTCGGCAACCTCTTGGACCACATCTTGGCGACCAATTTCCTCAGTGGTTACCTCACCGATGGTGATCTCCAGCACCTTGTGCTTCATGAGGCTAATCATGTTGAGCAGGCCGCTGTTCCTGGACGGCGAGAGGCTCTGCCTGATCCCAAGCAACTCGATGAACTCGACGGGCACCATGGCGACATCCCGCGCCGGCGCGTCGAAGAGGCCGAGCACGAGCAGCGCGGCGAGGCCCTTGGTGAGCTGCGCGTCAGAGTCGGCCTGGAAGCTGACCCTGTCCGGCGCGCCCTCCTTCGGCGCGGCGTGGACCCAGACCTGGGAGACGCATCCCCGGATGCAGTTGGCGTCGGTCTTGAGCGCGGGGTCCATGGGCGGCAGCCGCGCCCGCGCGGCGTAGGGACGCCGTCCCCAGCCGCGCCGCCGCCGTCCCCATCACCAGCCGCACCACCAAGCCGCCCACCATCTGCAACGGAGAGTAGGAAGAGATGGAGGAGACATGAGATAGGATCAAGGTATTTTGGTCATCTCAGCAAGAAAAAATATTACAAAAATCATTAAACTAAGAAGAAACGTATGAAATAACATTGCAACATGTTATCCTGTTGGAAGGTGGCATTTTAACGAGTCCACTTTTAAAAGTGGCACTCCAGCAAACCGTTTAGATAATGGCAAAATGTCAATTTTCTCGAGTACAGCAGCCACACAATGCTTCAGTCAGTGAGTCAGTGTCAGGGGTATCAATTGTCAAACTAGCTATGGCATACTCCCTCTGTTCTAAAAAAAAGACAAACCCTAGTTTCCGTGTCTAATGTTTGACTGTTTATCTTATTTGAAAAAATTATGAAAAAAATTAAAAAGATAAGTCACGCATAAAGTATTAATCATGTTTTATCATCTAACAACAATGAAAATACTAGTTATAAAAAAAATTTTATATAAGACAGACAGTCAAACGTTGGCACGGGAATCCACGGTTTGCCTTTTTTTTGATGGAGTGAGTATGATTTGCCCATTAATCACAGACTCGAGGGCCTACGCACCTACTTCCTCTGTCCCACAAAAACCGAGTCTAAAATTAAATGTGACATATTCAGTACAACAAATATAAACAGAGGTATGTCCAAATTCGTAATACTAATATGTGTCACATTCAGTATTATATTGGTTTTTTATGGGATGGAGAGAGAGTCCGTCTATTCTAAAATAAACTAACTTCGTCATTGTTGTACGAGTTTGATTTATTTTTGAGAGAGAGAATACTAGGAGTACGAACTTGATTGATGCAGCCCGTAGGCTGTAGCCACGTGGATCGATAAGGACTTTTGTGGCTAGAAAAACGTGAGGTGCAGCTAAAAAAACGTGAGGTGTAAGAGGCTTGTGGCTACAGCTAGCCTACAGAAGCCGACTAGTACGACTGTCTACCTTCAAACTTTTAATTTTTTTTTGTTACATTAAATGTTTGGACACATATATAAAACATTAAATATTAATAAAAAAATCAATTGCACAGTTTACATGTAAATCACGAGACGAATCTTTTAAGCTTAATTACGCTATGATTTGAGAATGTGGTGTTACAGTAAATATTTATTAATGATGGATTAGTTAGGCTTAATAGATTCGTCTCGCAGTTTACATGCGGAATCTGTAATTTATTTTATTATTAGTCTACGTTTAATACTTTAAATGTGTGTCCGTACACGTCAAACTTTTTTTTTTTTTGCCAAAACATCTAGACACGGCCTATGTGAACTTGGTTTGTTTATAAAACAGTGACTCTCCCAGTTAGCCTGCACCATCTACTAGCTAGTAGAATGGCATCAACTATATTGCAACGAAAGGGAGCCGGAGAGGATGCCGTTGTCATCGTGGGAGCCGGAATCGCCGGACTCGCCGTGGCTCTCGGGCTGCACAGGTGGGAAACTGAGAATGTGTTGGCTTTCTGTATGTGTCGCCGTGTTGGCAGCTGCATGTTAACTTGATCTGAGCTGATATCATCTGCTTGCTTGCTTGATTGATCCGCATGCAGGAAAGGGGTGAAGTGCACGGTGCTAGAGTCGTCGCCGGAGCTCAGGGCGTCGGGGTTCGCCATCGCGACGTGGAGGAATGCGTTGCAAGCGCTTGACGCCCTTGGGGTGGGCGACAAGATCAGGAAGTGTCATCTGCATCTTCAGGAGTAAGTACAACGCACCTGGTTTAAAACACCTGCATGAAGATATATCTTTGACGAGAAAATTATTACATATCATTAGAACTAGCTGGTAGTCTGCGTAATCACGCGGCTAGCACTCATTTAAAATTATCTAATTTATTTAAAATTTGCTAAATAATAATCTCGTTGTTTTAAGATTTTTAAAATAAATCTTATCATCATTGTTTTTTTATTTTTATATGTTTTAAAAGTCACACCCACCACCGACTTTCACTTCTTTGTCTATCTATTGATGCCATTTTCAACCATACCATTTTTCGGTAAAGTTGCCAAAAAATGGTTATATTTAGTTTGTTGCCAAATTTGATCAATACATAAGAAATCCTGCTAAAATTTTAGCAATATTACCACCTTACCAAAATTTTGACATTGCTAAAACTTGGTAAGGTTTATTTTGGCTACAATCTGAACAAGCCCATATTTTTTGGAAATCCCCTCAAATGCCGTCACTAGACTCCTTCACGGCATGCCCGATGTTCTTGTCATTGAGATTTTAGAAATTAAACATAATTATTATTATTAGGTTCCTTTTTTTACTTTCTAATAGTCCCGTCAACCAGCACAACACTACTCTTATACGACCTTCCCGTCGCCTCTCCCCTACTGAACCTAATCATTAGTTAGATATTGTTATTTAATTTCCCATTAACCGTCACCACTTTTCCCCTTTACAGCTCGCATGTTGTTCTCTTTTATCATCATTGTCACTGTTGTGTTATAGATAGAATGTTTTTTCAATATTATTTATTTTTTACTCCAAATTTTTGTTATTTATAAATCGTGTTCCTAGTTGAACTTTTTTTTAAATTTCTAATTTTGTTTTCATTTTTTTTCCGATTTTAGTTAGTCTTGTATAGTGTTCAATATTGATCTGTTTTCACTATTTCTTATTATTCCGGATTACAGTTATTTCTAAATTGTATTGATACTTGAACTCACATATTTATATTTTTCTAATTTAAAATTATTATATTTTATTTTAAATTAATCTCGTGTTGTGTTCTGCTAGATGGTCTCAAACTTCTTTGAGTATTCCTTATTTTCTATTTCACAAATATGTATGTTTAAATTTAGCTCCTACATGTTGTAAAAAGACAAATATGACCGTGAATTTACACGTACAAGTTATATTTTTATTTATTTATAAATATTTTTAGAGATCGAATTCTAACCTGCATGTTTATACAATGACATATCACATATTAATATATCATATTAAATTGTTACGTGAAATGTAAGAAAGGAGGTTGTATTCTCTCGAGGCAAATTTCCATCTCCATATCTTAGACCTTAATTTTTCACATCACAGGTTGCATGTCTTCTCTTCGTCCACCGGAGAGATGGCACATGCAACGTCTCTCAATGAGCAGGGGAAACGGTGAGATGGCATGCTCGGACTGATCTCTACTGATTATATACACCGTTCATTCTAGACAACGCTTACATGATTGTTGGCTTAGATGCAGAGGACCCAACGAAATGCTCTGCGTCAGGCGGGACTGGCTACTGCGAGCACTGGAGGAAGAGCTACCAGAAGGCACCATCCGCTACTCCTCCAAGATCGTTGAAATCGAAGAGGACGGCGACGCCAAGATCCTACACCTAGCCGACGGCGCAATTCTCCGAGCAAAGGTAGAAGAAGAAAAAACACAGTGAATCCCAAAGATTGCGAACTGAGAATTCTTGAATTGTTAATGGCGCGGATGCAGGTAGTGATCGGTTGCGACGGGGTCAATTCCGTGGTGGCAAAATGGCTGGGGCTCGCAAAGCCGTCCTACTCGGGGCGCTTGGCTACGAGAGGCCTCGCGTGTTACCCTGGCGGCCACGGCTTCGATCCCAAGTTCAAGATGTTCTTCGGCCATGGCTTTCGTCTCGGCGTGATCCCCTGCAACGATACTGATGTCTACTGGTTCTTCACCTGGTCTCCTTCTGAGCACGGTTAGTCTCTGTCATTGACACACTGTCACGAATGGTGAATCGATTGGTGATCAGGAATTAACCGGTGCACGCATGTTTGGTTGCTGCTCCAGATGATGATGCTCTCGCCAAGAAGAAGCAGTTCGTGCTGACCAAGCTGAGGAGCGCCGAGATCCCAGCCGAGGTGATGGAGGTCGTCGAGAGGAGCGAGGCGAAGGACGTGCTCACCGCGCCGCTGCGTTTCCGGCCGCCGCTCTCGCTGCTGCTGGCGAGCATCAGCAAGGGGAACGTGTGCGTCGCCGGCGACGCGCTGCACCCGATGACGCCCGACCTGGGGCAGGGCGGCTGCGCGGCGCTGGAGGACGGCGTCGTGCTGGCGAGATGCCTCGGCGACGCCATCCTCGGCGGCGGCGGCGGCGGTGCGGAGAGCGAGAGGATCGAGGCGGGTCTGCGTGAGTACGCGAGGATCCGGCGGTGGAGGAGCGCCGAGCTCATCGGGACAGCCTACGTGGTTGGCTTCATGCAGGAGAGCAGCAATGCGGTCATCAGCTTTCTGCGTGACAATTGGTTGGCCGGAGCGCTGGTGAGAAAGCTTCTGAAAATGGCGGACTATGACTGTGGCAAGCTCTAAAATGTGAATGGTTATTGGCCTTCTGTACCGGGATCCTTTTACAGTGGTCTCTACTCTCTAGACTCTCTACTCGTAATACACTATTATTGTATTATCATTAGTACAAGTGACCAACTATTGATTTATGAATTCTACTTCTAATAAAAAAATATTTTGCTATCAGTGGTTGAGGGCAGGGTTCAAAATTCCATAACAAAATTTCAGAAATTTTGGTTCTCATTTGGTACTATTTATTCAAATTTGATAAAATTTTGTTTAAAAATTCAAATAATTTCGGCCATATCGGTGACCCCTGATACAAATGAATGAATGCACTTAGCGTAGGTTTCACTGATTTGTGATAAGTTTGACTTAGATTTGTCAGATTTTCATCAAATTTGGCATATTTTTGTCAAAAATTGTTTTTGTTAAATTTGACTTTAGTTTGATAAAATGGACTTTAAATTTGATAGATGTTTGACATATTTAATTTAGATTGAGAAAAATATGAATAAAATTTAACAAAATTTTGGATAACATCCACCCAAAATACATACAGCTTGTGGATGGGAGAGAGGAAGAAGGTTCGTGTCAATGCAACCACCATCCTCTTTGCCATGGCGTCATCGTCGTTGTTGCCGACAACTAACCCACACCCACTGAATTCCACCACTGCCACGATGCCGCCACCATATCCGCAGTCCGCACGCCTCGGTGCCGCTGGATCTGCAGCTAGATACTCAGCCGCCACCGGATTGATCGCCTACCCATCGCTACAGCCCGAACTCTGCCGCCTGAGCCTTGCCTTTGGTGCTCTTCCTCATCATCATCGAGCCATCGTTGCCCCTCCCCCGCTGGATCCACCCGCCTCAGCCCGAGCTCCACACTCCTTCCCCGTCGCATCCACCCGCCTCAGCCTGAGCTTCGCCACCCATCCCCTACTGAATCCACCCGCCCTAGTCCTAGCTCTGACGCCCGGGCCCAGCTGCCATCGCTCCTCATCATCATTGTCGAGGCATGCGCTACCGCTCCCTCCCTCGGCACGCCGTTATCGCTGCTCCGTTCATGTGCAGCTTTCGTCGTCGCTCCCTTTCTTCATGCGCAACCACCGCTCCCTCCCTCTCCACACCGGCGACGCTGGCACCACTGTGCCATCCCTCTGTGTGTACGCCGTCACTGCCTCACCTAACATAGAGAGATAGGGTTGGGAGCTAATGAATGGATATGGTTGAATGTCATCAAGGGTATTTTGATCAGGTTGACTAGTAAATAGATTTTTTCCCCTTTTCTTGAATGAAGCCCTAACATCATAGAGAAAGTAGGGTTAGATGGTAACTTTGATTTTGAAAAAGGGGTCAAATGAGCAAATTAGAATAAGTAGAGTCTGATTGGTAGTTATGCTTCAAAACAGGGCTAAATGAGCAATTATCCATAAAAAATATGGACGGTCCAAACTAGAAACTATTCTAAACTCTTGAGGGATATCATCTTGTTGTTTGCATGTCATCTAAATAGTTATAAAATAAAATAAAAAAAAATCAACATGATAGATTAAAATGTGATAAACAAATCCATAAACATGCAAGATCAAATTTAACTTCTACAAGTTGCGACGAAAAAAGTAAATTTGATTATAGATATACATTAACTAGCTATAATTTAATTTATATCTCATCAAGAGTTTAGAATCCAATCCCACGATCCAAATACATCGTTGTTTGTACTTACATGTGGGTTGCATGAACAAATGATGGAACTGATTTTTGTGATACAGTTGGCACAAAACACAAATGAGGGTTAGCTATGTTACACGGACACTCCCATACGGATACAGACACGAATATGGTACATGGTACACTATTCCAGATACGGGGTATTATTAATTGTATGATACGTATAACAAATAAAATAATAGAAAGAAATTAAAGGTTAAGGGCTTTAAATATAAAAGACACGGTTATTCAATTTTATCAATAGGACATAAAAATATTTATTCCGTGTCAAAAATATAAAATATGAAGCGTATTAACTTTTATGATTTTTAAAGCTGTACTTTGACCATTATTTTTTTTTTTTGTTATAGGGAGTACGAAGCTAGTAGAACTTAACTCATTAGAGAAAATTTTGAGTGTTGAGGGAAAAACATGAAAAATGAAAGAAGGTCATCAATACAGGTGAGAAAACCTGACTCCACGGTCAGTCACGACCGGTAGTCTCAATCGTGGTCGCACTCGCTTGGACAGTTGGACGGACCTGGTCCGACTCCTCAACGCCGTATACTTCTCCATCTCTCCCCCTCCTTCTCACAGTCACGTTAATTTTTCTCCTCTCGTTTTTTTTCCCTATCATCTCTTTCTCGTCCTATTCATAAGAGCGAACTAGTGATAGAGGCAAAAGTAATAAACCCACTTACCTACTTATAGATCAAAATCTGCAGTGCCGGGTGCCGAAGCCGGCCCTTTGTCCCGGACGCGTTGCCGGTGCCGCTTTCCTCCGTGTTTTCTTCCGAGCGAGAGCGATTTACGGTTCATGGAGACACGTACTCACGGTCCTTTTCGCGGTCACAGCCGCGACGCTCCCGGTGCTCCTGTATTCTACCGAGAACAGGACACTGACTTGTGGGACCCGCGGCTCCTCCTATCGGGCCCCAAAAACTTCGGCCCAGGCTGTCTACGAATGGGCCTGTGCTGGCCTACTCCAATAAAAAAAAGGAATAAGATCACTTTGACTCCCTCAATTGACCACCGAATCTAAATCGTATCTCTCAATCGCAATACCAGAAATCTTCACCCCGAACTTGCAAAACCGGTGCAATTTGACTCCTTGAGTGGTTTTCGAGGGCGGTTTTGCTGACGTGGCGCGCACGTGGCAGTGTTGACCTGATCTTTGTTCCACGTGGCATTGACGTGGCGCTTATGTGGCACTAAAATAAAAAATATATATGCGGGGCCATTTGCCATTCACACAAAAAAAATTATAGGACCCACTGACATGTGGGTCCCACATGTCATCTTCTCTCTCGCTACCCTTCTTCTTCCTCCTCTCTCCCTTATTTCTCTCTCTCTCTCTCTCCCCTCTTGACATGAGCCGGCGGCAGGCGGGGGCTCGGTGGCGGCGGCGGCGAGCAGGTGCCAGAGTGGTGGCGGCGGTGGGCGGTGGACCTCGGGCGATGGGCGCGGGAGCAACTCAAGGTTGCGCGTCGCCTCCATTTTTTGCGGTGGTGGTGGGCTCGTCTTGGCCTCGAGGTGGCGGCACGAAGCGACAAGTGGTCTCCGGCAACGCCTTCCACCGACGATGAAGACCGACGCCTTCCACCGAGCCATTACCGTCTCTGCTGCTGCGACCACATCAGGCCGCCGTTGCCGCCCTGCTGCCGCAACTCGTCCTCTAGCCGCCCGTCGTGGCCGATTCGGAGCTCTGGATCTCTAGCCGCCATGCCCTCCTGAGCTCCTCTTGCTTGGCCGCGCGACGCCTTCGACAGCGCCACCACCATCGTCATCCCCCGTGGCGAAGGGGACACCGTCGCCACTCCAGATTTTGCTGCGGCAATGGCGGTGCCAGCGTCGGCGCGAGAGTTGGCTGCTACTGCATGGCTGACGCGGCCTCGCCA
Organism: Oryza glaberrima; assembly: GCF_000147395.1. Taxonomy (NCBI): domain Eukaryota; kingdom Viridiplantae; phylum Streptophyta; class Magnoliopsida; order Poales; family Poaceae; genus Oryza; species Oryza glaberrima. Next base: position 2,807,598 of record NC_068328.1, read on the forward strand.
CCATCCCCATCTCCCGTGGCGCCAACGCCGCTTCATTCCCGGACCCGTCGAAGCCGAACCCTGCTGCGACGGTGGAGGCGGCGCGAAGACTGTCGACTGCTGCTGCATGGCGAGGCGCGGCCCTAGCCCGGCCGCCATCATCCCCCGCGGCGAACGCACCACCGATGCCTCTCCAGCGCCGCCACCGCCGAACCCGAATCCCTACTGCTGCGGTGGCGGCAGAGGCGGCGCAAATCCGGACGCCGCTCCCCACGCACGAAGAGAAAGAGGGAGAGATAGAGAAAGGTGGAGAGAGAGAGGAGGAAGAAGGGATAAGAGAGGATGACATGTGGGCCCCATATGTCAGTGGGTCCGACAAAAACTTTTTTGTGTGAATGACAAATGGGCCCGCATATATTTTTTAATTTTAATGCCACGTAAGCGTCACGTCAATGCCACGTGGAACAAAGAACATGTAAACACTGCCACCTGTGCGCTACGTCAGTGAAACCGCCCTCCAAAACCACCAAGGGAGCAAATTGTACCGGTTTTATAAGTTTAGGGGGTCGAGATTTCTGGTGTTGCGGTTGAGGGATACGATTTAGATTCGGTGATCAGTTAAGGGAGTCAAAGTGATCTTATTCCATAAAAAAAAAGGAAGGAAATATGGCCCACATCCAAACACACTAGCCAAAAGTTTGGGCCGTACAAAATTCCCATTTCCGTCACGACTCTGACTGCCCTCGCTAATCCAATTTCCGCATGTTCGTGTACAAGGTCGAATCCACCAACCTGACTTCTTTTTCGTCGCATCTGCTTCAGTAAGTCCACTGCCGATCACTCCCAGTCTCCCAGGTCCCAAACACTTGCTAGCCTATCTATATATGCGGCCACGAGCAGCACTAGATTTCAGTGAGCAAAGAAGCTTTACTCAGTTAGTGTCTGGTCTTAATTAAACACTGGCCTCCCAATTGATTAAGAGTACTCAGGGGGAGTACTGACTACTGAGAATCTAGCATCGATCAAGCATGCAACAAAAGGAAGCCGGCGAGGAAGCCGTCGTCGTCGTGGGCGCCGGGATCGCCGGCCTCGCCGTGGCTCTCGGGCTGCACAGGTGAGAGGAGCCACCGGTGAGCCGGTGATGCGTATTGCTCTGTGTGTTGGCTGCCGCAGGTTAACTCGAGATGATGATCTGCTCCGCGTGCAGGAAAGGGGTGAAGTGCTCGGTGCTGGAGTCGTCGCCGGAGCTCCGGGCGTCGGGGTTCGCCTTCGCGACGTGGACGAACGCGTGGCAAGCGCTTGACAACCTTGGGGTGGGCGACAAGATCAGGAAGCTTCATCTGCATCTTCAGGAGTATGTAGAAAAAGAGAGGAACACTTGTAGGTGTGGTGAAAATGTAAAATAGTGACTGATTCTTGGTCTGAATTGTTCACAGGTTGCATGTCTTCTCTTCGTCTACGGGAGAGATAACACGAAGAGCGGATCTCACGGTGCAGGGGAAACGGTAAGATGTCATGTTCTCTCCCACTGATCTCTACTGATGACTATTCACCTTACACTCTAGGCCATACTTGCATGTCGTTTTGCTTCCACGGGCCACACGTTCTTGTATTGAACCGTACCGAAATTTTGGATCCTTCGCTTGGATGCAGAGGACCCAATGAACTGCGCTGCGTCAGGCGGGACTGGCTGCTCCGAGCACTAGAGGAAGAGCTACCAAAAGGCACCATCCGTTACTCCTCCAAGATCGTTGCAATCGAAGAGGATGGCAACGCCAAGATCATACACCTTGCCGACGGCGCAATTCTCAGAGCAAAGGTAGGAAAAAAAAAACAGAGTAATTCCCTAGAAACTGTGTTTCATTCATAGAGCAAATGCCACTGAAATTAATGACGGGGGTGCAGGTGCTGATCGGCTGCGACGGGGTGAATTCCGTTGTGGCAAAATGGCTGGGGCTCACAAAGCCGTCGTCCTCGGGGCGCTTGGCGACGAGAGGCCTCGCGCATTACCCTGATGGCCATGGATTGGACCCAAGGTTCAAGATGTTCGTCGGCCATGGCTTCCGTGCTGGCGTGATCCCCTGCAACGAGACTGATGCCTACTGGTTCTTCACCTGGTCTCCTTCCGAACACGGTCAGTCTCGTCACTATCAAGTGTCAACTATGCCAACAATGGTGATCTGACAGGTGATCAGTGATTGATCGGTGTTTAGTTGCCGTTCCAGAAAGTAATGGCGTCGAGGAGAGCGCGGAAAAGATGAAGCAGTTCGTGCTGACCAAGCTGAGGAGCTCCAAGATCCCAACCGAGGTGCTCGAGGTCGTCGAGAGGAGCAACATAAACGACGTGGTCGCGTCGCCGCTGCGTTTCCGGCCCCCGCTGTCGCTCCTGCTCGCGAGCATCAGCAAGGGGAACGCGTGCGTCGCCGGTGACGCGCTGCACCCGATGACGCCTGACCTTGGCCAGGGCGGCTGCGCGGCGCTCGAGGACGGCGTCGCGCTGGCGAGATGCCTCGGCGACGCCCTTCTCGGCGGCGGCGGCGCCGCCGAGAGCGAGAGGATCGAGGCGAGTCTACGTGAGTACGCTAGAATCCGGCGGTGGAGGAGCGTCGAGCTCGTCGGGACAGCCTACGTCGTCGGCATCGTGCAGCAGAGTAACAATGCGGTCATCAGCTTTCTGCGGGACAAGTGGTTGGCCGGAGTGCTCGCCGGAAGGCTTCTGAAAATGGCGGACTATGACTGTGGCAAGCTCTAAAACGTGGGAACTCAGTTTTGTACCCAAGTTAATAAGATTACGAAATGGATTTTGTACCCATGTGTCTGAACAAATGATGGAATTGGATTTTGTGATAAAAGCTGCCTCAAAACATGTATGGGTTTAGGTCTAAATTTTGTGGATAAGGATGGGAATCTATATTTCTATATTTCTAGGACACTAGTAGGGATAAGGTGTTGAGCGCAAAAATGGAATAATTAAAAAGTCTCAGTTGACCATAGTAGGAACAATAGTATGACTGCTTAAGTTGTAGTCACAGGGATTGCACATGAACCAAATCCCATCGTAACGGTGCAATGCAACCGCTATAGTAACGGGCTGTAGCACTTGATTTGCACCTTTGATCTGAAAAAGAATGGATGAGATACCATGGAGTCACTAACTTGCAGTCCTAGCTATGGCTGCATGTGATCTCAATCCCGAAGCCCATACGACTTGATGATTGGGATGAGGTTTATTTGCCAAATATAGCGGGGCCAACAGGAGAGTAGGATCGTTGGTGGTAGCTAATCTTATGAACTCTCTAGTGCCAATGCTACAAACTGTAGCTACAACCAGGGGCGGATTCAGCATGGGAGCGGCGGGGTCTCGAGTCTCCACTACTGACGTAAAGACTATGAGAGACCCACGAAGACCCACTAAATTTTTTTACCATATGTAGATGGGAGGGGGGACTGTAACTTATCTAGTTTGTTCAGACCTCACTGCTATTTTTTTCTGGATCCGCCACTGGTTACAACCACCAACCACATAGGATCACTCATCAAGCCATTCAACTAAATAAGTTAACCAATGAAATTGATTTGCTTGAATTGGAAAAAGGCTTTGGTTGATCAGCCTAAACATATGGCTTACCCATGAGGCTCTAAAACTTTCACTATCAGCAAGTTTGAGGACATAAAAATGATCACCACACCCTGGGTCTGTGCTGGATGAGACCATTGTCATTTTGTCAAGTAAAACCTTGATGAAGGTGCATCCGTGGCGGCAGTGGTTACTACTCCTTCTATAGTTATAAGACGTTTTGACTTTGGTTAAAGTCAAACTATTTTAAGCTTAACTAAATTTATAGGCAAATATAGTAATATTTATAATATTAGATTAGTTTCATTGAATCAATAATTAAATATATTTTTATAATAAATTTGTCTTTGGGTTGAAAATTTTACTATATTTGTCTTTAAACTTAATTAAACTTAAATAGTTTGACTTTAACCAATGCCATAACGTTTTATATTCCCATTTACTTTTTTCCCTGGAGGCTGCTATCTTGCCGCAAAAAATGTGTCCAAGATATTGTAAAACAATGAGAAGGCACGTCCCGTTCGACGTCTGTCCACTCTCACCGGACCGTAGTGGCGCATCATCATCAGCGATGACGTCAAAGTGCCTTCACTGCTGGCCTGCTGCTCACTCACCCTCGCCGTCGCAGCAATCATATTTAAACTCCTGGCGCTCACTCGATTTGCTCACAGCATTTATTCTCATCCCTTTCCTGCAGCCAAGTCAGTTTGCATTCGCACAAAGCCATTTGCAAGCATGCAGCAAGAACAGGCAGACGGCCGGGAGATCGTCATCGCCGGCGCTGGCCTCGCCGGGCTCGCAGTGGCCCTCGGACTGCACAGGTACACAACCTTTTTTGCTTCTGAGTGCCTAGCGACGTGTTCCAACTCCATGGGAGCCGATCGAAGTGCGGCACTGCGTGCAGGAAAGGACTGAGGAGCGTGGTGCTGGAGTCGTCGCCGACGCTGCGGACGTCCGGGTTGGCGTTCATCACATGGACGAACGCCTTCCGCGCGCTTGATGCCCTTGGGGTAGGCGACAAGATGAGGAGCCAGCACCAGCAGATCCAGAGGTATGTAACAGATTCAGAGGCAGTAGGAGACTCTGAGTCACTGAGATCTTGACCTCCAGGTCAGAGTACAGTAGTACTAACTTTTTTCTCCTGCCACTTTATCATTATCTGAATGTGTGAGGGCAAGTTTTATGACAGAGGTAGTGGTCACATCTAATTTTATGTAAATCATCTACACGTTAATTTAGAGGTAATACATACAATAGATTGCATCTACTTATACTACACCCAACCAATCAACTTATCTCTTTTTCTCTCATTTCTTGAAATTGGTGTGGAGGTTGCCCCTTGCATGAGAGGTGGCTGCTCCCCTCTCTCTTCTCTTCTCTCCACATCATCATATAAGTCTACATGACTTCTTGGAATTAGTGATAAGGGGCTCATAGTACTTGCCCTGAGGCCTTGGGTTGACTCAGCAGGGTGACCGAGGTCCTAAAGTAGAAGTCCTAACTCCTAAGGCCTCGTTTAGTTACAAACTTTTTTTTCGAACTTCTAATTTTTCCATCACATCAAAACTTTCATATACACAAACTTCCAACTTTTCCGTCACATCGTTTCAATTTCAACCAAACTTCTAATTTTGGCGTGAACTAAACACACACTAACTGTAACTGTTACTGTATGTCTGTATCATACGGTGTACAGTACGGATAAGCCTGATTTTTTCTCTCCATGTTTGTTCTTAGGTTGAATGTCATGTCTTCAGCTACTGGAGAAATAGTGCAAGAAATTGATCTGAGGGCGCAAGGCAAACGGTGAGAACTGAGAAGATATATCTGTCTACTCCCCTTCCCCCTGTCGTGTGATGCGCACACCTGAAAACACCTGTGACGCAGGGGAACCCATGAGGCACGCTGCGTGAGCCGCACCGCGCTGCTACTGGCGTTGGAGGAAGAGCTCCCAAGAGGCACCATCCGCTACTCCTCCAAGATCGTCTCGATCGAGGAAGACGGCAACGCCAAGATCCTCCATCTGTCTGACGGATCGACTCTCAGAGCAAAGGTAAAAACACATGGCGTGCGTGCTGTCTCTGTCGATCGATCGGTTGCTGAGGAGGAGATGGTGGCGATGGATGCAGGTGCTGATCGGGTGCGACGGGATCAACTCGGTGGTGGCGAGATGGCTGGGGCTCGCGAAGCCGTCGGACTCGGGGCGCACGGCCACGCGCGGACGCGCCAAGTACCCGGACGGCCATGGCTTCGAGCCCAGGTTTCTGCAGTTGGTCGGCCAGGGATTCCGTGCAGGCATGGTGCCCTGCAACGACACCGACGTCTACTGGTTCTTCACGTGGTCTCCTTCCCCAGATGGTCAGTCACCTGAGCTGCCAAGATCCAAGTGTCGAACACTCGATCGGCTGCAAGGAGGACATGAACACTGAATCGTATTACTGATTAATGCCGTGTCTTTTGACAGATAAGGATGTCGACAAGAGTTCAGCCGCGATGAAGCAGTTCGTGCTGACAAAGCTCCGGAGCACGAACGTGCCACCACAGGTGCTCGAGGCGGTCGAGCGGAGCGAGATGAACGACGTGCTCGCGGCGCCGCTGCGGTTCCGATCGCCGCTGTCGCTCCCGTTCGCGAGCATCAGCAAGGGGAACGTGTGCGTCGCCGGCGACGCGCTCCACCCGACGACGCCGGACCTGGCGCAGGGCGCGTGCACGGCGCTGGAGGACGCCGTCGTCCTGGCGAGGTGCCTCGGCGAGGCGCTGCTGCTCCGTACCGGCGACTGCGCCGCCGAGGAGAGTCACCGGGTCGTCGAGGCCGCGCTGCGCCGGTACGCGGACGCCCGGCGGTGGAGGAGTGCGCAGCTGACCGGTGCGTCGTACGCGGTGGGGTTCGTGCAGCAGAGCGACCACCCCGCCGTGGGCTTCCTGCGTGACAAGCTGTTGTCCGGGGTGCTCGCCAAGACGCTGCTCATGATGCCCGACTACGATTGCGGCACGCTCTCGAGTTCCGGTGCTTGTTGACGTGATTTGGGTTTTGGCCGCCGCCCAGCTGCAAGTCTGCAACCTGTAATCATATCGTCGTGCTGTTTGTGATGTTTGTCTGTATGTGCTCCGTCTGTTTTACTGTTCCGTCACGTGTCAATGATCCCAAACCTGTGAAACGCTCCTTTTTGTGTGCAGAAAAATAAAGTCGAGTGCATTTGGGTTTTTGGTCGGATATCGAAAATTCCCGTGTCAACCCGGAGGGGAATGGGCACTGCTTGCGAGCATACCTGCTGCCTCAACAATTCTTTTTGGGTTTATTCACAAGCCGCCCTCGTGGCTGTACTCGTACTACGATTCTAGTACGAAACAGCCCGGACAGTTCCTTTGTGCCAATCATTGAACCCGGGAATGCTGGATCCTCTGTAATCAGACTTGCGCGCAACGTTACCAAATCGATCGAGAGGACTAACATGGACCAATTGACCAATATTTCGATGTGTACTAGTCATACAAGAATTCGTGAAAGCCGCCATGTTCCAGTTTGTTTCACCGCTGGCATGACGGATGGACGCGCCGCCTCGTTGGAATCCGGTCTTCTCCGTCCAATCCAACCACCCCTCGACCGTTTTGCTACAAAAGGCAGGCGCATCATAGAAAACCCTGAACTGGTTCAGCAGCAGTACAGCCTTCGACCATCCTCACTCTGTTTCCACTTGCGAGCGACACCAACCGCGGGTGGGGGTTCGCGAACAATGGAGGGCTCGGGCGTCGAGGGCATCGTCATCGCCGGCGCCGGCCTCGCGGGGCTCGCGACGGCGCTCGGGTTACACAGGTAAGTCTCTGTGCCGACCGTTTCGCCTTGATCTGCTCCGCGTTTGCGCGCGCGCGCGCGGATCGATCTGGAGCTGATGATCGAGCTGGGCCGGCGGTGCGTCCCGTGTGCAGGAAAGGGGTGAGGAGCCTGGTGCTGGAGTCGTCGGCGACGCTGCGGGCGTCCGGGTTCGCGTTCACGACATGGACGAACGCCTTCCGCGCGCTCGACGCCCTTGGTGTCGGCGACAAGATCAGGGAGCATCATCTGCTCTACGAGAGGTGAGCAGCCACTTACTTTACCAATCCCTTCCCTTCTAGTTGTAGATCCAGATAATAGCCAGACAGAGACAGTGGAACAGACGAACAGTGGAGTCCGTTGACCGTCACGAAATCACAACAAATCCTAACGCGAGTATAATAATTCTCGTTTAAGCGAAATCAAATTTACAGCCCAGCTCGTTTGATAGGCCATCCTGGGCCGTACTGATGAACCTGATTTTAGGTCCATATGCTGGGTCAGTCTGCCAGTGCCTGGTCTGATGTACTAGACCTTATAAGTTTTGGGCTTTTTCCACAATCCCACTCCGTGTCTGAGCTCTGAACTTGTGTGCTTACACTGTCTCTTGCTCCTTCCAGCCCATCTTTTGAGTTTACCCTTCGATTAACCTACTGAAGTTGCAGGAGTAATCTGTAACTCTTAAGACTAAAGAGTTTGTGATCGACTGAAGTTGTGACTTGTCGTGCTTGTTGGCAGGCTGTTGGCCTTCTCTGCATCCACGGGAGAGCCTGCCGCGAAGTTGAGTCTAAAGATGCAAGGGAAAAGGTACAGTGTCTGCAACTACCGCTAGCTGAGACCTGAATGTTAAAATTTTGTAACAAAATCATACTTATACGAGTAAACATCTGAAAACTGAAATCGTCGTTGTGTCGTTACTTCGTCAGTGGACCGCATGAGATTCGGTGCGTGAAGCGCAACTTCCTACTGGAGACTCTGGAGAACGAACTGCCGGAAGGCACCATCAGGTTCTCTTCCAAGATCGTCTCGATTGAGGAAGACGGCAATGTCAAGCTCCTACATTTGTCCGATGGCTCAACGATAAGAGCAAAGGTGTGTGAGATCAACAATGGCTAGATGCAACCTTGAGTGTTCATCATCACTTGTACCTCTCTTCTTCTCACTAAGAGCAGCCATGGCCTGATGCATTACTGTGCTTTTTCTGAAGGTGCTGATAGGCTGCGACGGCGTGAACTCGGTGGTGGCGAAGTGGCTTGGCCTGCCAAAGCCGATCCTCTCAGGGCGCTCGGCCACCAGGGGCCTCGCTGAGTACCCGGCCGGCCACGGATTCGGCCCGGAGATCCTGCAGTTCATCGGCCAGGGCTTCCGCTCCGGCGTGCTCCCCTGTTCCGACACCTCCGTCTACTGGAACTACACCTGGTACCCCTCCCCGGATGGTGCGGACCATTGCTAGTTACTTCCCCTTGACGAGCAGCAACAATGGCGGATTAATTCGCTGATCAATCTGTCACGTGTGGTGTACAGACGGCGACGCGGAGGAGAGCGTGGCCAAGATGCGGAGCTACGTGGTGGCGAAGCTGAGGGCGGCGAGGATCCCGGCGGAGGCGCTGGACGTGATCGAGCGGAGCGAGATGAGCGACGTGGTGTCGTCGCCGCTGAGGTTCCGGTCGCCGCTCGCGCTCGTCCGCGGCAGCATCAGCAGGGGCAACGTCTGCGTCGCCGGCGACGCCTTCCACCCGACGACCCCCGAGCTCGGCCAGGGCGGCTGCGCGGCGCTCGAGGACGGCGTCGTCCTCGCCCGGTGCCTCAGCGAGGCCTTCCTCGCCGACGGCGCCGAGCACGACCCGGGGTACGAGGCCGTCACGGCGGCGCTGGAGAAGTACGCCGAGGAGAGGCGGTGGCGCGGCATCCGGCTGATCACGGCGGCCTACGTCATCGGCTTCATCCAGCAGAGCACCAACCCGGTGATCAAGTTCCTCAGGGAGAAGTTCTTGTCAGGATTGCTGGCAAAAACTATGATCGCCATGGCTGATTACGATTGCGGAAAGCTATGATTCTGTTCACGAGAAATCAAGAACCCAAGAAGAGAAGAAAGAAATCAGCGGTGAGCGGGAACCGTCTTAATTAGCACATGGAGCAATCTTGTGATGTTGTTAACCAAGCACGAGGGGGCGAGCTTAAAGTCCACCGTACAACGTACTAGTATCACACACTCGGCAGATGCTCAAGGCAAAGTCTTATGTACGGGGAAGAGTAGGAGAGAGTGGAGAGAGTATGAGATGTAGGGCCGTATCAGGGGTATTTTGGCAGATTATTTATGTATCTATGCTTTACAAATTAACATGTTCGATAAATTAGTGATGTATGTAGTGAATCTCCATTTGTTGAGGTATTTGTTTGGACAACTTTGTTTACTTATTGCTTTATTGTCGTTGCTATTCACTGCAGCATTTGACCACGCATCAATTTTAGTCCATCCTCTGCGAGTGTGTTCAGCATATGGATTTGTCAGGTCCAAGATGGAAGAAGGGCAAAGATGGCAAGGACTTCTTAGCACTAGCAGCAGCTAATCCCATGTCAGTCATTGTTGCTGAGCTCAATGCCTCATTCATAAGCTCAAAGCCTGTGGCAATTTTGTCAGGTCCAGGTGGCGGTGCCATTCTTGGAGTTGAGCCAAAACAAGCCGTGATCCTAAACCGTGCTGCCTTTGGCCACGCCGTCGAAATTGCTGCGGCACAGAAGCACTGGTTCCAACTTAGCCCTGAGGAGGTCTTCTGCCTATGCCATGTTCTGAACTGCATCAGGGTTGAGTCACGGGACAAGAAGCAGATGAGTGATAAGCAACTGTGGAATCACTTCAGGTCCATGTCGGAGTCCTTTCCAGAGATGTACAAGGCTTACTCGCATCTGAGATTGTCACGACCTCATGGCACGAACAGATTGGGGGTAAACGGGAAAGTGTAGATTCCTGTTTACCCTGAGAGTGAGCCCAAAAGTAGATGTCAGGATACATATAAGGTACTTTTTCTCTATTTTATTGTGTTCTTGCTATAGGACTCTGGTCGGCCTTTTATAGTGTTCGACCATGACCACAAATATTTACATCTTTGCCATCATGGGCTTACATAAAGTTACCGTATTACCCCTAGTGATCCATAGGCCCTAGGGGTATAATAGTACTTTGCTGGTGGTCCCTAGGCGACATCTGGTGCCAGCTGGTTAGAGTAGTCGAAGTGGTCCCCACGGTTATTTTTCTCGAATGAGTCAACTGCTCGATAAGACTTTTCCTTATTTTCTTGTTATTTCAGCTGTCTTGGCCGCACTAGAGAACTCGAATATACTTTCTCATTATCTTGGCGCCTTGTCACTCCATAGGAACCTGCTCGGATACAACTATTAGGAAAAATAATGTCAGGTGGATGATGTTGGCTCGAATACATCTGTCTACTTGACATTAACTCGAATGTACTTTCCTCGTAACGCTGTTTCCTTTGGGTAAAAACATGTCCTAAAAGAACTTTTCTATAAAGAGGAGAACTTCATTCGAGTTTTTATATTTTAGGGGAAACTCTCTGAGTATTTTATCTTTAAGTAGACTTTTTGGGCGAAATGTGTTTTTGCTAATTTTTTTTTTGGGGGGCAAAGTTTACCACTTGCTACAACAAGCCCCGATGAGGGCGGGATGTTTTCGGCCGAAACCGTGGTCAGAAATATGTAAGGGATAAACTGTCGTCCCCCTGTTTTGGGCGAAAGCACATGTGAGTTTTTGTATTATCTTCTTTCTTAATTATTTATTAATTTTTTGTAATTAATTTTTAATTAATTTTTTTACTAGTAAACCACGTGTCAAATGCTTACGTTCATGGACGAGACGACTCAGACAAGGGCACCGATAAGCACGAAGGAAAATCGTGCGTCGTCGGCGGTGCTTATCCGGACATACTATGCGAGCAGGGGATGGGGCCACTTCGGTTTTCATGCCTAATTATTGATAGGTGGGCCCCACGAAAACACGCACACGCAAAACAGCTATATAAGCGCCCGGGGGTCGCTTTCCTGGCCCATTGTTGCGCCCGTCTTTGTCTCGTTTGTCTCGAATACTCTCGCCTCTCTCAAACACTTCCGTATAGAATACGCCTTTCGAGTTTTCTGCTTCGAGAGTTTTTCTGATTCGAGTCTTCTCAGCGACCATGGGGAAATCCAAAAAACCGGCCTCAAAACAGAAAGCGAAGAAAACATCTTCCGGTCTTGGTCCATCGATTATCTCTGAAGAGCGGCTCAATAAACTTGTTTCAAAAGGTGCCATTGCTAGTCTCAATCTAGTCATTCGTCCTGCTGGTGAGTTGATGTAACGCCCTGATTTTCGATCGGGATTAAAAATTATTAAATAATACATTTTTTAGAAATTAAATATAAGTTAAATCAATTTAATTAAGTGAAATAATGGGAGAATTAAAATTTTCCCTTAAAAATCATTGGCCGGGAATATTTTGTAATATTCTTTGTGCCCTAAAATACTCTCTAAAATTTTCCGTGAATTTTCGGAGCCCAAGAAGTAACATTATCAATACAAAGTTCATTTAATCAATTAAAATAAAAAGAAAACCAATTTAAATTCCCCTTCTTTCCCTTGGGCCGGTTTTGGCCCAAGTCTGCTTTGCCTCCCCGCGGCTTGGGCGCCCTCCCTCTCTCTAAGGCCGGCCGCCTCCTCCCTTCTCCCCTCGGACCTCCGGCCCAGCTCGCCTCCCTCTCGAAGTTTTTTTTGCGTCCCCCAACCGACCTCCTCACTCTCCCTCTGGCCGACAGGTGGGACCCGAGACCCCACCTGTCAGCTCTTCCTCCTACCTCCGGCCAATCGCCATGGCTGCCGTTGCCGCCCATGATTGCCGCCGAATCCGCCCACCTCCTCCACTCCGCACGCCCGCACCCGGTCGTGGGACTCTGCCGCCCCACGTCCTCCTCATTCCCCCACCTCTCCCACAAAATCCGGCCGCCACTTCCCCACGTCGCCGCCACCTCCATCTATCGGCCATTGCCGCCCAAATCCAACTCACCCCGGCTCCATCTCACCCTCCCGAGCCTATATAAACCCTCCCCGTGCTCCCCTCGTTCGTTTTCCCTCCTCCCCCGAGCTTCCCATCGCCTCCCTCGCTCTCCCCGTGTCGCTCCCGCGCGCCGCCGCTCGCCGGCGACCCTCCAGTCGCCCGCCACCGCCGCTAAAGCCACGGCCGCACGCCGCCGTTGGTCCCACCGGCTTCGCCGCGCTATGCCGCACCTCGGCATCCACTTCATTTTCCTCCTCCACCGCCGGAACCACCTTCCCACCGCGAGGCCAAGCCACTACCGCCACTCACCGCCTCCAGCCGCCCGCTACTGCCGCCCTAGGGGCCGCCGCGCCGCGCCACCACCGTCATCGGCATCGCTGTGCCTACTCTTTTTCCCCTATCCGCCTACGAAACACCGCCGCCACGTTCACCATCTCTCTCCGTCACCATTGCCGCCTCCAGCCGCGCCGCATCGCCTCTCTGGTCCACCTCACGCTGCGCCGTCGCCTTTCCCAGCACCGCAGCCATCGTGCGCAGCTCGGCATCCACTCCATCTCCCTCCTTCACCCCCGAAGCACTGCTCCCACCGTGAACCTGAGACGCCACTGCCATTTGCCACCTTCAGCTGCCGCTTGTCGCCGCTCCGAGACATCCCCGGCCGTCGCACCTTCCTCCATCAGCTTCGCAGCGACGAGGGGAGGTCCGGTGTTCGCTTCTCGTCGTCGGGAACCCACCGGAGCTCCGTCCTCCTCGCGCGCCGGTAAGCTCCAACTCTCACCTCCTCCTCCGGCCGGTGATTCACGCCGTCTCGGGCCACCTGTCCCCATCCTAACCTCTCTACCACCCTCCCTAGGTCATCCCGCGCCTCGGCCGTCCTTTCCGCACCGCTGGTCGTCGCCCGAGGCCGCCCCCGCCGTCTTCTCGAGAAGGCGTCGCTGCTGCCCGTTGCCCCTCGCCGCCATGGCGCTCGGTGAGCTCTCCCTCCGTCTCCCCTCCTTTTCCCCCTCCTTCGCCGTCCCCTTGCCCGCGTCGCGCCGCCGTCGCTGGTCGTCTAGCGTGTGCCGCCGCCGCCTTGTTGGGTTGGCCGGCGAGCCAGCCTCCCCTTTTGTCGATGTGGGTCGCGCCCGTGGACCACACCCGTGGTCTCGGTCCACGGTGCCGCCCCGGCCGCGGTGGACCGTGTCCACCGTGCGCCCTCCCCTAGTCTCGCTGACGTGTGGGGCCCGCCTGTCGGCGCCCTTCCCTTTGCTGACGTCAGCGCTTATCATTTCCTTTGGAAAAATATTTAATAATTGCTCGATAAATTGGTATTAATTATAGAAATTCATTAAAATGGCTCAAAACTTCTAAAATTCATATCTAATTCATTCGAACTCCGAATTGAGCCATTCAACTTGCAAAATTCATCTAAAATTGAGCTCTACATGTTTGTTTACTTTTTATGTACTGTTTGCTTGGTGTTTATTAGAGTTTTTTTCTCGTTTTGTGTGCCAGCGAGTAGATTTTGTTGTTTCGGAAGTTCGCAGTCGCAAGGATCAGAGTTCAGAAGATTGTTGTGAAGAAGCAAGGCAAGTCACACATTCCCCTTGAGCATGTTGATCCCAATTTATAAATTTTTTACCGTTTGCAAATAAACATGCATGTTTTGCTAATTACATGGGATCAGGGTTTTACCTATCTGCTTGCTTGTGCCATGTTTATTTGATATCTGTCCTTTGTTAACATTGGGTAATAAATCGGCTAGCTCATGTTACTTATGTGACCTAGCTAGAACTATATGCTTAGCCATGCTTAATTACCACTTGCTCAGTTGATGGGATAATTGCAGTATTAGACCTTTTTAGCAACAGAACGAGTTGCGTGCTCGAGACACCTGGCCATGTTTCAGTGGTCGTAATTATCCAACTAAAATGTAACTGAATGGTGGGCTATGGGTGCATGGTTTTGCTAGTCGTACCCATGGCAATTAAGGACCGGTTCGCGGGAAATCATGGAAGAATTTCTCGTACTTACCACAAGCCAGCGTGGGCAACGGCTAGGCCTGTAGTGTAGCTTTCCTCTAGTTGACGCATCCAGGAAAGGGTGGGCGTGATGGAACGGGGCGGGCCCTGCGACAGCCTCTGTCGCTTCCGGATTCACCTAGGCACGAGAGGGGACTGCTCGTTGCCCGCTGGGGACGGGGGTGAAACCTGAGGTGTGGTGTGCTTGGCTAGAGGGGGTTATGCGAAGGGTCCTGTCACGGCCTCTTTCCGGTATGTCGTGGTGGCATGTCGACGCATGGAAACGTGTCGTGGGGCTGTGTCTTGTGGGTACAGTTGTACACCTCTGATCAGAGTAAAACTATTCGAATAGCCGTGACCGTGGTTATGGGCGGTCGATCAAATTCACCGTGATTAGTCTCACACTTAATAAATCGACCCAATACACTGTAGTTCAGGTGGGTTGGTTGGGCCTATTCAACGTGGTGTAGCGTTGATCAGTGGAGATTTAATGTTACTTTAATTACTCAACTGTTTTACTGTTTTGTTCAATAAAATGCTTTACAACCGCCTTTATGCAAATAGCCATAAACCGTCCTTGTGTTCCCCTTGCATATCTGCATCGTTGGTGTGGCTTGCTGAGTACGGTGGTTGTACTCAGCCTTGCTATTATTCCCCCTTTTCAGAAGTGTAGTGCTTTTGAGCTGAAGATGAAGTTAGAAGACCAAGGCTCAGACCCCAGTTGAGTTTTGCCTGTGGAGTGGAGCTGAAGCCCCGCTAGGATCGCCTTTTTCGCTGCTGCTGCTTTTGTTTCGGTGTGAGGACTAAGTGCCTCTTCTGTAAGTAATTTACGCTTTATTTACGTTTGGAACTGTTTATTACTTGTCGTTTTGTGTACCCTGGCTGGTCCTGGACAGGGATTTAATACACAAAATAGTCTGGAAATTTGGGCTAAATTTATGGGCGTGACAGTTGAGTCCTTCACCTCGGGCCGGCTACACCTTGGTGTTTGATGATTTTTTTGAAGCTGGCTTCAGGTTTCCTTGCAGTGCATTTCTTGTTGAGGTCCTTGGGCTATATGGACTTGAGTTTTCTCAGCTTACACCAAACACCCTTGTTAAGCTTGGAATTTTTGAATGGATTATTCGGAGTTGCGGTGGTACTCCGCATGGATGCGATTTTGCTTATTTTCACACCATTCGGCGCTATACAAGGCAGAACTCCCAATTTTGGTGTGTTAACTTTATGCCGCGCTCAAATCGCGGTTGTCCTTGGCCAGTTGTCTCTGTTATGTGGACCAAATGGGGAACTCATTGGCAGTCAAAATGGTTCTATCATAAGATTCCAGCTGATTTGAAAACCATGGAAAAGTGCCCTTTTGTGTTTTCTTGTAAATCTTTGAGTGTCATCTCAGATCCAGCTGTTACTTTGTCAAAAGACTTTGCTGACATTCGCCCTCGAATTGAAGAACTTGTCTCTAAATTTAGTGTTCGAGACTTGGTCGAGGAGTTAATTTATCTTGGTATTCGGCCTCTTTCTGCCAACTGGACTTTATCTCTTGGTGAAATTCCTGAGGGTTCTAGTTCTTTGCTTCCTCCTTTCGAGATATCTGCGAATAGTAAGTGTTTACCTTGTATATGTATTTTTTATTTCAAGCGTTATATATATATATATATATATATATATATATATATATATATATATATATATTGTAATTCGTTTTTTTTCTTCCTTTTTTTCTTCTCTTTTTTTCTTTTTTTTGCAGCAAAAATTGTGAAGGACGTGGATGGGCCAAGCAAGAAATATATTGGCCCTTATACCAAGAAAGAGCATGGCACATATCTTGCGGTTCAGCAAGGTAGAAAACAAAACAGGGTTCTAAGTGCCCTCGGCCAAGATATGATGGTTCGAGTTCATCCTGATTTGAAGAAGAAAAAGAAGAAAAACTCGAATATCAATCCAAAAGATGTTGCATCTTCATCTTCTGATAATGAGGAGAATAGCTTGGATGGGGAGTCTGATTCAAGTGATGAATCGTCTGATGACAGCGGCTCCTCTGAGTTGAGCGAACATACTCACACTGCTCCTTTTGTGCAAGAAAACTCGATTCCTGCTTTGAAGCGTAAAAAGATGCCTTCGAGTTCTCCTGTTGACTCGAACTTGAAAAAAGTTCGAATTGCTCTGGATAGCGATGATGAGGATGAAAACATTCTGTCTTATGAGCTACCTGCTATCAGTGAGATAAGTTCAGTTGAGATTCGGAATGTTTCGAACGTTAATTCTCTTTCAGCTGCAGCTGATTACCTCTCTGCTCCCTTGAACGTTCTTACTTCTGCTGCCAAAGAGGTTGAGGAACCTATTTGCATTGATGCTGTTGATGTGGACATGAACCCTGTCAATCCTGTTCAAACAGAGAACGTTCCTGAAGTTGTTAATCTGAATTTCCAATCCAGAAAAAACATAGTTGAAGATCAAGCCACAGAATGACCCCTTCTCCCGAGTTGATAAAAGATATACTTGGTGGTTTCAGCGAGCGATGTTCGAAAAATGGCACTTGGTTGATGGGTTTGCCTGATTTTTGCGCGGATGGGGAGACTAGCAGTCGAGGTTCTAAGTTGTGTCTTGATGACCTTAAGTATCGCTCGTCTCTTCATCAGCTTGGAAATGAAATTGCTCCTAGCCTCATCACTCCGGAGCTTGAAAAGGAATTTTTGGAGCACAATGATCTTATCTCAGCTTGGACGGCTTTTCTTCTTCTTTCTTTTTCTCTAACTCTGCTGGGGTCCATTCTGCCACAAATTCTGCCAACACTTGTGACTTTATCGCTGTTCTTGATGTGTATTTCAAGTCAGAAGGCAAAAGTTCCATAGCCCATTTGGCAATTCTTCCTGCTATTTCCTTGTTCGACAACACCTCTCCTACTGGATAAGTTGATGGTACTGTTATGTCGTGAGATAAGAAATAATGTCTCAATTTTCTTGATGCCATCACAATAGAATATATCATCTTTTCCACTTCTGTATACCTTGTTTTTGGTCCTTGCAATGCTTCGGACACAAAATAAATTGGCATTTGCTTGTTACCCTGTTCTTGTACTAAGACTGCGCTTACTGTCACCGGTGTGGCAGCTACATATAGCAACAAAGGTTCTCCTTTTTGTGGACTTGACAAAGTTGGCATGTTATGAAGGTAATCTTTGAGATCGTCAAAAGCTTTTTGGCATTCTTCGTTCCATTCAAAGTTGTTTACCCCTCTTAATGTCTTGAAAAAGGGTAAACCTCTTTCTGCTGATTTGGAAAGAAATCTACTAAGCGAGGCCATTCTCCCTGTTAATCTTTGCATTTCTCTTGTATTTTTGGGTGGCTCCATTCTTATTTTGCCTCAATTCCTCTTTTGGATACTAAAAACCCAAGTAACTTTCCAGCTCTGACACCAAACACGCACTTTTCAGGATTCAACTTCACTGAAAACTTCCTCAAGTTCTCAAACGTTTCCTGTAAGTCTTTTCCATGTGTAAAAGCTTTCTTACTTTTCACCACAATGTCATCAACATATGCTTCTACGTTTCGGCCAAGTTGATTTGCCAGAACCTTGCATATCAATCTTGCAAATGTGGCACCCGCATTTTTCAGACCAAATGGCATTCTTATGTAGCAGTATGTTCCAAAAGGTGTTATGAATGATGTTTTTTCTTCGTCTTCTTTTACCATGAATACCTGGTGATACCCAGAGTAAGCATCAAGAAAACTCATTAGCTCACAACCAGCGGTGGCATCCACTAACTGATCTATTCTTGGGAGTGGAAAATCATCCTTTGGACATGCCTTGTTTAGATCTGTGAAGTTAATACACATTCTCCACTTCCCATTTGCTTTTTTTTTCACCAAAACTGGGTTTGCTAGCCACTCGAGGTGCATAACCTCTTGAATGACTTTAGCCTTCAACAATTTCTCTAGTTCTGCCTTTGCTGCTTGCTGCCTATCTATCGATATCCTTCTTAACTTCTGCTTCTTAGGCTTGTGTTCTGGCTTGATTGCTAACTTGTGTTCAATTAGACTTCTCTCAACTCCTTCAAGTTCTTCCGGTGACCATGCGAAAACATCTGTGTTGGCTTTTACCACTTTTAAGATTTCTTCTTCAACTTCTTTCTCCAAATTTTCTCCTATCAAGATGTATTTTTCAGGTTCATTTTTGTCCAACATTACTTTCTTTGTTTTCCCTTCTGGTACTGGCTTTTGGTTCTTGTTGTACTCTCCTTGTTTTTGTTCAACAATATGTACACCTTTCATATTTGGAGTTCCTTGAAGCTCAAATTTTCTTGCTGCTAATTGACCACCTCGAATGGAGATGACCCCTTTCGGCCCTGGAAGCTTCATACAGATGTAATTGTGGTGTATGATTGCTTCAAAAATGTTGATTGTTGATCTTCCCAAAATGGCGTTGTATTGATATGGCATGTCTACCACATCAAACACGACTTCTTCTCTTCTCTTATTTTCTCCTCCTCCAAACACCACTTGTAATGATATCTTTCCGATTGCATGTACCTGCTGACCACCAAATCCTTGTAAAGGAATTCCTGCATGAGTTAGTCTGTCTTCTGGAATTTGCATTTTTTTAAATGCATCATAGAAAAGTACATTTGCCGAACTTCCTCCATCGACCAACACCCTTTGCACTTCGCACTGTGTTATTTCCACTGATATTACTAACGGGTCTTGATGGGGGAAAAGTATGCCTTCCGCATCCTCCGGGCCAAACGAGAAAACTGTGTTTGAGTAAGCTGGTGGAATTGACTGATAACTTGTGCCCACATAATTTATTTGTCTCACATAAGCTTTTCTCTGTCTTTTTGATTCGACTCCTAAAGATGAACCGCCAGTTATGGCATTTATCACCCTCTTTGGTGCTTCCTCAATGGCTTCTATCTTCATCACTTTTTGTCCTTCCAGCATGTTTTGTCCTCCTTGGACGCCTTCACATTTTCCCTCGTATTGCCTTACATGTTTCTCCATCAAACTTGCCATTTGTCAACATTCTTCTGTTGCGTGATTGCACGGGCCATGTATTTTACAAAATTTACTGTAACACTCTTCAGTGGAGTGACCTCCAAGTCCATGTGTGTGACAAAACTTCTGTCCACCATTCTCTCCACCTTTTCCTCTTCCATTATTCCACCACATGTTTCTTCCTCTACCAGAGTTCCATCTTTGGCCTTTTCCTCTTCCCTGTTGATTCCATTGATTTTTTCCTTTATGAAAATTGTTCCACTGACCTTTGCCTTTCTCCTCCTGATCAAAATATTCTCCATTGTTACCCTCATCTCCAATGAGATTGTCTTGCTTCTTTTGCTCATTCATGTAGTTGTCTTGCTTATATTTCTTCTATGGCTTACTTGTATTTTCCCCTTTTTGTTCCTCTGCTTGAAATGCTTTCTTGTTTTTGGAAATTTTCTTCCCCAACAGTGCTGCTTCTTCGGCTTGCATTCTTAATCCATCTTCTTCTCCTCTCGCAAAACTTTCAATTCTCTCAAACAAATCTTTTGCAGTTTTTGGTCTATTTCTCGCTAAATCAAACCTAAGAGGTCCAGGCAATAGAGCTCTTTTGGCTGCCGCTATGAGCATCTCATCATCCACTTGTCGGATTTGACATCTTACTCTTGAAAATTTCAAAATGAAACTTCTGATGGTTTCTCCTTGCGTTTGCCGCATAGCATACAAATCATCTGCTTCTTTAGGTTCCTCATAGGCTCCTATAAATCCAGCTCAAAAAGTGTCTCTCATATGTTCCCAAGAATATATTGACATTGGTAGTATTGTTGTATACCATGACAATGCTACTCCTTCTAACATGGTTTGAAGTATTTTTGCTTTTGTGGTATCATCTCCCCCTGCTGCTTCAACTGCTATTTCATATACCCTCAAATATTCATTGGGATCTGTATCACCCTTGTATTTGGTGATATTTGACAACTTAAAACTTAATGGCCAAGGCGCCATTTGCAGATTTTGGCTCAGAGGGCTTTTGGTGTCCACCGCTTTGATTGGTTGAAAATAGGATTGAGTTGTTTGGAATGGGAATGTTTGGTTTGGTAATTGTCCTGTGTATTGCATGTGGTTGGGCATTTGTGGAATGTAGACTTGTTCATTTGTTGCATCTTATTGGGTATGAAAAGGAGAAAAGGTTTGAATATGTTGACTGGAGTTTTGTGTTGCTTGATTTTTTATGGCATGTGTATGTGGAAAGTTCACTTGAGATGTTTGGATTTGAGGTATATGGATTTGTGGGATTTGTACTTGTGGTATTTGTGTTTGAGTGTTTTGTATCTGGGGTATATGGGTGTATGCTTGGGAAATCTGAGCGTGAGTTGTGTGGTTTTGAGGATTTTGTGTTTGGTTTTGGTATATCTGGTATGGAATCTGAGAAGGATGAATTTGAGTTGAAAAGTGAATTTGGTTGGGATGTTGGATAGGAATTCGGTTTTGAGAAATTTGAGCTTGGGTGGAAAGTTATGTTTGAGTATTTTTGGATTTGGGTGGGGTTTTGCATTTGAGGGATTTGTTGGGTGGGGTTTTGCATTTGAAGGATTTGTTCGGTGGGAACTTGTATTTTGATAATTTGGGCTTGAGGAATCTCTTCTGCTAACTTCACGACTTGAGGATCTCCAGCTAAAGTATCTCCTTGATGAGTGTTTTCTGCCAAGTTTGGTTGTTTTCCATCAGCCTCTTATGTCTCCAGTTGATCACCAGATCCACTTGCTCCAATTGCTTGACTGTGCAAAGCCTGGAATCTTTGTAGCTCTCTCTATAGTCCTTCGTATTGTTCTTTGCTTATCATAACAGCCCCTTGTGCTTGTGCCATTTCGGCAAGTTCCACTTCACTTGTGGCTGTTTTCCCCACTTCCTCCTTTGAGGGATTCGCAGTTTCCTTTTCCTGACTTGTTCCGCCCACTTCTCTTCAAGCGTTTTTGTTACGTTCGCAATATCACTTTGCTCAAATGCTCTTTCAAACTCCTTCTCAAGTTCCTTCTCAAGTGCTATTGTCCCACTTGCAAAAGTGTCAGTGTAACGAATTGGCACAGTTTTCGGTCTCTGAGAACGTCGCATTTACCACTTGGGCCCACTCCAATGGAGACTTTACGTCCCCACGGACGGCGCCACTGTCACGACCTTAGTGCACGAACAGAGTTGGGGGTAAACGGGAAAGTGTAGATTCCCGTTTACCCTGAGAGAGCCCAAAAGTAGATGTCAGGATGTATATAAGGTACTTTTTCTCTATTTCATTGTGTTCTTGCTACAGGACTCTGGTCGACCTTTTATAGTGTTCAACCATGACCACAAATATTTACATCTTTGCCATCATGGGCTTACATAAAGTTACCGTATTACCCCTAGTGATCCATAGGCCCTAGGGGTATAATAGTACTTTGCTGGTGGTCCCTAGGCGACATCTGGTGCCAGCTGGTTAGAGTAGTCGAAGTGGTCCCCACGGTTATTTTCCTCGAATGAGTCAACTGCTCAATAAGACTTTTCCTTCTTTTCTTGTTATTTCAGCTGTCTTGGCCGCACCAGAGAACTCGAATATACTTTCCCATTATCTTGGTGCCTTGTCACTCCATAGGAACCTGCTCGGATACAACTATTAGGAAAAATAATGTCAGGTGGATGATGTTGGCTCGAATACATCTGTCTACTTGACATTAACTCGAATGTACTTTTCCTCATAACGCTGTTTCCTTTGGGTAAAAACATGTCCTAAAAGAACTTTTCTATAAAGAGGAGAACTTCATTCGAGTTTTTATATTTTAGGGGAAACTCTCTGAGTATTTTATCTTTAAGTAGGCTTTTTGGGCGAAATGTGTTTTTGGCCTTTTTTTTTTTTTTTTTTTTTGAGGGGGGGGGCAAAGTTTACCCCTTGCTTAGAGCTGGGACTTGGGCCGTGCTAAAATCAAGCCGGCCCAAGGCATGATGGCCCGGTACGATAGAAAGCACGGTCCGACAAGGCCCGTAAATGGGCTGGGCCGGCATGGCCCGTACGTGAGCCGTACCTGGGCCTGGACAACGGGCACGACGGGCGGCACGGCACGGCACGACCACTGGGCCGTGCTTGGGCCGGCACGGTACGCGAATGGCTGCTGCAGCACGAGGTCATCAGTCATCACCCATCCACGGTCAAATTTCCTATGCAGCCAGCAGGTAGCAGCAAGTAGCAGCTCGTTTTCTTCATCGGCTCATCGGTAGCACGTAGCAGCAACCAGCAAGGCCAGCAGCCCAGCAGGCCAGCACTAGCATTTGGCAAGATTGTTGGCTGACTCACGCCGCCGCGCCGGTGGGCTACGTCGCCGCGACGAGCCGACGAGGAGGAGCAGGATGGGCGTGGCTGTCACTGCCGCGACGGGACGACGAAGCCGCAAGCCACCGCTGCCGCGTCGCCGCCAGAGTTTCTTCTCAGCGCAGCCGGCCTGCTCCCGTCTTTTGGGCCGTGCTTGTGCCGGCCCGGCACGAATAGGCCCGTCGGGCCATTGGGCTGTGCTTGGGCCGCGTCCTGAAGAGGCCGTGCTGGCACGGCACGGCACGACGAGTGGGGCGTGCTGGGCCGACACGGCCCAATTTGGCACGAAGCACACTGGGCCGTGCCGTGCTAGCCCGGCACGTCCCAAGTCCCAGCTTTTTGTGAGCGGTGAGTTTCTTCTCACCGCTGCACTATACTGCAACCCTGATCTCACCACCCAGTTCTTCAATCTCCCGCCAGATTTTCTTTGTGAGCTGTGAATAGACATTTTTTAGATCTGAAAATAGGCACCACATTGGCACTCTCAGTACTAAAGGACTACACGACCACGTGAAATCCAGGTACGCTAGATGCTTATCATTAGCATAGAAACAGTAGTAGCTATGACCGTACAATGTTCTAACATGCCTACGTGAAAAAAACAGTTGCAAAAAAGTAACAAACAGGCTTCGACCATTTTGGCATTTTTGGGGGAATACATGTTGCCTATTCTAATGCAGGGAAATTACGAGTTCACTTGGTCACCCTGCAACTGCAAGCATTATTTAGTTCTTGTCATGCATTGTTTAGATATAGTACGGAAACATACACCTTTCCTCTGTCAGGTGCACCCTCCTCCCTTTTTCAAAAATGTAAAGAGATATCAATACAAGTTTACAAGTGTTCTGCAATTATATGGTTCAATTCATGCCATTGCTGTGTGATGAAAGGTTTGGAGGATTTGTAATAATGCAATTGTGATTTTTAGCATTGCATATTTTGGTTTGGATGGTGATTACAACATAATGGTAAGGAAGAAAGATCTGTTAGTTCATGCTTGCTCTAATATCTCTCCCTCCCTTTGGCTTGCACAAATTTATGATTGGTTAGCATGATACATTGACTGATTAAATTCCTTGGTCTCTCCATCTTATATTTTTGCAGGCTTCCTTTTTGGCCATCCATGAAATTGATCTTTATTTGCTGGCCTGTCTTGCCATATTTCAGCGGTGCAGCCTATGTGTACCAAAATTATGTGATATCTGTGTTTATAAAGAACCAGATAGTAAATATTTGGTATATCCCTCAGAGAAAAAGGGTCTTTCCGGTAAATTTGATGACTTCCTCACGGCACTTGATAAGTTTATTGAAGAAAATGGACCTGAAGATCTCAATAAACTGACAAAGAAGATACCTGAGTCAAAATTTAGTTACATATTTCCCCATTTCATGCACTATACAATTGTGAAAATTGAAAAAGGCTCTACTTTGAACTTCATGCACTAGTCTATGTGCTCTTTCATGTTGTATATAATTAGCTATGATCCTGAAGTCATGGTGCTCACTGTTATCTGTGATGCCTAATCTAAACAGTCTGGCAAATCATCGAAAGATTCAAAGTCATGAAAGGAATCCCGGTATTCGAAGTCATCAAAGGAATCCAGGGAATCAAAGCCGTCAAAAGATTCAAAAAAACCGAAGCCACCAAAAATTTTGAAAGAGTCAAAAGCCATCGAACTCGAAAGAAGATATGAAGGCGGCGAAGGATTCAGAAGAACAAAATAAGGTACCGAAAGACTCGAAGATACTGAAAAGCGCAAGAAAGACTCAGAAGAACAAGGTTCACTAAAGGATTCAGATGAACTTGAACAAAAGAGCAACAAGAGTGTGGCATTTGAGCCGGAGAAGGAATTGAAGTGTGACTGCTATCCAACCTCTGCTTATCAGAGCACATATCCGAAACACAACTCATGGAGCCTCTTTGCTGCCTCATGATCTTTGAGGATGAATAGTTACTGCAACTAGAGGTCTCTAGACATGTAACCCCTGAACTCAACAAATATATTTTTCGTTGCAGTCTTGATCATGTCAACTTACTTGATCATTGCATTTCTTTTACGGGCCAAAGAAGAAAAATTCAGCCCGGTGTAGAGAGCCTCTTTGATTAGGTAGCAGTCTCCAGGAGCCATTTCATCAAGAAAGCAAGGAAAATGGAACTCACCTCCTTGTCACAAGTTTGTCCTATGTCAATTGTTATGACATGTCATCATGTAACATATTTCTCCAATATACACCAGTAGATGAGTAATGTAGAAATCTGCCACGTTTGGTTGGTGATGAAATGATGATGCTTTTTTTTTCCCTGAAGCTGTAAACCTTGTCTAGTTGGTAGAATTGAGACCATATCAATCAGCATTGCATCCTAATCCTCTCTGGTTGATTATCTGGAATCGTTTCCTTCTGTTGATGAATGCCCGGATTTTGTTGTTTATAAAAGAGGGCTGCTATATACCGGTATCCCGATGAAAAAGGGGATAATTCTGAAACCAACACAGTATCGCGCGAGCGCGTCAACAAAAACAGGAACAGATACGCGTATCGTACCAGTGCTCACCGCCCCGCCTGAATCATCCCGACAAATCCTCCTCCGGAATCGCGCGCCCGTGTGCAATTCCTCGCCGGCGCGAGCTCCTCCGCAACCCGACGAAGCGCGATTCCTCACCGGCGTGAGCTCCTCCGCATCCCGACGAATCAGCCTCGGAATCGCGCGTCCTCACCGGCGCGAGCTCCTCCGCAACCCAACGAATCCTCCTCGGAATCGCGCGCCTCCGTGCGCGATTCCTCGTCAGCGCGAGCTCCTCCACAACCCGACGAATCCTCCTAGGAATCAAGCGCCTCCGTTCGTGATTCCTCGCCGGCGCGAGCTCCTCCGCATCCCGAAGATTCATCCGCGGAATCGCGCGCCTCCATGCTTGTTTTCTCGGCTGATTCCATCGGCGCACACGTCGTCAGCCAATTTCCTCTGCAATCCGGCGTCTTATGTGATTGCTGAAATTTTTCACACAAGTAGCACATGATTCTTGTGGTTTTCAAAGATGATACTTTATTAGGATCATGTGATACTCTTGAGGATCACATGGTACTCTTGTAGGATCACATGGTACTCTTGTTATCTTGTAGGATCATGTGATACCTCTGTAGCATCACATGGTTCTCCTCAAAAAAGTATCATTAAGTTTGATACATGTGAGATATCACACATGATCTTACTTAGGTATCATGTATTCTAACATGATCCCAATAGGTTTCACACATGCTACTTAATGGCGTGATACTTATCACACATGATCCTACTCAAAAAAGTATCATTAAGTGTGATACATGTGAGGTATCACACATGATCCTACTTAGGTATCATGTCTTCTAACATGATCCTACTTAGGTATCATGTCCTCTAACATGATCCCTATGGGTTTCACAGATGATACTTAGTAGGATGGTGTGATACTTTACATGTACCACACATGATTCTACTTGGGTATCATCTCTGGTAACATGATCCCTGTGAGGTTTCAGATATGATACTTTAGTAGGATGGTGTGATACCTGTAAAGTATCATACATGATCCTACCCAGGAAAATCATTTATCATGATACATGGGTAGGTAGGATCATGTGATACATGAGTTTCATTATGATTGATACATGTGAAGTATCACATGATCCTATCCAATATCGATGTCTTGTAAAGTAGTTCCCTACTGGTTTCACATATGATACTTGAGTAGGATCATGTGAACTCTGGGAGGTATCATGATCCTCCTCAGTATCATTTCCTCAGGTTTCATATGATACTGAACTCGGTTTCATTGTGTACAACGTACTCAAACTATATATAGTCCACAGAAAAGGTCTACCCAATATAATCCACTTCTTTACCAACATATCTGTACATGAAAACAGTAGCCACATACAGAGTTCATGTCTTTGATTGTTGTGCCCCTCGCAACCTTCCAGTTCAAGACAAAAATAGTAGCCGCATACACAATTCTGAAACTTGACTTGTTACATATGTTGGTTGGGGGAGAGGGAGGGAGGGGGCTACAAAAATGGCCTAAGCACACATCCGACACTGCTTGAACCAAATGAGCATATTGGTTCTGAAGCTTAGAAACGACGTTTTGGATGTAAGTCGTTGAAGCGATGGTACAATAACCTTTTGCATAGCTCACTACGATATTCTTTCATGTAGTCCTGCATAGATGACAAGAATGAGCAGTGTTAGATTTGTCAAAGTGGGGGTGAAGCTGAGCCCTTGTTCAACCTTGGAGAGCACCTTGTCTTCTTTGAAACATGCATGAAATCGGATTCGCTTAGAGCAGGTGGCAATGCCATTTCAACTCTGTGCACATGTGTGAAAGGACAAAGAAAATATCATTTCAATGGTGATTCATCCTCGATTGAACAAAAGTATCAAATCATTTTAAAACAGAAAACACCCATGTAGCCACTAAGATATGCAAACATCAACAGAAAAAAAAATCCAAATCATCTGCATCTATGACTCAGCTGCATCTGCCAACTCTGTCGCCACGCACTGCCCTCTATGACAAAGAGGATAACAATTGACAAGCAAAGTGTGCTCGGAACTAGAAGCCATCAACCGAGTGATGCGGATTTCTCTAATTTTGTTTACACTTCAGTTCACCCAAAAAAAATCCTACTAGTTGAATGGAGATTTCTCTGTTTCAAGACAGTGTGTACTTGTTAAGGGCAAAATTTCTTGCTCCAAGCAATATTTGCCTTCCCATCAATATACAGCTAGAAGCATTTCAAGCAATCTATTCCAATTCGAACATTTTGCTGCAAGTATCATATCAAGTATCATATGATTCAGCACATACACACATCCCTCACCTCTGCTACAAACACCCCCAGTGAATGAACAAAAACACACAGAAAAAAGAGAGAGAGTATTAGCTTACTTTGATTTCAATTTGGATATGATATGATGAGCCCCATCCACAGATTAGTGATTCAACAAACCCTAGAAAATGCAAAAATGAAGAGATGTTAAATCAAAATTAGGAAATCGATGAAAAAAGAGGAATGAGAGAAAGGGGTATCGTGCGCACCGGCTCTGCCGCAGATGCCACCGGCTCCGCCGCAGACGCCGCCGCCACAGCCGCCACCACCACGCTCACGCCACTCTCCCTCTCTGGCACAACTGACCTTGTGCGCATCGGCGCCGCTGAAGAGGAGGAGCCGCAAGAAGGCTCCGCCGCCGCAGCCATGCTTGTGACGATTTGGGAGCTGCAGGTGTCTGTTTGGGAGTGACTCAATGTTTCTCGAGTGTATGTATCTGATCCGTGAGGTTGTGTGTTTGATCCGTGGGAAATTGTCCTGTCCGGGACCGACTCCAAACAGTATACCGGTGACTAGCATTTCTGTTATAAAAATAAGGAAAAAAGAACGAGAAAAAGACCATTTAACGAGCGGTGTAAATATGGCCCCTGCACCGAAGGCCCATTCGATATGTGGGCCTAATTCCCAACCGTCCGTTAATGGGCCGGGAAATCTCGGCCCATTTAACCTAGCCCTAAAGCTAGGGTTTCCTCTCGCCGCCGCACTATAAACGCGCTCTCCTCCTCACTCCTCCTCCCCTCGAGAAACCAAAGCTCCAGCAATCGGCGGCGGCGGCGGCGGCGGCGGCCCGTGAGAGGCGGTCCGGCGACGATGGTTCACGTCAGCTTCTACCGCAACTGTGCGTAGCTCCTCCTCCTTCTCCTCTCCCTCTCTCTCGTCCAAGAACGGCGGGCCTTACCTGTTGTGTTCTTCGTCGTCGTCTTGGTTGGTGCTAGTGCGATTTGACGCAGCGAGAGAATGTTCTCCTTTTATTTTCCCTCTTCTCTTGCTTATGTGTCTTAGTTGATTAGCGAGTGGCGGTTAGGTGATTAGGCGATGGCTGGTTCGGTTGGCGAGATGATCTGGATCAAGATTTGCCTCGATGCGGTCTGTTCCCGTAGCTTTGTTCATTTTCTCGTTTCCACTGCGTTGGATCCGTATCTATGCCGATTAGTTCGTGCTGATTTCGACTGACTGCGCATTCTGTAGTTGAAACTTGTGTGGTCCGGATTTAATTTCGAGATATGTAGTAGATTATTTGGGGGTTCTAACTAGAATGCTAATATGTGTTGTATAGTACTGAGGAATGAGGACATGTTTTACTCTGGCATTTGGTATTATGTAGCTCGAAAATGTTTATTTCTGTTATGGTACAAAATTTGATAATTTACCGGTTTTAAGGACTGGAAATATGATATTCATTAACTAGAGTTTTTTGTTCTCAAATACTCTGTTTGATCACTCATTTTGGTGGAATGGAGTTATGCATAAGCTTGTGAATTTTTTTATGAAAATGAATCATGGCGCTTAATATAGAGGACTATATACTTGTAATGCACTAACTGTATGTTTGTCCATAGAGTGATCCATCGAGAACTATATTTGTTAATTTTTTTAAAAATTTCTGTGTAAGTTGTAGTATACTAATTGTATTCTATATGTATATTTTCTTAAATATATTATATGATAGTCCCTGATAAGATCTTTCAAGTATTGTCGCTTTAGGTCATGAATTCCATTTTACAGCAGGACAAATAATTTAGGTATGTATGATATGGGCAACCAGGGATAACACAGCAAAACTAAATCTGGCATGTAAGCTATTCTTGGGTTAATCAGACACAATGTTATGAATTGTTTTTTAAATCCTTGTCAAACATGGTTGTATATCTGAAGCTCTTAGTATTTACTGTACACAAGAATATCCATACTATTATTGGGCGTAATCTCAACAACTACTGTAGTTTTCTTTATTTGTATTGTTGCATTGTCTTTCCGGGTTGTGTGTGCAGTTTCTTTCTTGCTTTGTATATTTTTGGGGTCAGGATATAAGGAATTTGGGACTGTAGGGCTTCTTTCTATGTTATTGTTTGGTTCCTCATGAACAACTATACTATCTGCAGTGGTTTCTTTCTCTGTCATGTGTTGTGAACAAATTTATTACTTCATTGCAGATGGTAAGACATTCAAGAAGCCACGTCGCCCTTACGAGAAGGAGCGTCTTGATGCAGAGCTGAAGCTAGTGGGTGAGTATGGACTGAGGTGCAAGCGTGAGCTGTGGCGTGTTCAGTATGCTTTGAGCCGTATCCGTAACAATGCAAGGCACCTGCTCACACTTGATGAGAAGAATCCACGCCGCATCTTTGAGGGTGAGGCACTGCTTCGCCGCATGAACCGTTATGGGCTCCTTGCTGATGGGCAGAACAAGCTTGATTATGTCCTTGCCCTCACTGTTGAGAACTTCCTCGCAAGGCGTCTTCAGACTCTTGTCTTCAAGGCTGGCATGGCCAAGTCCATCCACCATGCTCGTGTCCTGATCAGGCAACGCCACATCAGGTATGATGATTTAACTACTACAGATCTCCTGTCTTGTAAATGGGTAAATATGAAGCTCTAACCTTTATATTACAATTTCCATGTCTCAGTATGTTATCTCTTTAGTTTCAATTCCCAAGTATGCTTCTATATGATTTTTCTACAGCAGCATGGAAGCTGTATCATTCTCTCATAGTAATCGTTCATTGTATATTCATCATTTCTCTTGATCTAGCATTGTGTAGGCAGAGCTAAAATGTCATTTTAGGCACAACACATGCTCTATTAGCTGAAAGCTGAAGGCCATAATATATTAGTATTGGTCCTGTACTCCTGTTAACTTCCCATCATTTGAGTGTGCAGATGCTTTCAAGTTAGTCTTTTTCGTGCATTTGATACTCTTGTTGGGCTTGTCAATGTCGCATTTGAGAGTGTTAGTCTTTTCATATGTAGATATTACCTGTGATGTTTAACTTTGAACAAGCAATTTGGCACGCACCACTTGCTGTTGCTGTAGTTCGTTACTTTACATGATGTTCCTTTACATCAATGTTCCTTTACAAGAGTTACTCTTTTCATATGTACATATTGCCTGTGATGTTTAACTTTGAACAAGCAATTTGGCACGCACCACTTGCTGTTGCTGTAGTTCGTTACATGCCTGCTGCAGTGTTATAATTCTAGATTAGCGATGATGAGACCATTTGGCAACTTCACATGATTTTGTCCTGAAAAAGGCTACTGCCACAACATTCTTTAATGCACTCTAAATTTACTACTATTTTAGAGGACTTGTCGACCATAAGTTGAACATGATGTTGCTATTGCTAATATTTTTTTTCCAAGTTGATAGCCTTTCTGAAGATCATTCATTAAAGTTTCAAAATCACTGTGCAGGGTCGGCAGGCAAATTGTCAACATCCCGTCGTTCATGGTGAGGGTTGAGTCTGAGAAGCACATTGACTTCTCACTGACAAGCCCATTCGGTGGAGGCCCCCCTGGTAGGGTGAAGAGGAAGAACCAGAAGAAGGCAAGTGGCGGTGGTGGTGACGGTGAGGAGGAAGATGAGGAATGAGAAAAGAAGTTTGCAACTAGTTGTTTCCGTAATGATCATAAAACTCTGTGCTGAGTAACTAGGCCCAAATTCTGTAGCTTGCCTATCTGGGATTCAGAATTCAAGCAGGTTGTGCTTCAGGTGTTGGTTTATGTTAGCACTTTTTGGCATTATGTTAGGTATAGACTTGTGGTTAATGCTGTTTTATGGATTCGTTTCATGGTAATCCTCATCGTACCAGTGCGCTTGAACTAGTGATACTCACTCGTACCAATGCTGTTTTTAATGTTTTTATGGATTCGAAGTTGCAACATGGATTATGGAGTTGTTAAGATTAATTTAGTAGCGTCTCAGGTAATATTTACATGTTCAGACCAAAAGATCCAAATCCAATCATACAGCGCATTTTCCTACAAATGGCGTTCGCTAGATAATTCACTCCTATGTTATCGACAAATTTTGAAGAAGTGTCATCAAAATCCATCGAATTCCATCAAAAACCTGTTACTGATGGCATTATTCAGAAGATTTTTCCTCCTGTTCTTTTTGCGTTTCAATACTCTGCTCGAAAAAAATTTGTCCTCCTATTTTTTGCATTTCAACTGATATCCCCATCATCCTGATGTGATAATCAGAGCAATGTACAAAATTCTCTCAAACATTAATGAGGTTCAGAAAATTTCTCCTTTTGCATTTCAAAATCAGTAAACAGCAATGATTCATTCACTATGCATCCTGGGAAGAAAAGAAAAGAGGAGGCAGCGGCCATGGGACCAGTGTCCACGGAGCAAACTCTGGACGCTGCATTCGGGCGTCACGCCGGTGTTGGCTATGCTGCTGCTACCCGTTCGCTGGAGGGACGAGACGAGCTGCCTCGACGACCCACCGAGCCGGAGCCCAAGGAGGAGGCTCCCCGGCGCGTTCGCGGGTTCGGCAGTGACGATGACCGCGGAGGACGGCGTGCGTTGGCCGAGTGGCTAAGTCGATGGTGGCGGCGGGACGCTGGTCCGCTCGAACATCGGCTGGTCATGTAGGCGTATGGCCTCCTATGCACATATAGCAAAGGAGGAAAATGAGCAGCTAACCATTCATAGTACGCAAGAAAAAATGGTTGCCAGATTTGCTAGGTCCGCGTAATGTAGAATACCTGTCAAGCAAATGGGAGCAACACTGCTATTAGAGCATCAAATTCATCGGCTCGACGGCGATCGCCACGGCCGCGACAGTCACCCGGCGAGCCCGGAGGAGCATGAGGCCGTGGCGGCTGCCCTGACCGCGAGCTCCATGGAAGACCGCAACCTGGAAGAAGAAGTTGAGGCAGGGGTTGCCGGAGTCGGCATAGGTGGCGGATCGAGTCGTTCTCGGTGCAGGCCTTCCATAGCTTCGGTTTCTATCCGGAGATCCTACCGCTCCTCCGCGGCCTGTCCATCGCCACCAAGAAGCTCGCTTACGGCTGCCATGGCGCCTGCCTCCACCTCCGCGCCCGTCGCCGCGGCGCCCGGCCCCGCCTCAGCCTTCACACCCACCGCCGCTGCTCCCGGCCAGCTGTCGCCGCCGCGCCACCGCGCCGCCCGTATGCTGTAAAAAATGAAAGAGAGAGAGAGAGGAGGAAGGGAGAGATGATGACGTGGTCACCTGACGTGTGGGACCCATGCTGACTCTGCCGTTACGTAGGACAAAACCGGGGTCAAAACCAGCAAAGGATATAAAGTGAACGGTTTTGTTAGTTGAGGGACGCCCGATATCTCGTTTTGCGGTTGAGGGACGATTTTGTATATTGGATGACAAGTTGAGGGACCTTCGGTGTACTTTTTCCTTTACTTTGTAAGTTTGGAATAAGTCCATTTTTGTCTCGCTCATCTCTTGCGCTTGCGTGAATAACATCCCTAAACCGGAAAACCGGGTATAACGCATCCTTCATCTCTGAAAACCAGAGCAAATCACCTCCCTTGGTGGTTTTGCTGGCGGTTTCATCCGACGTGGCGTTGTTGACCAGGTTGACAAGCTGACTCAACGTGGTGGGACCCACATGTCAGTGTGTAGCTCTCTCTCCCTTATCTCTCTCTCCCCCGGCCTTTCCCTTCACCCCGGTGCGGCTCATCGACGTGGGTCGAGCCCAAGGCGGCCGGCGGCGCATTGCGACAGAGAAAGGTAGCCGTGCGGCGGCGGCGATGCGGAAGCGCGCACGGTGGCGGGCGGCGCGGACGGCGCGGTAGTCGACTATGGGCGACCGTGCGCAGTGGGCCAACTATGCGCGGGCACGGCGGATGGCGAGGCTGGGCACGGGGTGGCGCGGCGCGCAGCGACCTGGCGCGGCCTGATGGTGGCGGCACGATGCGGTTTGCCAGTGAGGCTCGGCCGTGCGGCGGCAAGGCGCGGTCGATGGTGGCCTGGCACAAGCATTTCGTGGGCGCGACGCAGGTCACGGAGGCCTTTGCGGTGTGGCGCGCGGCAGCCTTGTGCAGGCGCCGGCGAGGTGTTGATGAAAAAATCGAACACACCGGTCTGGGAGATCTGCTTAGCTCCTGTGCAGGTCCAAAGATTAATGAGATACGGGCGTGCCAGTTAGTTTAATCCTGCAACTGATAAGATTTGTAAATAATAGATCAAACAGCCGATCGGCTGACAAGCCGATGGAGTAGTTCCAGCCGATAGTCGATAATAGCCGATGCCGATACCAGCCGATAGCGATAGGGTTTAAGCAATCGGCTATATGTCCAATGTAGATAATGACATAAAGGCAATCGGCTGATGATGATGTAATAAAATAACAATATAATCCAATATAAACCAATCGGCTAGCAATGATATGATAAATAAGCATCGATCCGAAGGTTAAAGCACACATCGGCTAGAGGTCCGATGTCATGAAATCCACAAGATTAGATTAAACAATGAAACCTTTGTTGTCATCGGCTAAATCCAACTTATATGTATATGCAATCCTCATGAGCCGATGCAACGTCCAGATAACTCACCGGCTGAAACCCCGATAAAACCCTTATTGACAATCAATAAGCAGGCTAGAGATTATGGTTCTAAGCACGACTTAGTAGATCAAACTTAACTGATGCCGCACTAAGTATGAAAAGAAACATAATATCTAGACAATCAAGCCGATGACTGATTTTCAGGGTGGTAGATGCCTAGGCTAATCTAATCTAGCAACGCGATTTAGCCGATACCGGCAAAAACCCTAAAACGAGAAGCAGCCGATAGAGCTAAATTGATATGCTAAGACTAGATTAACAGAGACATATGATAAATAGGTAGGCAAGTATATCATCCAAACCAGAGCAATCCAAGAGGTCGAATGTACTGATGCAGCCTTGAACGATGCTGACGTAGACGATACAATTGCCTGGGCCGACGGAACATTGGACTTATTCCTTCGCCGGAGATCAAAGACGATGCAGCCCCGCGTCGGGTGCCAAGTCCTGCCGGAACGTAAAAACAAAAGTAGAAATAAAAAGGGTGGCGATGCGCCGAATTGTATTGATCGTAGAGATCGATTACATAGACCCCGGGTGTACATATTTATACCCATGGGTTGATACAAGTCCTTGTCGGACAAGAAAGAAACTATCTAAAGATAAAAGGAAAATATAAAGTCCTTATCGGACACTAAACAAACTTTCCTAAAGATAAAAGAAAACTAACAAACTATTCCTAATTAATAGATAAACTGTCATGCCGCATCCTCTTTAAACTCGGTCACTTAGGAATAAGCTTCCTTTAGTAGATTGATTTCCTTAACCGAATATAGCAGGAATCCGACTATTGGCGACTTGATAACTCACATCGGCTGATTCCGAGATGCTGCAGCCGATAATGATTTTAAGCCGATGACGTCTTTGCCGATTACCAAATTTCACTGTTAACACGAGGCCAGCGAGCATGGCGCAGACGGCGATGCAGCCAGGGAGGCGTGACGGCTGGTCGGATCGGTGTCGGTACGGCCGGCGACCAACGTCCGTCGGCGTCTTCTTCCCCCTTTTCTTTTTTCCATTTCTTCTCTTCTTTGTTTCTTGTTGCTCCGGCAATTCACTCGTCATGGCGCAACCGTGCGGCGGCGGCGCGTCCAGGCCGAGCGGCTAGCGTCATGGGCAGCCGGTGCTGCAGTGCATCGGCGTGTGGAGCGGATGCATGACCGGTTTCCATGGTGTCGATGCCGCCACTTTTCCTTTCTTTCATTTTGCTTTTCTTCTTTGTTTCTTGTCCTCTCTGGCCGGGCGTTGTGGCGGAGCGACGGCGCCGCCAAGATGCGCACGCGAGGTCGCCGCTGGGCGTGCAGGCGCGGGGTTCGCTGCCGGTATGCAGGTGCAGGCTCGCTGCTAGGACGGCCATGGCACGACCACTCCCCGCCGCCGATGCCCAACTCCTCTCCGTCAGTCTACTCCCCGTTCGTCGCTAGCGAGCACCGCTGCTGCCCATCGCCGGCCGCGCCCCTACCCCGCCAAAGTGAAGAGAAAGGCCGGGGGAGAGAGAGAGATAAGGGAGAGAGAGCTACACACTGACATGTGGGTCCCATCACGCTGAGTCAGCTTGTCAACGGGTCAACAACGCCACGTCAGACGAAGTCGCCAGCAAAACCACCAAGGGAGGTGATTTGCTCTGGTTTTCAGAGATAAAGGAGGCGTTATACCCGGTTTTTCGGTTGAAGGATGTTATTCAGCAAGCGCAAGAGATGAGGGAGGCAAAATGGACTTATTCCTATAAGTTTTGGGCTTTTTCACAGTCCCACTCCGTGTCTGAGCTCTGAACTTGTGGGCTTACACTATCTCTTGCTCCTTCGCCCATCTTTTTGAGTTTACCCTTCGATTAACCTACTGAAGTTGCAGGAGTAATCTGTACGACATTTTTAACCATACCATTATTTAATAAATTAATAATTATGTGGTTATATTTAGTTTGTTATCAAATATTGGCAATGTGTATGGAATTTTGGCAACATTATTAAGCCAATCCTACCAAAATTTTAGCAATGTTGTTAATTTGTCAAATTTTTGATATTGACAAATTTTAGTAAGGTTAATTTTGACATTAATCAGAACAGACCCTAAGACTAAAGAGTCTGTGATCGACTGAAGTTGTGACTTGTCGTGCTTGTTGGCAGGCTGGTGGCCTTCTCTGCATCCACGGGAAAGCCTGCCGCGAAGAAGAGCCTAAGGATGAAAGGGAAAAGGTGTAATGTCTGCAACTACTGCTACTAGCTGAAACCTGAATGTTAAAATTTTGTGTACAAAATCATATACGAGTAAACATCTGAAAACTGAAATCGTCGTGGTGTCGTTACTTCGTCAGTGGACCGCATGAGATTCGGTGCGTGAAGCGCAACTTCCTACGAGAGACGCTGGAGAACGAGCTGCCGGAGGGCACCATCAGGTTCTCTTCCAAGATCGTCTCGACTGGGGAAGATAGCAACGTCAAGCTCCTACATTTGGCCGATGGTTCAACGATAGGTGTGTGAGATCAACAATGGCTAGCAGATCACTTGTACCTCTCTTCTTCTCACTAAGAGCAGCCATGGCCTGATGCATTGATGTGCTTTTGTTGAAGGTGCTGATCGGATGCGACGGCGTGAACTCGGTGGTGGCGAAGTGGCTTGGCCTGCCAAAGCCAATCCTCTCAGGGCGCTCGGCCACCAGGGGCCTCGCCGAGTACCCGGTACCCCTCCCCTGATGGTGCGCACCGTTGCTAGTTACTTCTCCTTGACGAGCAGCAACAATGGCGGATTAATTCGCTGATCAATCTGTCACGTGTGGTGTGCACAGACGGCGACGCGGAGGAGAGCGTGGCCAAGATGCGGAGCTACGTGCTGGCGAAGGCGGCGAGGATCCCGGCGCCGCTGAGGTTCCGGTCGCCGCTCGCGCTCGTCCGCGGCAGCATCAGCAGGGGCAACGTCTGCGTCGCCGGAGACGCCTTCCACCCGACGACCCCCGAGCTCGGCCAGGGCGGCTGCGCGGCGCTCGAGGACGGCGTCGTCCTCGCCCGGTGCCTCAGCGAGGCCTTCCTCGCCGACGGCGCCGAGCACGACCCGGGGTACGAGGCCATCACGGCGGCGCTGGAGAAGTACGCCGAGGAGAGGCGGTGGCGCGGCATCCGGCTGATCACGGCGGCCTACGTCGTCGGCTTCATCCAGCAGAGCACCAACCCGGTGATCAAGTTCCTCAGGGAGAAGTTCTTGTCAGGATTGCTGGCAAAAACTATGATCGCCATGGCTGATTACGATTGCGGAAAGCTATGATTCTGTTCACGAGAAATCAAGAACCCAAGAAGAGAAGAAAGAAATTGGCGATGAGCGGGAACAGTCTTAATTAGCACATGGAACAATCTTGTGATGTTGTTAACCAAGCACGAGGGGGCGAGCTTAAAGTCCACCGTACAATGTACTAGTACCACGTACACACTCACCATGGCAGATGCTCAAGGCAAAGTCTTATGTACGGTTTTCTATGCCTCTGTATCAAAGTTGAGTTCAGCATTTGACTTGTGGGTATGTGTCCGAGACAAGTTTTGTTCTAGAAATTTCGTGGACAAAATAAGTTCTTGGAGTACAAGGTAAACCCAACCTTGGCATAATTTAGACACAATAACAAAATTGATTAAAAAAAGGTTTATTTAGAGTGCAAATAGCACAAACAGAGTTTTTTTTTAACCAAAACAAGTAGTCTTGAGATATTTTTTTTTCTTTTGATTATATGATTACATGAAAATACATTTACCCTCATTTAGCACATTATTAAGACATTGAGGCTAGAAATAATTCCACGAAACTAACTAAATTAACCACATTAGGATTTCAAACACAGTGGGTAAAGTAATATGCCCATAAACTTAGCGTCACCGTTTTTCGGTCACGGTCACCAGAATGTTTAGAATCCGATACTCAATTCGCAAGCCTCATAATATTTGACACCCAATTCGTATATGACTTCCAGAAATTACCAATTTGTTTGGTGACATTATCTCCCATTTTTCTCTTTTTCCTTCTTTTACTCTACGTTTTTTTTCCCTTCTCACATGATTGGAGTAGTGGACAGTTTTTTGCACTATAACAGGGGTCAGGCCAGTTAGCAGTTATCGAGCTAAAATCGTCATTCCCGGTTTCCCACCGCCAAAACCCACTGGCGGGTGGCGGCTGCCTGCTGGCCCATCGTTGAGTGACTCAAAGAAGCCGATCAATCTCAGTGGCGCAGAGGTAGCAACAGATCAAGCTGCCATAATCACATGGCGTGGTTAATCGCCCGAACATATGCTGCAAATGGGTAAAATATTAACAAACCGGTTTGACCAAGTGGCTTCATCCGCATCCAAGAATCTTATATGGAACCCATGATTTAATTAGGAGCAATTTGCAGTACTGCCAAGTGTGAGGAATCCCTGTCTAGTTTGTTATAGTGCTTATCATATAGCCGACCATAAGCCAGTGTACATGCATGGTTCTGTGGCATCTCTAATATGCGAAAAAAGGTTGTATACTAGCTAGATAAGCTTGTAGCCCAAAAAATGAATCTTGAAGCATCTGTAGAAATCGGAAGCAAAGGGCTAGCATCAACCCTTTAAACAGACCAGGTTGCCAATCATGTAAGACTGTGTATTACGCACACCATAGCCTCAGCAAAAGAAAAGACTTCTCACGGAGTGGATTCTAATCTTTCGAGAGGATATCCTCTCATGTATCTTTTTCTTTTAAATTCGATACAAATAGTGGTGAAAAATTCTAAAAAAATATTTGGCAATGTAGAGTATAGTGATATCTACTAATCCAAAAAAATCAAATTCAAATTCGATTTACACATTGAGAAACCAAAAGAAAAGGCTTCTATCATCACTGTCAGTCAAGTAACTTAACCAGAATAAAACAGAGGGAAATATGAATTTGTCAGCTATTTCTGTCACTGCAGCTCTCACCATTCAAATCTAGAGGTTTGACCATATGATCTATCATGGCCACCAATAGATAAAGTGAGGTCTTACAAACTAATTAAAAAATGCAGTACATCACTACATCCACAACCAGTTGCCCTAATAGTCCAATGGAGGGCCTCGGTGACAGTTGACTTACAAGCAAGCAATAGTTTCTTTTCGTAGATCCCCATCAACCAAACAAAAAAACAACAAATCTGAGCACTGGGAGAGCTCCACTACCCCCATCATCTGAAACAAAAATTATCACCTATTTGCACTGCTAAATTCCCTAGCTTCCAGACCTAGCTAACTGATACCTACCAGTGGGGACCACCTGCAATTCCAAGAATCAAACTGTCATGGGCGCAACTAGTGGTGGTGATTTGTCTGAGGGGAGCCGGGGGTTGGATTAACGCGCGTCAACCGCCTAAATCCAAGGGAGTGCAACATGATTACCGACGCTTCTCGATCCAATGACCCTAGGTAATCACGCGACCTCCCCGGCCGTAATCCCATGTGCTCCAGGCAGCCGAGTCTCGTGACCTCACGTGACGCTTCCGCCTCTAGCTCTCGATCGATCGATCCCACCACTAATTATCCACTCCCAAATGATTGTTTAGTGGCCCGTATCATAAGACCGGCCACGTCGTGCAGCTAGTGTGACTTGGGAGAGACAGTGTACCGGCCATTTGCCAGATTTGCTTCCTCAGAAAAATAGCAGAGTCGGCCGGGTTTGCAGACTTGCAGAGATCGGAAGAATCTTTCTCTTTCGAAATGTTGAGGATTTTTGGAAGGAAAACAAAAGGGAAATGGAGATATAGGAATCGTGGCATTTAAGGCGGCACGGTGCAGCGTCGTCTGTGGGTTGCAACATGCATCGGCATGTGAGTCTGCCTCGGGAGGCGCGCGCTCGTCGATCTCGTGGCCGCCGCACTTCCTATTTAAGCACCGCCGCGGGTGACACCGTCCCCTCCTCCTCAGTACTCAGATACATTACCCGCACCGCCTAATTAAGCGCTAGCATCTGAAGCCATTTCGTGGGACGTCATGGCGCGGAGTGCCTTCTTCTTCCACTGCGTCGTCGCCGTCGCGGCGTGCCTCGCCGCGACGGCCGCGGCGCTCAGTGGCACGGCCACGTTCTACGGCGGGAGCGACGCCTCCGGCACAATGGGTACGCATAGTTAGACATTTGTTAATTAAGCCTCGGTTTTACACACACACCAATGGACTGGTGCTGACAATGGCGTTTGCTGTTGACAGGCGGCGCGTGCGGGTACGGCAACCTGTACTCGACGGGGTACGGGACGAACACGGCGGCGCTGAGCTCAGCGTTGTTCAACGACGGCGCGGCGTGCGGCGAGTGCTACCAGATCACGTGCGACGAGTCCAGCTCAAAGTGGTGCAAGGCGGGCACGTCGGTGACCATCACCGCGACCAACCTCTGCCCACCGGACTACTCCAAGCCGAGCAACGATGGCGGCTGGTGCAACCCGCCGCGCCAGCACTTCGACATGGCTCAGCCCGCCTGGGAACAGATCGGCGTCTACCGCGGCGGCATCGTCCCCGTCAATTTCCAGAGGTACGCACGCACATACTCCGGTCACCGTCGTTTCGCCGGCCGGCGGCGCACAGAATCAAGTAGTGATCACGTACGTATACGTATGTGTATGCAGGGTGTCGTGCACGAGGAAAGGAGGGGTGAGGTTCACCATCA
This sequence comes from Oryza glaberrima, assembly GCF_000147395.1. Lineage (NCBI taxonomy): Eukaryota > Viridiplantae > Streptophyta > Magnoliopsida > Poales > Poaceae > Oryza > Oryza glaberrima. The sequence goes on from NC_068328.1 coordinate 2,848,379, forward strand.
ACGGGAACAGCTACTTCGAGCTGGTGCTGATCACCAACGTGGGCGGGCCGGGGTCGATCAAGTCGGTGCAGATCAAGGGAACAAAGACGGGGTGGGTGACCATGTCGCGGAACTGGGGCGCCAACTGGCAAGCCAACAACTACCTCAACAACCAGGCCATCTCCTTCTCGGTCACCTCCACCGCCGGCAAGACGCTCGTCTTCGAGGACGTCGCGCCGTCCAACTGGCAGTTCGGCCAGACATTCACCAGCGGCGTGCAGTTCTACTAGCTAGCGGCTCGCGCGCGCGCGCGGCGGCGCATGAGCCGCCGCCGCCGTCGCGCGCTTGCCCCGCGGCGAGCGGCGCATGCCACCTGCCGCCATTTCCGTTCAATTTTTGCATTTGGAAAACTTGTCAAAAAGACCAGCTTATTTAGCATCATTCTAATTGGGGAAAAATGTATTCTTAGCTAGGGGAACGCCACTGTGGTTTGCATGGCTGAGGCGGGTTCCAACACGGTGTTCGTCTGGCCGGGCGGCCTGATCGATTGCCCGCCATGCCTAACCGCTTTTACGATGATTGCTGGGAAGAAAAACTATTAGACGACTTTGCTTGGACACGAGGTAAGGAGTGCAGGCACTGATCGATCCGTGTAATGCTGAAATGGCGCTCATTGGAAGGCGCAAACCACATGCGAGTTTACTGTTTGACCCGATGATGATCTCAATGAAATGAATTGGCCATTGGCCCTGTAAATTGACTGCAGTATCTTTGTGCTTTCACTGTGTATTTTGCGTTGAAATTTAGCTCATCCTGCATGTGGTGAAACCACGCCGACTCGTGTGCACGTCCCGCGAGCGGAGGTAAAGTATGGGATGGGGGTGCTTAAGAACCCAGTCAAAAAAATCTTTTAGTTGTATTTGGATGTTGATTTTCATTTCTCGAAGGGACATTTCCTTATTGCTTATATATCATCTAAATAGTTATCAATTTTTTTTAAAAAAAATGACAACATAGATTAATATGAAATATATCACTTCACAAACATGTAAGATCAAATTCAACTTTTACAAGTTGCAACGAAAATAACAAATTAAACTGAAAATAGTTATCGCGAACACATTCGCAACTATAGTTGTCTCAATACAAATTTAGGTACCTCCACCAGCTTAAGTTTGATCTAAAATAGAGTAAATTAAGCAAGAGACACCCTCCCCTATTTTGTTCTTATTCAGCCCTTGCGTGAGGAGCGTTATGGCGATGAAAGACACATGCTGTTGAGCTGGACGAGAGCGTGTTTACTACTAACGTGCGGGCCAATTTTATTGGGTTGCAGTGTTTGCCACTAACACGTGGGCCGCTTTGATTGGGCTGGAACAGGATAACGGATTGATGGTGGCGAGAAATCACCCATTCAAGATGGTTTGTGTTAGAGGGCGCGGTCCAGCCCGGAGGTTATATTATACTTGCTTTACCATAGGTCTAATCAAAGCTTATAACTTTTGGTAATACACCTACACAACTAAAAAACAGTCTAATAGATGAGGATCAACTCTATCTTTTAAGTCGTGCCCCTGGTAACCAATTATTATGTAGGACCAAACCCAACAGTTTCATTCTTCAAATCAAACCGCATAACGTTCCTTTGTCATACTTTCGATGAGTTTGAATCTTATACAACAATGCTGATTTCATGTATGAAAAAAGATCGACGGCCCGCTCTTCTTCCCCAACCAACATGGAGAGGTCATGCGTCATGGCCGGTCGCAGAGTGCGCTATAGCAGTGCGTGTCGATGTCATGTGCTAACGAGATGTCATTGGAGAGACAGCTCAACGGCCGGCACATGGCATCTTTGGAAGGGTAAGTGCAGGCGGCCGTCAATGTGTGCGTTCAATGGTGCCCATTGCCAATAAGCACGCCCGTGGGAGTTCTATGTTACTAGACTAGTTGGGCGCTTCTCTTCATAATAGCGAGTGCAGATCGGCTAGCATCGTGTTGTCGCCGCCACCACCACCCATTACTAGTTGCTGGCCACCAACAGAGCCAACCGTACTAAAAATTTTGGGAGATAAAGGATAGAGAAAGAGAAGAGAAAGGTACGAAGATGAAGGGTAATGTTATCATTTCGATGCCCATTTAACGTGGCGATGACAATGGCGTAAAAAATAGTGAAAATTTTATCAGGTAGCGTAGATGGGAAACCATTAAAGTTCCATGCTATCTCGTGAGCAATGCGGAAACTATTTTAATCCCTCGAGGGGATATCCCCTCGTTTTTTTAATGTCACTTAAATGGTTATGAAAAAAATTGAGAAGGTGTATTAACATGTGAAATAACACTCCATAAACATGCAAGTTCAAATTTAACTTCTACATCTCGTAATGAAAAAAACAAATTAAACCGTAGCTAGTTAACGTATATTCAGAGTCAAATTTGTTTTTTTCGTTGCGAGATGTAAAAGTTGAATTTTTACTTATATGTTTGTGGAGTGATATATCACATGTTAATACATCTTCTAAAATTTTTGTCATAGCCATTTAAGTAACATACAAATAACGAGAGTATCCCCTCGAGAGATCAAAATCCTCTTCCGAGCAATGCCTCTTTTAAGTTCCAAGCTATCTCGTGATCTCTAACTAGCAAGTTGCTTAGTGCGAGTTTTTCTGTGTAGATTTGGGCAGAAAGCCTGCCTGAGTGCCTGGCCCGTGAGAGAATCCCAAGGCTGGAAATCTGCAGCATAATCATGGGCCATAAATCACATGCATGTAGCCCATATGATACTGGATTTGCCAGCCCATATGAACAATAGCACATGTTAACATGCAAAAACGTGGTACATATGTACGCGCAGCACAGGTAGCAGTACTACTTGCTGAACTTGGATATGGACGGCACAAACCCAACGTCCCAACACACATTTCCCTTGTGGCGACGGGTCTATTTTTTTAGACAATACGCACAAAATAGTACGACGTTTTTATTGAAGTAGTATAAAAATTATAGGTATATATTTATAAGGGATTATAGTTAGAAAAAAGAAAAAAACAATCACACTAAACGTCTATGTCTGATCCTGATACTAAAAACAAAAACAAGCACTCAACATTTAGAATAGGTATTCTAAACGACACCAAGAGCACCGCCGTCGCTTATCCTAAAACTAAGGACGTGGTTTTCATATGAAAAAATCATTAGGAGAGTAGAGAAAAACGCAACAACGCTCAAGGCGGAAAGCGGCGCCCGCAGGCGTGTAGTTGCCGGCCCGTAGACGACGGGTCTATTGTCCTGTACACATATCCAACGACAGTTTGCCGGTGCCGGTGCGGTCGCCGTATCGCGTGGCTGCCTCTGGCTCTGGCACAGGCGCCCAACGCTAGCGCGGACATCGGCCGTTCAATTCAAGCCGCGAGGAGGCCCGTGAGCAGGTCTCGTGTGTTTCTCTCTCAAATTGGGCAAAATTTCTCAGAATCGCGTGGTCAACTGCTGATAGCCTGATAACCGACAGAGTGATTAATAGCACCCTGTACGTAACAGCAGTCCTCTCCTCTTGTAGTCTTGTAGAGTAGCAGTATAGAGTAACAGTACAGGAGAAATACTCCGATCCATATATAACTTCTAGCATGTTCACATTTCTTCAGATTTGTATTAGCTGTTGGGTAGCCATGCATGTTAGCTGCTAATCAAGAGTCAAGACACTGCTGAGTTCAAATAATTAATATATTTGACGAATTCAAGATGTGCATACATGTACAATTAATCCAGAAAAAAAAGTACTAACAAATTAATTTCCCGGCTTGAGATCATGTGTGCATCATAATGCAGAGACGAACAAATTCCTCTCCCTGCTAATAACTGAACTGCTGGTTGCTGGTGAATGTCATGCCGAAACTCCACCAGCTGGGCACGACGTTGTAGATGTAGAGCGTCTGGCCGCCGGTGGATGTGACGGCGAAGGAGAGCGCCTGGCCGACGAGCCCCGAGTTGCACTGCCAGTTGGCGCCCCAGTTCCGGTTCAGCGTGATCCACCCCGTGCTTCCCCCCTTCACCGACACCGACCTCACCGACCCGCTCCCCGCCACGTTCGACACCAGCACCAGCTCGAAGAAGTTGAACCCTCCCATCGTGAACCTGACCCCTCCCTGCCTCCAGCACTTCACCCTACACATCAATTAGGTATAGGTGTTTAAGATCGACGAAGATAAAAGTTAGTGCACACAAAATGAGAAAGTTATTAGCGTATGATTAATTATTTTTTTATGAGTAAATTACATCCACGGTGTATCAACTTGACAGGTGGGTGTAATTCGGTGCAATAACTTTAGAAATGAGCGTTCTAGTGCAACAACTTGGCAGATAAGTGCACTTTAGTATAAGAATTTTATAAGTGATTGTATAAAAGCAACAACTTGCAAGGTAGGTACGATTTTGATGTAATAACTCAAAAGGTTATGCGACAACTTAATTATTTGGAGAATTTTTTATATAAATTCAATTTTTAAGTACTTATTTTGATAATATATTAGCACGAATTTGTATAATTATATTCATATTTTTATCCTAATAACTAATAACTGAAAGTCAATTAAATTGGATGAAGAAATTATTATATTTCGGTTGATATTTAAGAGGGTGAAGAAAACAAAAAAAAATCTTAAAGGTAATTGGATGTAAACGGTACTTGGACAATATAATTCTTAAAGATTAAATTCAATATTATAAGGTAATATCACTATGTAATGGCATATTGACATCGTGAAAAAAACTCACCTAGCATATGCTTAGCCAAGTTGATGCACCAAAATACTAAATTGTCAAGTTCTTATACTAGAACGCACCCACTTGTCAAGTTGTTGCACTCGAACGTTCAATTCTTAAGTTGTTGCACTATATCGCACACACCGGCCAAATTGTTGTACCGTGGGTGTAATTTACTCTTTTTTTATTATTACAAACTTTAGAAATAGATTTATTTGATATTTTAAAGCAATCGTTCATCCGTTTGAAATTAACATGTTAGAATGTACTTAAGAGTAGTAATTATGGATTACTACTAGTTAATTTCCACATCTAAAAGTGGCATGTAGTTTAATATCTCGTTGTAAGTACTTACTGTTGGTAGAGGACGGGGATGATGCCAGCCTTGTAGATACCGATCTGGAGCCAGGCGGGCTCGGCCATGTCGAAATGAGGGCGGGGCGGGTTGCACCAGCCGCCGCTGTTGCTGGGGAGAGCCCAGTTGGGCGGGCACAGGTTGGTCGCCGTGATGGTCACCGCGGCGCCCGCCCTACACCACTGTGGCGTCGCGGCGGCGTCGCACATGATCAGGTAGCACTGCCCGCACGACCACCCGTCGTTGAACAGCACCGAGCTCAGCGCCGCCGTGTTCGTCCCGTACCCCGCCGTGTACAGGTTCCCGTACCCGCACGCGCCACCTGAACACACAGAGTCGCACAGCAGCATGTCTCCGTGAGAAACACTGACAACGCAATGACAGATTCGTAGCACTCCGTAGTTGATAGAGCACCAAAGGTTTTCTCACGTACCCATCGTGCCGGAGGCGTCGGCGCCGCCGTAGAACGTGGCCGTCCCTTTGTTCCAGCCATGCGCCGGCGCGAAGCCGGCTGCTGCTAGCACGGTGATCACCAACGACGTGGCGAATAAGATCGTGTACTCCATCTCCGTTGAGACGATAGAGCAGAGAACGAACACTGATCGGATCAGGTTACCGTAAGTTGGAGAGGTGAACGAAGTAAAGAGGTTCTGAATTTTCTGATGGTTTTGCAGTGAACGTGGAGGGGGTTATATAAGAGCAGGGAATGAGAATTATGGTCAGATCAGAGCAGGGAATTGCAGAGAACATGCCAGCGATATCTCAGTGAGCAGTGCAAGCTAGGCTCACATGCATGCAAGGAAAATGTAAGCCGAACCCTGGAGATGGAATTGCGCGTTCAATCAGGTGATTGATACGCTGTAAGCCTGCAAGCTGGGCATCATCATCAGCACGGCTTAGCGTTTTCTCCTGATAATCATGACCTGGAAAATAATATATTTCATGCATGTACCTTGCATGTTCAGTAATCCGTACTTGCCGGCATAAAATGGATCTACTTAGATATTAGTCTGATAATCTATGGACAAAAATATAATTTGGAATGAACCGTGCATGCATGCCATGGCTTATCAGCATCTATGTGGAATTTGCAAATTCTTGGTAGGAAAGAAACTCTGAGCCACATGAGGCCATGAGGGGGCCAGCACTGTCAGCACATGGAAGATAGCTAGGAGGTGGATAAACAACTGATCAGATTGATTATTAACTCAGCGCCTACGTAGATGTCTAATCATTTGGAAAAAGCTGACTAAAAGAGTCAGCAGATTTAATTAGCCACCGGTACCGCGCGCGGTACGGCGTTGAAATTGAAAAATGCTGTCAAGTTGTGCACTATAATACTGACTTCTATTTGCTCTCCCTTTGAATTAAACCATCAGGCGTACGAAAAATGTTTTTCTTTCTTTGGGCAAAGACGCATCATATGCTACGATAGATGCCTCTGCAGGAACTAGTTGCAAACTTGCATACGGGGTACTTGTGTGTAGTTGTGTTGGCATGCATGAGCTTGTCTGTGTTCGTAGGATTCATCATTCATATCCAGTAAACTAGCTGGTGGTTGCGCGGCTAGCACCTATACAAAATTATATATTTTTATATGATAAGGTTTAAAAGATCAAACCCTATCATTCCCGTGTTTCTAATTTTATAATTTTACACCAATTGCTACCCGTTATTTCTGTCATATCTTTTTTTATTTGCTTGCTTGATCTATCACTGTTTCTATTTATTCTCTTTGGAACTTTTTAAAATTGGATCTAATAGTTTTTAGAGTTTATTGTCTCGTTGGGTTTCGTTTATATAATTTGTAGAATTCCCGTCAAACGCTGCCATTATACTCCTCTGCGGCCCGTCCACTGCCTATTCTCTTTATTATCATTGGTATTTAAAAAAAACAAACATAATTATAGTTTAGGTACATTTTTTTAGTCTCTAGAAGTTCCGTCAAAACATCAGCGACTTTGTCACTGTACTCCAATACGGCTCGCCTGGTGCCTCTTTTATTATCATTGAGATTTTAAAATCAAACATAATCATCATTGGAGTTTATTTTTTTAATTTTTAGAAGCCCGAACCTTTTAAAATTGGACCTTATAGTTTTTATAATTTATTGTCTCGTTGGATTTTATCTTTTATAATTTTTAGAAATCCCGTCAAACGCTGTCACTATACTCCTCTACGACCTGTCTATCATCTATTCTTTATTGTTATTGGGATTCTAAAAATCGAACATAACTATCATTGGAATTCATTTATTTACTTTCTAGGTAGCTTTGCCAATGTACTCCCATACAACCCGTCCGCTACCTCTTATTTTTATTGTCATGAGATTTTAAAAATCAAATATGATTATCATTGAGGCTTATTTTTTTTATTTTCTAGAAGTTCCGCCAACTGCCTTGACCGGTTGCTTCACGACCTGCCCGCCATCATTCAATTTGGTGTTTTATTAATAGTTTTTAGATGTCCCATTAACCGCCACCACTCTACTCCTTTATAAGTCTATTACTTAATTAATCTCGTCATGTGTTTTAGATGGTTTTCTCTTCCAATAGTCTTTATTTTTTTTATAATGTATTGTGTTCTTTTAATTTTTTATTTTCAATTTTACTCGTTTTAAACTTGTATTCGTACTTAAACTCTCTTTTTAATTTGTCCAATTTTGGATTTTATTTTATTTTTCATTCCAAATCTTAATTAATCTTGTATTGGGTTCTTATATGTACTCTTATTTCAATATTGCTTATATTTAATTCTGAATTTTAGCTAATTTTAAATCGTATTCCTAGTTGAACTCTTCTTTTTCTTTTCTTTTTCTAATTTCGATTTTTTATTTTATTTTTTTGAATTTTAATTAATCTCGTATTGGGTTTTTATATGGACTCTTCTTTCAATATTGCTTAATTTTATTTCCGAATTTCAGTTATTTTTAAATTATATTTCTACTCGAGCTCCTCTTTTTTCTTTTTCTAATTTCAAAATTTATTTTATTTTTATTCTGAATTTTAATTAATCATGAATTGGGTTCCTATATGGACTCCTCTTTCAATATTGCATATTTTTAATCTCGAATTTCAGCTATTTTTTTATTGTATTTCTATTTGGACTCTTCTTTTCTTTTTCTCCGATTAATGTGGGAATTTCTAGTCTCCACGGCGAACGTGGTGCCTCCTTTCAAAACTGTTTTTATTTTTTTTATTTTCAATTTTAGTCATTTTAAACTTGTATTCATACTTGAACTCTCTTTTTAATTTGTCCAATTTTGGATTTTATTTTATTTTTCATTCTAAATCTTAATTAATCTTGTATTGGGTTCTTATATGTACTCTTATTTCAATATTGCTTATATTTTATTCTAAATTTCAGCTAACCTAGTTGAACTCTTCTTTTCTTTTCTTTTTCTGATTTCGATTTTTTATTTTTTTTATTTTGAATTTTAATTAATCTCGTATTAGGTTTTTATATGGACTCTTCTTCCAATATTGCTTAATTTTAATTCCGAATTTCAGTTATTTTTAAATTGTATTTCTACTCGAACTCCTCTTTTTTCTTTTTCTAATTTCAAAATTTATTTTATTTTTATTCTGAATTTTAATTAATCACGAATTGGGTTCCTATATGGACTCCTCTTTCAATATTGCATATTTTTAATTCCGAATTTCAGCTATTTTTTTATTGTATTTCTATTTGGACTCTTCTTTTCTTTTTCTCCGATTAATGTGGGAATTTCTAGCCTCCACGGTGAATGTGGTGTCTCCTTTTAAAACTGTTTTAATAATATAATAGAAAGATTCCACTGCCAGCTCTCTTAGTGGTAGAGTCCTTAGACTTTACTTCTTCCCTTCCCCACTGCAAACCACTAAATGATTCTTAATGTTCCCTGTTTTTGAATTATTGAAATGATTCCTCAAAAAGTTTTTGGTGGCAGGTTGCCGGTCTTGATGTCAAGATCGTCAGAAAGAGGGTTACAAGGACATACACCGAGTTCAGCTAGATTACAGAAAGGTGCTGGAGCTAGAAGAAATCAGCACCTTTTGCTTTGGACACTGGCAAATAGCGGATCAAAGCATTTTGTGGCATCCAAGTAGACAATAACAGTGTCAGTGTAAGACAAAGTGGTGAGGACTAACCACCATTTGGTGTAGCCATGATTGTGTCTTCCCTATAACATAAAAGTTTCTCAGGAGTCAGCAGGAAAATTTCCGCATTCCAAATGAGACCCTGATTTATATCACGGTAGAAATGACTGGTAGCCGCCAGTAAGTAGTAACTCATGAAACTCAGCATATAATTTCATTTCCCGGTGGGAACAATGTACATCAAGAATGTAGTTTTAACATCATCTACGTACAGAACGAATGATAGATCGGTCACAAACCTCGAGTGAGAATACTAGTTCGACCTGCCTTGCCATGAATGGACCTGCGTAGTACTACTACTACTATACACATTACATAGGCTACTAGTCTTCACTAGCTCTCTCCTGGTGCATGCTCTTTGGCCATTATTATTCGATTACTATGTAAGCTTCTTCAATCTGCAGCCTTATTATACTGATCTTGCTCTGCATGCCGTGGTAGTGTGCCTGTTAGTAGGAAAACTGGAGGTTGGAGGAGAATGACTGGCCGAACTTCCACCACGCCGGCACGATGTTCTGGAAGACGAGGGTCTGGCCGCCGGTGGAGGTGACGCCGAAGGTGAGCGTCTGGCCGACGAGGCCGGCGTGCGACTGCCAGTTCGCGCCCCAGTTCCTGCTCAGGGGCATCCTGTCGGTGTTCGGCCCCTTCACCCACACCGACTGGATCGACCCGCTCCCGGCCACGTTCGAGATCAGCACCAGCTCGAAGTAGTTGAACCCTCCCATGGTGAACCGAACCCCTCCCTGCTTCACGCACGGCACCCTACATACGTCCACAAAGAATCACAGATCGTACGTAGTAATGATGATTAATTAGTGAATAGTTAATGGCATTGGTTTGACTTAATTATCATGGACATGGAGAGTCAAACCGTCCAATATTATTGTAGTATACGTACCTCTGGTACAGCACCGGCACGATACCGGCCTTGTAGATGCCGATCTGGAGCCAGGCGGGCTCGGCCATGTCGAAGTGCGTGCGAGGCGGGTTGCACCAGCCGCCATCGTTGCTGGAGAGGGCGTAGTTGGGCGGGCACAGGTTGGTCCCGGTGATGGTCACCGTCCTCCCCTGCAGGCACCACCGCGGCTCGGCCTGGTGGTCGCACGCGATCTGGTAGCACTGCCCGCACGACGCGCCGTCGTTGAACAGCGCCGAGCTCAGCGCCGCCGTGTTCGTCCCGTACCCCGACCAGTACAGGTTCCCGTACCCACACGCCCCACCTGTGCGTGGTCACCTCACCTGGCCTCTGTTAGCTAACGACGACTCTGAAACTGTACCTACTTACTGGTGCGCCAATGCGTATACGTACCCATCGTCCCGGAGGCGTCGCTGCCGCCGTAGAACGTGGCCGTGCCACTGGACCAGCCCGCCGTCGTTGGCGCGATGAGCGATGCCGCGGCGATGACGACGACGAGCGGCAGAATGCTCGGTGTCTTCTTCTTCTTCCACATCGCCATGAATCTTGCAGGTGGACTAGCTCGCCGAGTTGCTGCAATGTAGTTAGTGACAGTGGTAGTAGTAACTATGAAGAAATGCGAGTGATCTTAAATAGGAGCGGGATCACCGGCATGGAATTTTTGCCTGCGCTGCAGCGCGAATGGCGCATGTACGTACACTGCACACAATCAGCTCCAATTAATTGCGTCGTCAGATCGGTGATCTCCTTGTTTCTTCGTAGCTTCTTTGCAGGCACACTAACATGCAAACGAAGAAGAAGATTCTCTCATTTCTCTCCACCAGATCGATCTGCACCTACGCGTCTTATATTCGATCCGTAATTAAGCTGATCACGCTGCCACTTCCGCATGTTCTCTGCTGCTGCATGCTCAGCTCACCCAAGGGCAAGGGGAATGATTAGCTGGAACTATTTACGCTTCTTAAACCGGCTATCTTGTGAATTGTTCAGTTGACAGAGTTGACACGCCATGGAAGGATTTGGTGAGATATGAGAGGCAAGCAAGCGGCAGCTATGGTACTTGCTCACATGAGGGAGAGCGGCAAGCCGGGCGCAGGAAGAATCCAAGTGCGCTGTCACACGGATATGGCGAGAAGATGGTGAATTATCAATTATATCAACTCACCGGATTTGCAGAAGTCGCCGGCAGCGTTCACATACAGTAAAACACAGGGTCAGTTCAGATTGATGTCATTTTTAACCATACTATTTTTTGACAAAGTTGCTAAAAAATGGTACGTTAGTTTGTTGCCGAATTTAGTAAATACATAATAAATCCTACCAAAATTTTGATAATATTGCCATCTTGCCAAAATTTGGTAAGATTTATTTTGGCTATAATCTGAACAGGCCGCAGATTTTCTATTTACTTTTTCCTAACTTTTTAACTTTTAATTTTAAAATTATCCATTTCAAAAACTTAAATATATATCGTTTAGCTAACGACATTGCCACATGGCAACATTTGTCTTGCCAAGTCTCCTTACTCGGTGTGGCAGGATAAAACTATCACGTTCGTTATGGGTGATGTGACAGTGTTGTTTTGTAATATCATGCGAATTACCATGGCTAAGAGATTTAGATCTTAAAATAAGTTTCTGATGATTTATTTTTGAAATTAAAAAGTTTTAAAAAAAATAATGAAGGTAAAATATCTCCGTCCACGCCGGGTTAGGCAGCCGAAAGGCCCAGATGATTACATCGGCCGTCACGTGAAGCCCAATTCACATGGGTCGCAGTGTCTTCCCGTCCCAACTAATACGGCCCGTTCGAACACTGAAATTCCGTTCTGACCGAACTGGGCCGTACGTTGGTGACAGTCCCGCTCAGGCCCAACTTCAACGGGCCGCAGGTTGGCAGCAATCCCGTTCGGGCCCAGTAAGAACATGGCTCGGGCATCAGGGGTTCGGAGTTGGGAAAAGTACACTGAAGGTCCCTCAACTTGTCATTGAGTTACAAAATCGTCCTCCAACCATAAAACCGGATATAGCGCATCCCCCAACTTATAAAACCAGTACAAACTAGGTCACTCGGTGGTTTTGACTTCGGTTTTGTTCGATGTGGCTGCACGTGTAGTACCTCAAGGTTCTGAGTTTATATCTCTATAGGAGCGAATTTAAGAGATTGGGTTGTTTGCGGGGCTAAGTTTTCTATTTCAATGGCCGTATATATCCAGTTGGATGTAGAGGCTGGATAAAAAAAATCGTTCTTTAAAAAAAGAAAAGAGAAATGGAAGATTTAGGTGGGGAACCTCTCTCCTCCTATGATTATTCCAAAAAAAAAAAAGCCTCAACAAACATTTCTTTTTTTTTTCTCTCTGTTTTAGTCTCCTTAAGTCTATGGTTTACTTGTTATCTGACTTGACTATCACAAGCTCAGAACGGTTGTTTGACTGAGGCCTGGTTTAGTTCCCAACTTTTTCTTTAAACTTCTAACTTTTCTATCACATCAAAACTTTTCTACACACACAAATTTTCAACTTTTCCGTCACATCGTTCTAATTCAAAGCAAACTTTCAATTTTAGTGTGAACTAAACACACCCTGAAACTCTGCACATCATCACCTGCAGTTGCTGTCCACCACTGACAAGCATTTCACTTTTAGTTCGTGTGCCAAAATTTTGAAAAATGAAATGGCATATTGGACTCAAAAAGCTACTTCAGCCTGCCGCTGACAGAAAACTCTCCAATCCGACCCATAGGGCGCGCTTGCCTTTTGTCTCAGATTACAGGAATAGTGATGTCCCCTTCTGCAGAGCAATGTGAAGCATGAGTGCATGTTCAGTGGAGTGTTAACAGATGGAACTCAAGGAGGGAGGAGACTGGAGCAGGAGTGCAGGACACGGGCATGCTATGCCGTACCTCCGGCACGGCCAATGGCACAGGTGCTGGCACGCTTTGCTGCTGACATTAGCCGTCCTCGCCGCGGCTGTTCATCGGGCCGTTCTGTTTTGATACCAAAAATATACCCTATCAATTTATAGGTAAATTGTAAATTAAATAGTATGTGTTAGTTTTGATTGAGCCAAATATTTGACAGTGCCCCTATCCTATTTGGTCATATTTTAGAAGCTTCTTCCTTATACAATAAGAATTTGGCTTTATATCGGAACAATCCAAATGATTGCTAAATAATTTTACCCTACTAATATTTTGGTAGTGCTAAAGTTTACCTAGACTTTGACACTACCAATATAGGATAAAGAACCAAATAAGCCCATCATCTGTCACCCAGCTGCAGTCACTCTGGGCATATGGAGACGAGCTATGGCGGTGGCGAAGACACCATCAGTAGCGATGAGGGGGACGAGGATGCTGACCGACTCACTCCACGCTGGAATGCTGCGTCGGAGCTCCGGCGAAGCACGGCATGAAGCGGCGGTGAAGCTGTGGCTGCCAAGAGGGGTCGGTGTTTAAAACTCCGACTGGGCCGACCCGTTAATTTTGATGGGAATAAGTCCACTATTGGTCCTCATCTTTATGTCGAGTTTGAAACTTTGAATTATATCTAACCACAATACCGGATATAAAACATCCCTCATCGCCGATGCAGTGATGTACCCATTGTAATTTACGTTTAGAATCTGTATGGAGACGAGTATTTTCCTACAGAATTTACGTTTGAGTTATCCATGCCTTACTGAACATCTATCTATCTATCTGCCTTGCGAGTCGTGACTTCATTATATCAGCCTACACCGCCTTCTGTCAACCCACTTTATATCAGTTCACCCAGTTAATTAATTTCAAGTTTCTGTAAAAAAAAAAACTGTATGGTTAAACTTGTAAATTCAGCTGCTATACTTTTAATAGATCTCCTCTTAGTTGTACTCTCTCTTAATAATTCGCTGGAAACGGCTGGAAACTAACCTGTTCGGTCTAAAAATAACTTGCACAAAATAAACTAATGGAGTCTGTTGCGTATTCTTAAATTTTTTTAAAAAAATCAAATGAGGTCAGGACAAAGTCGATAGTGCCTGGAGCTAATCGTTCTGTTCCAGGAATATGTGCTCAACTTCCATATGAAAACGAACTAAAATCGAGATGGAGAGGAATTGCTGTTATGCACATCTGTCCGGAAAAACTTGTACTATAATCGTCTGAGAGAACATAAACGGTTTGTCGTTGCATGATTATAGTTAATTAGAGTAGATTCTTCAGTTGATGATAATAAAAAACGACATGGTTACCTACTACTCCTTGATAATACTTGTCATTTTGGATGAGACTAATATCAAACTTTAATTTTTTAAACTAATTCTAAAATATTTTTCTTTTTTTTTCACGAATGCACAAAATAATTGTACGTCAATATATTAGAAAAAAAGTGTTTATTTACACAGTGCAACCAACCACACCGGCTTATGCCAAGCAAAGGGAGAAAAGACAAAATAAAAAAACCAAGGAAAAAGGAAGATACTACTACGATAGTAAACACAACTCTAATCAGCGGAAAAGGGGGTAGAGCCACACTACCCTCTCAAAAAAACCCCAAAAGAAACAACACCAGCTAACAACCATAGACTCTAGAACCACTAGTACCGAAGAGAGAGTAAACATGGAGTTTCGTTCCTTCCACAATTGTCAACGTACCAGAACTAAAATATTTGTCTTAAAAATATAGAGACCATAAGTGTAAATTACACTTCAAATGTACATCAATAAAATAATATATTTGTTGATATTTTTATGTATATTATATAGAAAAAAATGGTCAGGATTATTTTTTGAGATCATGTTCTTGTCAAAGATGATAAGTACTATCAACCTTGAAAGTGTATTAATCGATGGTTTAATACTTGTTGCCTGTTCCAAAATATAACCATTTCTATGCGTTTTTTTATTTTAAAAAACTAGACGTCCTCCTTCAGATATATTTTAGGAAACACACGGAAGTGCTTATATTTGGAGCAAATGTGGTATAAATTGATTATGGAAAAAAATGATAAACATTGTGCTATATTACTCAAATAATTATGATTGCAATGGCGGGTGCAGATGTGAATCGGATACCCATAATGAACAAAATGGTTAGTTATGTACTCAACGAAGCAAGGTATAACATACCAACCGGTATTTCCGAGTATGTGCAGAATTTGTGCTCACAGCGTATGCCGTTTAATTACTAGTTGCACTAGAACTCATCAGAACAAGAAATTCATAAAGAATGTTGTATTTTACTATATTGATCATACGGTTCTTGTTGGTTGACCTCGAGCACTGAACAAGATGATGCAAATTATTTGACTATTTCAATGTCTCGCCAGTAGTTGGAACTTTTTTTTAGATAATGAGTAGTTGGAACTTGGAAGAGAAAAAAGAAGCTGCGGTTGTAAAAGGGTTCAAGGGAGTTGAGCCTGTAGTTAATTAGACAGCACCGAAAGAACAATTAATTAAGAAATGAAATACTCCTACTTTCTTTCCATTCCATCTACTTGCTTATCCAATTAAGAACTTAAAATATCCGGTACTAATAAAAAAAATCAAGAAAAGAATTTAGGTAGCCAGTAAATGAGCGGATGCATCTTTTTGGCGTGAAATATTTCTGATTGAGGATTTCATTTCCGATCTGTAGAAAATGGAAATACTATTTCCTTTTCAAAATGTATCACGTCGTTGACTTTTTTATAATATTTAACTATTCGTCTTATTCGAAAAATTTAATATAAATATGTAAAATTTTAAGTTAAGATTAAATTTATTTGATGATAAAATAAATTACCACGAAATAACTAATATTAGTATAATATTTTAATAAGACGTAAGGTCAAACGTTATATGAAAAGTTAACGGCGCTATGTATTATAAAATAGGGTGTATTATAGTTTGTTACCTCAGCCAGCGGAAACAGTGTGAACATGACATGTAATTAGAAAGACTCTATGGCTAACATTCAATTCAGCTATAGCTTGCGTGATGGCTAGCAGAAACGACATTCGCGTGCGTAAATGATCAAGAGTATTTCTGCTGATCGGAACATTTCTGTTATTCCCCGCGGACAAGTCACAACTACTTCTGTTCAGTTTTAACTACTCGATTGGAAACTTCAGTTTCAAGGTACGACTTACAGTTTCTGACGACAGTAGAGCTTAGACCAGCAAACCAATCATGCATCATTACGCGTTAGTCAATCTCTCGGCGTTTGCAGAGCCATGTGCATGCGATCGTTGGAACAGTGTTCGCATGCTTCAATAATGCATAACGACAATCATTCCCTAGCTTAATTAATTGGTATGCAATCCATGCCTCTCTGCAGAGTTCAGACCTCCTAGATCTTATTACTACTATTTAAGCACCACCAATGCCGCACACATCCCTCACCTCCAAATCCATTCTTCCCAACAATATCTAGCTGCACCTGCGCAGGAGACCTAGCTATAGCTACAGGAGATCATGGGGAACATTGTCCTGCAGCTGCTCGCCATTCTTGCACTCTGCATTGCACCGGCGAGGTCCGGCTGGCTCCAGGGCACCGCCACGTTCTACGGCGGCGCCGACGGCTCCGGCACCATGGGTACGTCGTCGTCGTCTACTCCATTTCCTCTCGCATCGCATTGTGTCAACCATTGCACGGCAATGCATCATCATGCATAATGCAAGACACAATCTGATGGAATATATATGTTGGAACAAGTGCATATGGGATGGTCTCGATGGGATTAACCGCTGATGTGCATATGTGTGCAAACAGGTGGTGCGTGCGGGTACGGGAATCTGTACGACCAGGGCTACGGCATCAATAACGCGGCGCTGAGCACGCCGCTGTTCAACAACGGGGCGTCGTGCGGGCAATGTTACCTCATCATCTGCAACTACGACAAGGCGCCCAGCGGGTGCAGGATGGGCACGGCGATCACCGTGACGGGCACCAACTTCTGCCCGCCCAACTATGACCTCCCCTACGGCGGCTGGTGCAACACGACCCGCCCTCACTTCGACATGTCCCAGCCCGCCTGGGAGAACATTGGCATCTACAGCGCTGGCATCGTCCCGATTCTCTACCAACAGTAAGAATAATACTATCAGTAGAGACCACCGTAAAAGCACTCTAAAACGAAGAAGTTGTATATATATATATATATGCATGATATCATGAAATAGTTAACACGTTGTGGTGTGATGGATTATATTGAAGGGTGAAGTGCTGGAGAAGCGGGGGAGTGAGATTCACCATCACCGGGTTGAACTACTTCGAGCTGGTGTTGGTGACGAACATGGCCGGGAGCGGGTCGATCGCGAGCATGTCGGTGAAGGGCTCAAGCACGGGGTGGATTCAGATGTCGAGGAATTGGGGCGCCAATTGGCAGTGTCTCGCCGGACTGGCTGGTCAGGCGCTCAGTTTCACCGTCACCTCCACCGGCGGCCAGACCATCGTCTTCGACAGCGTCGTGCCGGCGGGGTGGTCGTTCGGGCAAACCTTCAGCACCTACCAGCAGTTCGACTACTAAGCTATATATGTTCAGACATCAGGAACATCAAGATCGTCGTCTGAAATGTGAATGTCTGATCGATCGAGCATTCATACTTCGTTTTCATTTGTAATTAAGCTAGAGCGCTCTAAGATCGAGCATTGTTTATTGGGATCATTAATTCATTTGATTGTTCAATTGCTAATTGATGGATGTAAATTAAGTTGCAATATATCCAAGGCAATCATTATTAAATGATATGAAATTGCTACTGAAGATTGCATTCCACGAGTATTCCCGTACATCATGAAATGTGTACGTGCTAGCTAGTAGTAGTTTCTTCGTCATGGATACTATACAAATATATCTCTTTGTACTATGCATTGTTGATGCGTCTTAATATACATTTAATTAATGTACTCTCTTTCATCTAGACACCACCCTTTGACTGTTGGAATTATATGGGCCAAGCCCATGTAGTTAGACAATAATTTCTGAAAAAAAAATCTCAAAGGCCCAAAAAAATGCACGTAAAATTTAGTACCATCTTACTGATTCTAGAAGTATGAGATTGCTTTAAAAGCGTGGTGCTCTCTATATGCTACTCTCTCTCCGTCGCCATGGTTTTCCGCGCCCAACTTTAACCGTTTGTCTTATTTGAAAAATTTTAAAAAAATTTAAAAATATAAGTCACAAGTAAAGTATTATTTATGTTTTATCATCTCATAGCAATAAAAATACTAATTATAAAAAAATTTTAAATAAGACGAACGATTAAAATTAGGCACGGAACTTATGGTTGCATTTAAAATGGGACGGGGGGAGTACTAGAGCAATATGCATGGAAGAAAACTAAATCCGGACCTGTTACGCTACCTTATTGTTTGTGTGTGTGTGTGTCTGATTGAGCTGCAAATTTTCATCTGTTTGTGTGTGTGTTTTCTTTTCTTTTCAAAAAAAAAATGTTTGTGTGTGCGTCTGATTGAGCTGCAAATTTTCATCCTTTGGGCTTGCTCACGCAACTACGCATGTAGGCCTTCGGGCTTCGGTGGTTCAACCCAAAACCAAATTTCCATCCTTGGGCTTGCTCACCCAACTACGCATGTAGGCCTTCGGTGGTTCAACCCAAACCCGTGTGACACTCAAACAAGCCAATTAAACCATTTCATTTTCAAGAAATCTCTTCGGCCTTTCTTTGACAACTTGTTTTTGCGAACATTTCTTTGACAACTTGCATAACATGTGTGATCTGTGTGTGTTTTCCGGTGCCTCGTTTCAGTGTTTTCGCGGATGCGACCCTCTACCGGCTGGTCTCCAGTTTCACTTCCTATCAATTCCAAGCTTTATATGGTTAAACCGGTAATTCCAGCTGCTACAATTTTAATAAGCTGAATTACTAAACCACATTCGACATTCGATAGGAAAAAAAGGAGGTAAAATCTTACAAACTTCTAACCTTCATATCTGCTTCGCCATCCGTGCTCTAGTTAGCCAACTCCGACGACCTTGTTGAACTCTAGCGGACAACAACGACGATCCTAACTGTTTAGGATCCGGATTGGGGTTGGGGTGATAGGGGTGGGAGGAGGGGGAAGAGGGGGAGTCCGCCAGCTTTACAGAGATGGCCGTGATCGGCGGAAGACTGGTAGTAGGTGGTGGAATTGGACGGGCAACAAAGCAGCGCCCCCGAAACCGTGGGGACGAAGGAGGGCGGTGGGCTGGCATTGGCTGCGGGGCCAAAACAAAGCGACTAGTTAGGAGGTAGTGGGCTAGTGGCCAATGGTGGTGGATCCAGTGGTAGGGAGTCGATAGAAACAAAGAAGATCACCTTGTTGTCACCGACTTCAGGAGGAGTGGACAGAGAAAGGGGAGGGGGGGCGAAGCCAGTCGGAGGGCCAAGGGGGAGGGGGGCTCGCTGGTGCCGTTCACGCCTCCTGCCCTAGCTGGCGAGGTCGGGCGGTGGCACACTGGCATGGGGTGGTGGCGTCGGGGGAGCTCGCCTTGCTCTCGTGCTGCATGCGGCTGGGCGAGGGCACGGGGGGGGGGGGGGGGGGGGGGAAATGACAAGATAGATGTTGCGTACAAATCTTAAAGCATATCTAACGGTCCAAAATTTGAAAGATATAAGCTGGATTTCATGTCACAAAATATATAGACTTTGATAGATCCTCTCTTAGATATATCAGGTCTCTTACAATAATTCGTTGGGCCTAACTAAGCCATTTTGTCTAAAAAAATCTGCAAAAATTAAATCAAACCAAGGCATGTCAAAGTCGATAATGCTTGAAGTTAATCATTCTGTTCCAGGAATATGTGCTCAACTTCCATACGAAATGGAACTTAAATATATACAGGGTGAATTGCTGTTCTGAACATGTCTGAAAAAAAAACTTGCACTATAATCGGTTTGCCGTTGCATGATTATCGTTAGAGCAGCTGCTTCAGTTGAAACTTGATACTAAACGACTTACATGGTGGTGTACTATATTAATTAATCTATTACTATAATCTATCGATCGGGCAAACAATGAGTATTACTCAATTAATTATGACTGCAATAGAGCAATGGCGGATACAGATGTGAATTGAATATGCCCCCTGAATGAACAGAACGGTTAGTTATGTGTTCAAAGAAGCAAGGTATAAAATTATTGCTATTGTACGTGCAATGAAGAGTGCAGACCTTGCGCTCCCACTAATCGTAGTGGAATTCATCAGCAAAATAAATAAATCATATAGAAATAGAGTATTTTTACTATTTTCATCATACGATTCTTGTTGGTTGACCTCAAGCACTGAACAAGATAATGCAAATTATTTGGCTATTTCAATGTCTGGCTCGCCAGTAGTTGGAACTTGGGAGAGAAAAAAATAAGCAGCGGCTGCAAAGGGTTCAAGGGAGTTGAGCCTGTTGTAGTTAGGTGGTACTGAAAGGATAATTGATTCAGAAAAGTGAAATACTCCAACGTCCTTTCCATTCCAACTTCTCGCTTGTCCAATTAAGAACTTTGAAAAATTCCGTACTAATTAAGAATTTCACGGAACGAATTTAGGTAGCCAATAAATGAGCAGATGCATATTTTTTTATTACAAATTAAAACTGATTGAGAATTTCTCGTTGAGAAATATGTGTGTGAAATATTTCTGATTTAGAATTTCATCTCTGGCTGGTAAAACTGACATATTACAGTTTGGCACATCAGGAAGTATATTTAATTTTTTTTAAGATGATGGATAGAAATCCGATCCTATATTCACACACATACTTAAAGATTACATGGGTACTTAAGGCACATTCTAAAGAGATAATTGAGCTTAACTACTACTCGTTTTCTATTAGCATGTTTTTTAAACTATTAAACGATATATTTCGTGCAAAACTTTCTATATTAAAAATACTACCTTTTCAAAATAAAATAATTTGATTTATATTTTTTTAATAATTAATACTTAATTAATTATATGCTAATAAAGTTTTTATTTTGCGTGTCGCTAAATAAGACAAAACGTTAAGCTGGAAAGAACGTGTCCTAACACTCCAAATCCCATAACTGACACAAAAGAGGAAAAACAACAATAAGAAAGATAAATTTTACAGTTCCTAAGATGTACTGTATCAAAACTTTTAATGCAAACTTAGCACCTCTCGGTACCTACTTAACTACTATAAAATCACTAAAAGAAAAGGTAAACACGATATGTAGTTAGAAAGATTGTATGGCTAACATTCAGTTTAGCTATGCATGCTTGACTAGCATAGAAACATTCGCAAGCATGCATGTTCAGAGCATTTCTGTTCTTGCTGCGAAAACGCAACGACTTGTGTTCAGATTGAACTGAATAATGCTAACATACGACTTATCATTTCTGATGGAGGAAACGGTACGTAGAGCTTAGACCAGCAAACCAATTAATCATCATTTCGCATAAGTCAATTTCTGGACGTTGCAGAGCCATCAGCCATGTGCAACGATCGTTGGAACAGTGATCGCATTTTTCAATAATGCCTACGACAATCATTCCCTTGCAATATGTAATCCACGCCTCTGCATGCAGGCCTCCTAGATCATAGTACTATATAAGCACCACCATTGCCGCATACATCCCTCACCTCCAAATCCATTCATCACAACAATATCTAGCTAGCTAGTTATCTAGCTTAATTACTCTCGATCGACTGCACAGGCTCAACCTAGCTAAGAGGAAATGGGGAACATTTTCCTGCAGCTGCTCGCCGTTGTTGCACTCTGCATTGCACCGGCGAGGTCGGACTGGCTCCCGGGCACCGCCACGTTCTACGGCGGCGCCGACGGCTCCGGCACCATGGGTACGTATACGTCGTCTACTCCACATACGGCCCAAATGTCCGACTCACGTACGCACTGAATTTGATTTATTTGATTGCCATGGATTAACCGGATGCATGTGCGTATGTGTGCATACAGGTGGTGCGTGCGGGTACGGGAACCTGTACGACCAGGGGTACGGCATCAACAACGCAGCGCTGAGCACGCCGCTGTTCAACGACGGCGCGTCGTGCGGGCAGTGCTACCTCATCATCTGCGACTACAGCAAGGCGCCCGACTGGTGCAAGCTCGGCAAGGCGATCACCGTGACGGGCACCAACTACTGTCCGCCCAACTATGACCTCCCATACGGCGGCTGGTGCAACGCGACCCGCCCTCACTTCGACATGTCCCAACCTGCCTGGGAGAACATTGGCATCTACAGCGCCGGCATCATCCCCATCCTCTACCAACAGTAATAAGCACATTTACCGACCTGACATCTCCTGAATTTGTATGTGTGAATTCTGAAGCGAAGCAGTACGTGTGTTGTGCTAAACCGTTATGCTATGAATTGCAGGGTGAAGTGCTGGAGGTACGGGGGCGTGAGGTTCACCATCAACGGGTTCAACTACTTCGAGCTGGTGCTGGTGACCAACATGGCCGGGAGCGGGTCGATCGCGAGCATGTCGGTGAAGGGGTCATGCACGGGGTGGATCCAGATGACGAGGAATTGGGGCGCCAATTGGCAGTGTCTCGCTGGACTGGCCGGACAGGCGCTCAGCTTCAATGTCACCTCCACCGGTGGCCAGACCATCGTCTTCGACGATGCCGTGCCGGCGGGGTGGTCGTTCGGCCAAACATTCAGCACCTACCACCAATTCGACTACTAAGCAGGGTTCAGACGTCGACAACATCGAGATCGTCATCTGAAATCTGAATGTCTACGATCGATCATTCTTGTTTGGGATCATTTATTCGATTGTTCAGTTGGGATCATTCATTGATTTCTAACTGATGGATGTAAATTGAGTTGCAATTCAAGGAAATCATTATTAAATTATGTGAAATTGCTACTGAAAATCACATTTCATCGGTCTGTATGCATCATAAAATGTGTATGTGCTAGTGGTTTCTTCGGCCCCGTTTGGCACAGCTCTAGTTCCCAACTCCAACTTACCTAGAGTTAGAGCTGTGCCGAACGGTACAGATCCTCCGTTTTTTGAGTGGAGCTAGTTGAGCTACTAATAGAAAATGAACTACGGGGGTTAGGGGTGGGCAGAAAAAGACCGAACCGAAAAGACCGAGACCGAAAAATTTGGTCCTAGGTAGTGAAAGACCGAATTTTGTTCGGTCAATTTGGTTAGTCTCCTCGGTTAACCGAATAGACCGAAATATCAAAAAATTCTAAATGCAACCTACAATCCACTATATTTAATAGGATTAAACTCTAATTTTCACATCCCTACTTCTTCTAGGCATGCAACCTAATAAAAGTCTTTACTCATAAGTGCTTACGAATTTTTTTGTGATTTTTGTGTTGAAAATTTCCATTTTTTCTTTGCATATATGAAAATATTGTTGAATTTCGGTCAGGAGCGAGACCGAGACCGAATTTATCGGTCCTGACTTTTTGCGCTGAAATTCGGTTTTCACTTTTCAAAGACCGAAAAGACCGAAAGACCGAAGACCAAGACCGAAATTTTCGGTTAGACCGAATGCCCACCCCTAACGGGGATGGAGCTGGATTTTTGCTGCTCGACAGCTCCACTCTACCCCAAAAGACCCACTACCCTTTAATTTTTTAGTCTATTTATACAAAAATGCCACTCAACTACCCTTTCACTCCTCCTCTCCTCCCCCATCTTCCTCCCGATCCAAACCGAGCTGCATGCGGGGGGCGGTGGCGTCGGTGGGTAGCGGCGACAGGCCGAAGGTGCGCGGAAGACGACATGCGGCCGGCGGGCCGGCGGCGGATGCGGAGGAGGATGACAGAGCGGCGGTCTTCTTCAACCCAGGCATGGGCTCTGGGCGCAAGGGTGACCGGTTGTTTGTGCCTGGGATGACAAGCTGCGGCCGCTCCGGCGCCTTGTGCTGTGGCGGCGACGGCCAGCAGCCGGCGGCGTGCCTGGGGCCGCCGGCTAGGTCTCTTTTTTTCATTTTTTTTTCATTTTTTTTCCAGATCTAGAGCTGAAAGGTAGCCAAAAACTTTTCAACTTTTCAACGAGTCTTCAACTCTAACAGGAACTAGCTCTCACTGGAGTTGGAGTTTGGAGCCCTACCAAACGAGGCCTTCATCACGGGCTCCTACACAAATTTAATATGGTGGCCCAATGTAAATATATCTCTTTCGTCTTCGTGGAAACCGTATGGACATATTATGCGTCGTGCAAACTTGGTGTAGCTTGTGAGCGGCATGCAAAGCAAGATAAGCTATTAGCACATAGATAATTAAGTATTAATCATTATAAACTTTAAAAATTAACTTAATTGTTTTTTTTGAAAAAGAAACATTTATATAAAACATTTAGAAAAAAACACATCATTTAGCAGTTTAAAATGTATGCTAATGGAAAACGAGAAAGTTGTAGTTTAGATTTGAAAAAACTAGACCTAATAAGTTGACATTAATGTACTCTCTTTCATCTAGACATTAGCCTTTAAGGCCCCCTTTGATTCAAAGGAAATTCATAGAAATTTTAAAGGATTTCATTCCAATTTTTCCTATATAGCCCTTTAAATTAAAGGAATGAATCCTATGAAATTCCTATGGAATGCCTTTTCCCATGTAAGTTTTGGAGGAAATTTTGCATGAGGTAGAACCTCATGTTAAAAATCCTTTGAGTTTTTATCTCTCCTCAAATTCCTGTGTTTTTCCTATGGCTCAATCAAACGACCATTCCTACGTTTTTCTTGTGTTTTGTAATCCTCTCTTTTAAACTTGTATTCCTGTGAGAATCCTATGTTTTTCCTATTCCTTCGTTTTTTTCATTCCTATGATTTAAAGGGGGCTAAGTGTTGGAATTATATGGGCTAAATCCATGTAGTTAGACAATAGTTTCTAAAAGAAAAAAAATCAAGGCCCATCACATGAAAGGATGCACGTGAACTTTAGTATCAGCTTACTAATTCTATGAATATGAGATCACTTTTTTTAAAGTGCGGTGCTCTCTATGTTACTAGAGCAATATGGATGAGAGATAACTTTAAGAAAAGCGCACCTTAACCACTCACTTCACGGAGTTTTGTCATGTTGTCTTAGAGCGGCTAGAAATTCAAACCGGGTATGCTACCTTATTCTTTTCTGCTTAATGGATAGATCGATTAACGACAAGTTTACTAAACTGCTAAACGATACAATGTTTGTCCCTTTTTGCATGTTAACATGTGAGGGAGGATGTTCATATGGACCAGAGGATCCAATTGCCTACGTACATGTCCTTTTATTGGGCAATTGACTACATGTGATTTATGGACTATGAGTCCATGATTAACGACACGTTCGGCTTAACTCTCGGGCCCAGGCATGCTGGTAGGCCTTCGATGGTTCGGCCCAAATCCGTGCGACACTCAAACAAGTTAAGCCATTTCATTTTCAAGAAATCTCTTCGGTCTTTCTGACAGTTTTTTTCTCTTTTGCGAACATTTCTTTGACAATTTGCTAACGTGTGTGATCTGTATGTGTTTTCCAGTGCCTCGTTGCAGTGTTTTCGCGGATGCGGCTCCATGAGATGCTACCGGCTGGTCTCCGATCTCCACTCCTTATCATTTCACTCAGTCAATTTCAAGTTTCTGTACGAAACCTTTATATGGTTAAACTGGTAAGTCTAACAGCTACAATTTTCATAAATCTTTTCTTAGATGTATCAGGTACTCTTTTATAATTCGATCGGCCTA
The DNA here is from genome assembly GCF_000147395.1 of Oryza glaberrima. NCBI lineage: Eukaryota > Viridiplantae > Streptophyta > Magnoliopsida > Poales > Poaceae > Oryza > Oryza glaberrima. The sequence continues at coordinate 2,874,156 of NC_068328.1, forward strand.
ACCAAGCTATTCTGTCTAAAGAAACTTTCAAAAATTAAAACAAACCAAAAACATGTCAAACGATATAATGCTTGAGGTTAATCATTCTGTTCCAGGAATATTGTGCTCAACTTCCATACGAAAAGGAACTTAAATATATAAAGGCTGAATTGCTGTTCTGCACATCTGTCTGAAAAAACCTGCACTATAATCGGTTTGCTGTTGCATGATTATCGTTAGAGTAGCTTCTTCAGTTGAAACTTGGTACTAATTAAACGAATTACATATTTGTGTATATTAATTAATTAATTATACTCTATATTAATTATTGATCGGTCAAAAAGTGATTAATAATATTCTATACTACTTAATTAATTATGACTATAATAATGCAATGGTGTACGCATATGTGGATCGAGTGCCCCCGAATGAACAAAACGGTTAGCATGTTTTCAAAGAAGCAAGATATGACACTATTGCTAATGGAATGGTTTTTTAAACTCTTGAAGATGTTTATTGTATGTTATCCAAATAATTATGAAATAATTTGATAAGATATATAATATGTGTTATATCACTTCACAAAAATTAATCTCTATAAGTTAAAAAAATAACAAATTTAACTATAGTAGTTAACGTATATTTATAGTCAAGTTTGTCTTTTAACTTGTAGAAGTTGAATTCCAACTTACATATTTGTGAAGTGATATATTAATCTATCTTGACAATTTTTTTTTAAAAAAATCCGTAGATGGCGTGTGAAGAACAAGGGGACATTCCCTTGAGAGTTTAGAATTGTTTCCCTTATTACTGGTGTCGATCGACAAACCGGTATTTTGTATATGTGCAGAATTAGTTACTCCCTCTGTTACAAAATATAAGCGATCTCCAATATTCAAAATTAGTACTACAATATAAGCATTTCTATGACACTATGACACTAATTCTATTATAAGGAAATTCATAGGTTTTCAACAAGTCAAGTGTTTGGGAGAGGAATATAAGCGATTCAAAATTTAACCATTATGGTGATAGAAAGGGAATATTTTCCCTTAACCTTAGTGTTTGTAAATAATCTATATAAATACTTATATTTTGTAACGGAGGGAATCCTAATTACGCTGTAACACATCAGAACAAGAAATTCATAAAGATATGTAGTATTCTACTAGTTGATCATACGGTTCTGGTGGTTGACCTAAAATACTGAACAAGATAATGCAAATTATTTGACTATTTCTTCAATGCGTCGCCAGTGGTTGGAATAGAAAAAGAGAAGAAGTTGTGGCTGCAAAGGGTTTAAGGGAGTTGAGCCTTTAGTTAGACACTTAGACAGTACTGAAAGGACAATTAATTAAGAAGTGAAATACTCCTACTACTCGCTTGTCCAATTAAGAAATTTGAAATATCCCTTACAAATTAAGAATTTCATGGAACGAAATTAGGTGGCCAATAAATGAGCATAGGCATATTTTCGGTGTGGATTATTTCTGATCGATATATAAAATTGACATGTTACAGCTTGGTACGTCAACTAGCAGAGGATATGCTAGTAGCAATAATTTTATTTTTTGAGAGAGAAGCAGAGGATATAATTTCGTTAGCCAAACAGAGTAAAACAAAATGCACTAGTCGACTGGAAGAATGGTACTCCAGTTCAGCTATAGCAGAAACATTCCCGTGCATGCGTGATCTTCAGAGCATTTCTGTTCTTCCCTTTCACAACGATCGACTTCTGTTCGGTTTTAACTACTCGACTTGAAGAATGCTAACATACGACTTATAGTTTCTGATGCAGCAAACAGTGATCATCACGCGTAAGTCAATCTCTGGACGTTGCAGAGCCATGTGCAAGATTCAATAATGCATATGCGACAATCGTTCATTGTTATGCAATCCATATCCATTCCTCTTTGCAGGCCTCCTAGATCACTATATAAGCAGTTAAGCACCACCATTGCCGCAGACATCCTTCACCCCCAAATCCAGTAATCACAACAGTATTTAGCTGCAAGGAATCAAGCTAGCTGTAGCAAACAGAGGAGATCATGGGGAACATTCTCCTGCAGCTGCTCGCCGTTGTTGCATTCTGCATTGCACCGGCGAGGTCGGACTGGCTCCCGGGCACCGCCACGTTCTACGGCGGCGCCGACGGCTCCGGCACCATGGGTACGTCGTCGTCTGCTCCACCCTCTGGAATAGCATTGTCAATTATGATTGACAAATGACAATGTTGCATGCATGCATACGTGTACTTTCTCTATTCTAAAATAAATCAAACTAAGGCGAACCTTACTCCCCAGCACGCAAAATAAAGTAGCGTTTAGCGCATCATTAATTAAGTATTAGCTAAAATAAATTTAAAAATAGATTAATATGACTTTTGAAAGTAACTTTTGTATACAAAATTTTTGCAAAATCTACACCGTTTAGTAGCTTGAAAAACATGCGAGCGGAAAACGAGAGTGGTGAGTTAGGAAAGTAGAGATAAGAACTCAGCCCTAATGTGGGATGTAACATCTAAGCTCCTAGTACTAAGGGTGTGTTTAGTTCACGCCAAAATTGAAAGTTTGGTTAAAATTGGAATGATGTGATGGAAAAGTTGGAAGTTTACGTGTGTAGGAAAATTTTAATGTGATGGAAAAGTTGGAAGTTTGAAGAGAAAATTTGAAACTAAACACGACGTAAGATATTATTCAAATTTGTAGAAACGAAGGAAGTACGTCATATGCAACCTGAACTTGTGACAGAACATTTGGGTGCATCTGTACTTGCAGGTGGCGCGTGCGGGTACGGCAACCTGTACGACCAGGGCTACGGCATCAACAACGCAGCGCTGAGCACGCCGCTGTTCAACGACGGCGCGTCGTGCGGGCAGTGCTACCTCATCATCTGCGACTACGGCAAGGCGCCCGACTGGTGCAAGCTCGGCAAGGCGATCACCGTGACGGGCACCAACTACTGTCCGCCCAACTATGACCTCCCCTACGGCGGCTGGTGCAACGCGACCCGCCCTCACTTCGACATGTCCCAGCCTGCCTGGGAGAACATTGGCATCTACAGCGCTGGCATCGTCCCCATCCTCTACCAACAGTAATAAGCATTAACCAACCTGACATCTTCTCTGCATTTCTATATATATGTCTGAACTCTGAAACGAATCAAGTGTGTGGTGCTGTTTGTATTGAAAAATTTGCAGGGTGAAGTGCTGGAGGTATGGGGGAGTGAGGTTCACCATCAACGGGTTCAACTACTTCGAGCTGGTGCTGGTGACCAACATGGCCGGGAGCGGGTCGATCGTGAGCATGTCGGTGAAGGGGTCATGCACGGGGTGGATCCAGATGACGAGGAATTGGGGCGCCAATTGGCAGTGCCTCGCTGGACTGGCCGGACAGGCGCTCAGCTTCAATGTCACCTCCACCGGCGGCCAGACCATCGTCTTCGACGACGCCGTGCCGGCGGGGTGGTCGTTCGGCCAAACCTTCAGCACCTACCACCAATTCGACTACTGATTGAGCTATATATGTTCAGACATCAGGAAGATCAGATCCTCGTCTGAAATCTGAATGTCTATCTGATCGATCCAGTATTGGTAATCTGTTTCATTGTAAGATCGAGCATTATTTGGGAGTACCATTCATTTGATCGTTTTAATTGCTAGTCGGTGGATGTAAATCAAGTTGAATCCACTGCTATCTTTAATCGATGTGAAACTGTAGTAGTACCACTGAAGATCACATTCCATCAGACTTTGATTACATCATAAAACGTGTACCACATGCTGATGACAGCCGACGAGTCATATTCCTCGATGGAAGCAGAGTGGCAATTAAAGGCTACGACTAGAGATGCTCACGAGAAAAATACATGTACAAGTACGCAATAATATCAACACCAAAGCCATCAAATAATTCGAGACTCGTACACAAGAAAACTGACAGGAAGACAGCGGTTGAGCTGATTCTGAACGAAGCCTTTCGTGTGGAGGTGATTACCAGACGAGACGAGCTACGCAGGACAGACAGCGTCAGCCGCTGTCTGGTGATGCATGACAGCAGAGACAGCTCTGGGGATCGCAACAAGAGCTTTTACTTGTGGACGGACGCATGCAAAATCCATCGACGATCGTGGGACGTGGCTAGCTCGGTGATCAATCCAAAGGAGTACCAGGAGACTACTAGCTAGGAGTGGGGAACCTTATCCAACAACACAACAAGACAGGAGAAGATAAAGGCCCCGGATTCTCACATAACAGCGTGTGTTTTGCGCTTGCGTTTTTTTTTTTTTTGACTTTTTTGCGCTTGCATTCGAATCACGTTCCTGTATCTTCATGTTTATGTCTTCTCATCAGTCATCCCTGCATGCGTTCGAGAGATCACCTTTTCCTTTTCTGGGTTCCAAAAGATCAGTTAAAATTTGGGGCTTGTTTGGTTTAGTACCCTATCAATATATTAGTAGTGCCAAACTCTAGGTAAGTTTTGGCACTACAATATTTTGGTAGGGTAGAATTGTAAATGAGTGTATTTGGATTTATGCCAATTGAGAGCCAAATTTTAAATTGTGGTGAAGAATATTCTAAAATTATGCCAAATTGAGTATTGGCATTACCAAACATTTGGCTTCATACCAAATCATCACATTTGCTATTTAAACCACCAAAAAATTGGTAGGGCAATATTTTGGTATCAAACCAAAACGCCCCTTGATATAGGCAAAATATTGTAGAGATGTATTTAATAGCACAGTGATAAGGAGCGTGTTTAATCTTCAACACGAAATATTGCACCAATAGTAACACGCTAGAAGCATATCTGAAAATCCTTGGTTGAAAAGGCAGGACAAAGAATATATGCTGATTCACTATTGTTTTCAAAAACAAGGAGCTGGGGCAGTGAGCGATGAGGTTGGGCGGCGAAGGGATGAGGCCGTCGGAATCCAGTAGGCCAGTAGTCGTAGGCCGGAGAGAAAAAGATGGGCGGTTGCCCCTCACTCCTCGACCACCGCTGGATTTTCTCATCCCAAACGTCGCAATTATTTCACTTTCCCATGACGTGGATCCTCCGCGGCATCCCCCGCCGTCGATCCGGCATCGGACGGCCCGCACCCCGCGGGGCCGCGTGGATCCCACACGAATACCTACCGGTGCCACGGCCAGGTGGGGCCCACGTGCCAGCTTCCCCTCCGCGGGACGCCAGCGCGAGCGGCTTTAGAGCGGCGCGGGGGGTGGGCCCCACACCGGGATAGCAATCGTGGCCGTCCGTGTAGATCGGACGGTGGAGGGCGGTGTGAACCGGTGGTCGCTGCGGACTTGTCTCCTCTCTCTCTCTCTCTCTCTCTCCCTTTTGTGACCCCACCGGAGAAAGCCCTTCGCTGCGTCCATCCGTGGAAGGGAACGGAAAGGGGGAAGAAGAGCTGCAGCGAGCGACGAGGGCATCGCCGCCTCCGCCGCCGCCGCGCGCGACGGTTTATCCCGTCCCCGATCCGATCGTCGCCGGGGCTCCTCCTCCTCCACCCTCGCCGCGGGCAATATTTGGAACCCCCCAGGGAAGTATCTCTCACCGCCGATCGCCTCTCATGCCGTGCTGAGTGGAGCGCCTACCGAATCCCTACCCCCACCCGCCGCCGCCGCAGCAGCTCGTGCCGTATCCTGTTTACAGCGGTTTGTGGGTGATGGCTTCCAACGCCGACCAGCACGCGGCGGCGAACGGTGGTGGGGGGACGACGCCGGCTGCGACCGATAGCCCCCCTGCCGGGAAGAAGGCGGCGGCCGCTGCAGCGTGGAAGAGGCCGGGGAACGGGGCGGCGGTGCCGGTCGTGGTGGCGCCTGGGAGCCCCATCATGGACGCCGACTCATGGCCGGCGCTGCCCGGGCTGGCGTCTCCGCCGCCGACGACGCTGACGCCGACGCCGATGCCGCCCAAGGCATCGCCCAAGGTGGCTCCTCTACCGCCGCCCGCTGTAAGTGTTTGATCCAGTTGATTGTAGAATAATAGGGGGATTGAAATTTATTGCCGTTTGATGGGATTGATTGGGTTTTCCCGTTGGGGAATCATCTCAGGAGGCGGTGATCCCACCGATCTCCTTGGGGAATTCCGGCGCTCCGGATGCTAATCCTGATCACGAAGCACCGGTGCGGAATCCGCCGGCTAGGCGTGCCCTGGTGATGCCTGTGGGGGATGGGCTGGACAAGCGTGCCCCTGGCTCAGAGCCATCCCCAGTCTACACCCCTAATGCCAGGAGCAATGGAGGCGGTGATCACCACCAGAATGGTCGATATGGTTCCCATCCCCATAGCCGAGGTAGTGGCTATGGTGGTGGGGGGAACAGGAGGGGCAATGGTGGAGGTGGAGGTGGAGGTCGCCGTGGACAGGAGCACCATGGTGGTTTTGATGGGCAACGCCGTGGCGGTGGCCGCAGGGACGGCCATGGGCCTGGACACCAGCAGCGCGGCCACCATCCATCTTACATAAGGGCTCCTCTGGCTGTTGTGACTGCGGCGCCTCCTCCACCACCACCATTTGTTAACCCTGCTACTCCACAAACACCACCTTATGGAGCTCCCATAGGCTTCCCTGGTATGCCATGCATGTGGTTTATGAGATCATAGAGTTGTTCTATTGTTATGTCACCTTAATTTGCTTCGTTTCAAATAGCAGAGATAGCACCTCATGTCTACTATTTTACGTCTCCCCCGGAAGGTGTTCAAGCACTGCCTTTTGTGCCTCACCCAGCAAGCCCTCCAGCTATGTTAATTCCTCAATTTGATCCTCTTCGAGCGGAGCTGCTGAAGCAGATAGAGTACTACTTTAGGTACTTTTTTGTCTACATTTACGTGAAATAATTTGTTCCATATCATTGCCGAGGTAAATTTACTGAGCCACTTGTTCAACTTTTGCAGTGATGACAATTTGTGCAAAGACATATTCTTGAGGCGGCATATGGATGACCAGGGTTGGGTGCCATTACCCCTGATTGCAGGATTTAATCAGGTGAGTTTGCAGGTTCTACATGATGTTTTTTTTAACTAAAAGTATTGTCAATGAACCTTTACTTCGTTGCTATTGTTCAGCAGATTAATGACAAATTTACCAACTGCCTTGTAAGGTTCTGCTCACTGTCACCATCAAGTGAGGGACATAGAAAACTTTTTTTTTCTTATTAGTATTAGATATCTTCTTGCCTGGTTGCCTGATTGTGTGAGAAACTGCATGCACATTTAGATATTATTCAAAACTTCTGATAAGTGATAACTTATATCCTGTGTAATTCACTACATAAATGACAACAAACATGCAATTGTCTCTCTATTTTTTAAGCTGAATACATACAATTGCTCATGCATTGTTAATTGTGTCGACAAATATGATGGAAGAGACCTCAATCTATTACTGTTGTATAGGCATATTTCTTTATGGATTTTCCGAATCATATCCTTCACAGTTAGTTAGTTTGGTGAGTACCATTTACCATTGCATCATGGGAATGAGGTTTGTATTCCCCTCAGGTTGCTTTAACCATGCCAAGACTCTTTTTTGGGGTTATTTCTTCCTCTTTCAACTACATATTTCCTAACTTTGGTCTTGTATTATGTTCTTTATAATGTTTCTGTGCCTTCCCGATGCACTATGTACAAAAGTCTTGTAGGTTTGCATACTGTATTTATGCTTTTTTTTTTGTCTTGGTCTGTTACTTCTTATTTTTTGTGTGTGCTGGGGAGGGGGGGGGGGGGGTATTCTGCAACAATAAGACTGAAGCATCCAAAATACAATTCATTTTTCTATATGAACAAACTTTCTGCACCTTGGTAATTAAGCATTTAAGTTCCAAGAGAATGACTATGTCTGAGGACTGAATCATTTCCCATGAATTGTTACAAGTGTTAATGTTTTTCTAAAAGAACAACCAGGAGTTATAATTGCACTCAAATGTCAGATATGTTGGCTGGTCATAAGCAGGGCAAAGAGAGAAACTAGCCACTGGAATGCAAAAAGAACTGTAGAAAAGAGACAACAAAGGTAGAGGCTGACTAAACAGTGAAAAGGTTCTTAAAAGTGCTAATGTTGTTGTAAGACAATTACACAATAGGAATGTTTTGTGATGCAGATAGTTAGAATAATGGAAATAAAGTGAATTTGAAGATGCTCTGAGTTGTTTTTGCTTTGCACCGGCACATGGGACATTCCACAATATGGAATCATGGACACATATTTCACATGACTATACATGGATGATTAAAAAAAGAGAGAGAAAACTTATTCTATGCCATAACATCATGCATGTCCTGCCAAAAAATATATATCAATATTCATTGGCCAGGAATTAAAATAGATATTTTGCTGCTTTTACAACTCTGACTGATTCTGACTTATATTGTTTCGTGTAGGTAAAAAAGCTGACTAATAACGTGCAGTTTATCTTGGAAACAGTCCTGCAATCTACCGTGGTTGAAGTACAGGTGATCTTTAATTCTCATAATTTACCTTTGAAGTAATTTCATATTTTGAGTTTCAAACAGACTTATCTGCCATATACAAGTGCTGTAATTTATAAATATGCAAGTAATATTCATGTTCTGCTATGTGCGGACTGCGGAATGTACTGCTGGTTTAGAGCATGTACTATAAGGATTTAGGTGTTGCCTCCAAAAGTGCCACATAGGATTAGGTGATGAGGTGTAGAGAGAGGATGAGCCACCCTTCATGCAAGGGACAACCTCCGCACAATCTCCAAGAGAAAAAGAGAGAATGAGATAGTGTGAGAGTTGACCAACACAAAAAAAAAATGATGTTTGTGTATTAGAGGTAATATGTTGTACATGTTGCCTCTTAATTAATGGATAGATGACATGGCTAAAATTAGAGGTAGTAGCCAACTCTACTATAAGATTTGTTCTTAGTGAGCAGTTTTTTTTAAGTATTTAAACTTGATTTAGTGAGCAGCTTACCATTACAAATCTTCTCTTCACTAGATATTTCAGAAAGGGTAAACATGACATTCAAATGGGCTGTAAATGGCATGGCATGCTGTATAAAAGGAACATTCTAGGGAAATATTTTTGGTTTCTGATCTTCAAACTGACATTATTTAGTTTCAGTTTGTAAGGGATGCTATACTTTACTGATGATCTTTAGAGCAGCATTATTTAGTTCCAATACTTTACATTCAAAAGCTTGTTCACCTTTTATTACAACCAATTGGGTAGCTCTTTATGCTATATCTGCATGACATATTAGTTTGCGTGTATACCTAGGTAACTCGGCCTATATCTGCATAGCGTCTTAGCTTGTATGCGCACCTTTGGCGTAACGTTAGTAGTAGGAATATTGGAGTACTCAGACTGTTGTGCATGCCCAACTTAAGTCCAGTTGCATCCTTGTAGAATCTTAGTCCAATCTTGTGTGTACATTGGATCTGGATCCACATGTTGAAATGTGCGCACGACGAACATTGCCATGGCGCAAAGGAATGCACCATTGATTTTTAAATAGTATATTTTTTAGCACCCTAGATGATCTCACATGCCAGGAAGCAGGCCTTCTCTATTTTTTTCTTCCTTCTTAACGCAGGACTTCAAAAATGAATTGAGAGCTGTTTCATTACTAAGTTTTACTTGCCAAGTTCCTTTGGTTAAAACTTAATGTATATCACTTACAGGTACACTCTTAACTGATTAGCCACTAGGAAAAACTGAATGTCTCTGAACGTAATGCTAGAACATATTACGAGGAGAATCTTATCTAGTGATAGCAAACAAGTTGTCAATAGGTGTATTCAATAATGATCTTAAGGTTTTCCTATAGATTGGAATTGTGATAGCTTGACAACACTGTTATTTATCATTCTACTTACCCGCATATTCACTTAAGTTAAAAATATCTAAATAGTAACCACCAACTCATCTAGAAATCACTCATCTATCCTCCTTGATTAGAAATCACTGTAATAAACTTCTACAGTAGTAGCCTTTTCTTTTGTCAATCTTCTGAAACAATATGACTTGAAGGAAAATTTCCTTTAGCCTGTGACACCCCAATTGACTCCCCAAGACGTTAGAAACATCATGTACTTTTGGTTTCCTATCATGGCTTCTTGCTTGAAATGAGAACGACATGAATATGTTTTTTTTTTAATTCTAATTCACATTTTCTCCATACATCTGAGTTCTCGCTGTGTTTCTTGCATACTTACTTTACAGGGTGACAAATTGCGGAAGCGTGAAAGATGGGAGATCTGGTTGCTTCCAAAACAAGGTTATTCTGCTGGAAATTCTTCTGGTTCGCTGTCCCCTGTGACATCCAACATTGATTCACTGGCATCTCAGTTTCAATCTGTTGGACTTGAGGGGGCAGGCTACCATGCAAGTCAAGGAATGCCCGGTGAAGCTCTCCTTACTAGGTCAGCAACTTCAGTTAGTCTAGGTTATCAGGCACCCCCCTTGGGAGGGTTATACAGCAACGGGAGTGGACCACTTTTTGGGCAGAAGTCTGCAAGAAGTTTACTCCGGAGCGATACCTTTTGAGGTTTTACACAAGAAAGATTACAACGGCATGCCGAGTTTTCTCTGGTTACGGCACGCGTACCTCATCTACTGGGGTGAGGAGTGAGGACTAAAATCCAGTTGATTTGGAAGAAAACAACCAAAAAAAGGAAATAAAACATACAAAAAAGAGAGATAGAAATACCCAAAAAAATATAAAAATATAAAAACCAAAAAAATCGAAAAACTTAAAAACAAGAGGAAAAAACATAGTAGGTAGTATTATGTGCAGGACTTATGTATTTTGTGGTTGTGCTCTTGCTGGGACGTGAGTACGTGACATTACCTGTTAAGTACTCGTTTGATTGTTGCTCTTTTGCAGACTGAGTTGTTATGGATGTTGTCAGTCGGAAGCTGTTAAAGACGAGACAAACTTATTTCAAAAAACTGATGACATTATTATCAGTTGTGCATCTTCTGCTGCCCAAATTGTGCATATGCATTGTATTTCCTTTGAAAATCGTATTCATGTTATGTATACTTTATGCTGATTTGGTCGAACGTGGACATCGATCTGCCACTATGAAACATCTGCCTTCTTCGGCAAAATTGCTGTTATGTGCTTCTGGCAGAGATCCTTCCTATTTACTTGGGGGAAAAAAAATCTTATTCATCTCTATAGTTGTGCTCAAGAGTATAACAAAGTTGTGGGCAGGCCATTGTATGGTCTGCAATTGGTATTATCTGTGAATGATACGTTTTATTAGTAATAATGTCCCTTACGAAACTTTGGTGATATCAAATTATGTCATTATCAAATTTTAGGAAAGTAAGACGGACATGTGTGGTGTTAGGTTTGAGACATTCTGGTAAGGTTTCAACAGTCGAAACTACTGAAAATGCCACAACTTGATAAGATTGTGTTGACTTGGTATTGATCTAGTGAACTAGTGGTAGTATGTGTTACCTTGCCAAATTTTAAATGTCAAGATTTAAAATTAACATGAAAGAGAACAAGCCCGAAGATAGATCACTTCTAACCATTCTATCAGTAGCAATTTATTTTTTTATAAAAAGAAGGCTAAAGCTTTGCCTCGTATATATTGATAGAGTAGGAAAACAACCAAATAAGTTATTTACATGTCCCTGCCGTAAAAAAAAACTGAGTCCGTAAAAAGGGAAACTACGTAGGTTCTTCCAACGGGGTTAACTTAGCGAGTTTTGCGGATCCCGTCTTGATCCAAGCTAACGCCTCCTCTTTGATTTTAGCGACGATGGTGGTTGGGGTGATGGCCACGTGGCAGAATATCCTAGCCGAGCGTCACTGCGTTGCGTCAGTAGCAATTTAGACACACCAAGCAAACAATGCTAGCCGAATGGCTTCGATCTAACACTAAAGCTACATGGTACTCCTTCTGTCCCAAATTATAAGGCGCTTCTTTTTTTTTAAAGAAAAATCAAACTCGGTAGTTTTTACTAATAATCATACTATATATATATATATATAGACACACACACACTAAGTATTATACATGCTATATCACTAGATCCATATTTTTAAAGTACTTTTTATATGATACTCGGTTACAAGATATAAGACGTTTTGACTTTGGTTAAAGTCAAACTGCTTTAAGTTTGACCAAATTTATAGAAAAAAATGGCAGAAGAACTTGAGAAGTTTCCAACAATTAAAGATCCAGATCACGAAATGGATACGAAATCTTATTTTGGGTAAAAAGTATTACTATTTTTTTCTATAAATTTGGTCAAACTTAAAACAGCAAAGTCAAAACTCTTGTAACCTAAAACGGAGGGAATGGCAATTTAATATTAGTTGAAATATAAAATGAAATAAATTATAAGTCAAAGTATATTGTTGAAGACTATAAAGGCCTTATAATTGAAACGGATAAAGTAATAGCAGCATTATGAGCCAAAGAAACATTTGCTCATCTCGATCGTACTCAAACACGTTTCATACAAAAATTTTAGGCAAAACTTTGACAGCCACGAGGGACTCATCCTACAACTCCCAACTAATAATCAGTGTACAAAGCGTAGCGGCGAACAGACTGCACAGACACACTTGAGACTACAAGCTCAAAACAAAGCAGCACACTTAAAAAAAAAAAAACAATAAGACATGGCATGGCCGCATGGGTGCATGACTAGCTAACTATAATGGCTATACTACATGACGGCGCAGGAGTTGGGGTTCTCGTCGCTGAAGGCGGAGGCAAGCTTCTCCTCTTCCTCGGTGGCGCGGGCGAGCGGCGCGGCGTCCGGGTCGGCGAGCGCGTTGCGGACGTAGCCGGGGGGAGCCTTCTTGTCGTACGCGCCGGGGGCGTAGGGGTGGGGCACCACGTCGTACGGCACGTACGGCCACGGCTCCGCCTTCTTCCCGGCGCGACGCCGCAGCCGCCCCACCACCTCCTCCTGCTCCACGTAACCCGTCACCGTCACCTTGTTCTGCTTCGCGTCCACCTCCACGCTGCTCACGCCCTTCATCTCCTCCACTGCTTTCCGGACCTTCCTCTCGCACCCTTCGCAGTCCATCCGAACCTTCACCTCCACCTTCTGTGTACCATTTTTTTTTTCTAGTTAACACCCCGTTCCATTTCATAAAATCATAATGTAGGAATTTATGTGATTTTACAACTTACGCAGTTGCATTTATCGTTCAACCCAAAAAAAAAAAAAAGCTGACGAGGAAAGATGAAAGATCGTAGTTCAAAAGGCGTTGTACCTGGAACTGCTTGGGCTTCTTCTTGGGAAGGATCTTGGCCGGCAGCACGCGCAGCTCGGCGATGATGTCGTCCACGCCCATTCTCTCCGATGGCGGTTGTTGGTATCAGTAGCTCAGCACTTGGACCAATGAAACTAGCCAGGATTTGGGCTCTCACAATGCCTTTCTTTCACAGGAGGGTTTACCGGTTTATAGGCTTTCCAAACGAAGGGTATCTGATGATCGATGATGCCACCTTTCCCAGGTACTTATACCGATAGAGATGGCTGTGAAAAGGATAAACTTGAGACGCTTCTTGTGCTTCTGACGAAAAAACAGTGTACAGTGTACTGAAAATACAAGCAGAATGGGCTGAGCGCACGCATCTCGCGAGTGTACCGTGGTAGAGAATAGTAACATGGATGGACGAGTCTGGATTGCTCTGCATGCTTCCCAAATCCCAACTCATTAGTTGGAAATGGAGCTCTGTCCGGTTGCTTCTATTTGGATGTTTCCACGCGTGATAGGCTTTCTTTTGTGAATCACCTTTTCGCGAACCTTCTACGCTCCTTTGCTGTTTTGGTCGGGCCGTGCTGTGCATCTTTTTTGTGAGATTTCATTCAGTTCCACCAAGCATTGTCTAGACAGAGAGAAGAAAAAGATCCCTGTTGTGAATCTTCCTGCATGAAGAAGCCTTATACGATTCAGGCTGTGATATATACACTACACTCGCCTTCAATGTACTATAGCACGTCTGAAATAGCTGAATGATTTTGCGAACAATATAGAGAAATTCACATATATAAAGTTTTTTGCGAAAATCGCACCGTTAATTCACCATTTTATTCACTGGAGAAGAACACTTCCTTACTCAGTTAATCAGGTACTTCAACAACAATAGAAGAGATTTTTTACCTTTGAGCTTTTTTACCTGCTTCTGGTTTGATCATGCTACCGATAGAAGAGATTGAAATGTTACAGTGATGGAAGCCAAATACAGCACAAAACCACTTCCTTTTTTTCTGGAGGAAAAAAATCGGTGTAAAGTCTGTGTCTACCAGTATACAATTTGCAGTCATACAAATAAAATCCTCTGTTACCAATCTAATTGCCAACAATATTAAGGAAACAATGTCGTATTGCGAATACATTAGTATAGGCTGAAACCGAAGAACTGCCCAACTAGAAGAGCTATTCCCATGCATATTGCTACAAGTGAAGCCGCCCAGGTCAGTTTCTCTGTTATTCTAGGGACCTTTTCTTTCAAGGCCTCACTACAAGAACCTACAAAAGCAGTGTAACTCCCCATCGAAAATACAGTCCCCATCAAAAACATGCCAAGAAATGCTGCACCAGCGAAGCGTGAGGGAAGGGCCAATGCAGGCAACACCATCAGTAGAGCATCTGGTTGGAGACCATGAACAACTCCAGTGGCAAATGTTGCAAAACCAACTTTCTTCTTCCTGGGAGCAGCAGGGGTTTGTAAAGGCTCACTGCTGGTTATGTTGCAGTCCACGCCTTCCAGGGCGAGCGACGATTCCTGAACCTCTGTAGCTTCTCGGATGCCCATACCTCCTATGATTAGAAGGGTCAGACCAACCACTCTTGTTCCCCATGTCCGGAGAATCTCAATGTGCAATCGATCCTTGAGTAATAAGAATAGCAGGCCAAAAATAACTTGTCCTGCATCATGACCACAACCCCAAAGGGCACCGACCAGTCCACTTTCCAGTCTTGATCTTCCAATCGACAGCGGTGCCAAAGCAACGAGATGGTCAGGCCCAGACAAGGTATGCAAGCATCCAGCAATGAAACCAGCCCAACCACTGCTTAGTATCTCTGATGTAAATAGTCCACCAGTTTTGGTTATTGATTGCACTGATGCATGGGCAGGATAAGGAATGCTAGATTGCAGGGTGCCGGTAACAAGCGCCACCAATAGGAAAAGAGCAGCTCTGGAAGCCTGTGATATAGCAAAATGTTGACTAAATCAGAATAATGATGGGGAAATACGATTTTAAAAAACCAAAGCATATATGCACAAAACCAAACCAGAAAACAAGCATAATGCCCTTGCTTCTGATGAAAAATAATGTAGTCACCTCCACAACACCTTAGCTATATTTGAAGAGCTTTAGTAAAATCTCAAAAACATTACACATGTAAATCAGTAAATGCAATCCCATCTAGCATCAGATACTCACAAATGCTACTAGACAAGGTCCATTTCGTATACGCATATCTCATAATCCATCCGAAGCCACATTCCATACCTAACTAGATCAACTACTACACTTTTAAACATGTGCTGCATAGCAAGTAATCTAAAGTACCATAAAAACATGTCAGTTAAGAAAACATTAAAATAGCAACGCATTCTTCCAATAAATCATGAAGAGAACATTGGGCTAGGGAATGATGAATGCAACTGATTATCATGGCATTTTCACAGTTGACGGTTGACACACAGTCGAACATTTTTATGACCTGAGTTAAATAACATAATAGCCATGATGTTGCGAGAGAAAATGATGCAAATATGTTATAAAACAGTGCAAAAATTAAAGACACTAATTCATGATATCATCTCTCACTTTGTTCACAGTTGCAAGAACTATCACATAGTGAGCCTGACACATTTATGATTAAAAATTGTGTCCGCAATGGAACCCCAATATGGTACAGTGCTCACTACAAAAATGATAAAAACAAGGTCTACTTTTCAATTTGGCTAAGGCTATGAGATACAGTTTCTTTGGGAACGGAAGAACTGTGAGGAGTGAGATCTAATCAGATGTTACCAATTTAGCATCAATATTAACTACCAAATGTATCACTCAAAAACTAAAGACCGCATGGACATTAAACGATCTTACAACACACCTTGTTAGTTGCCCAAAACCCTAACTACGATCACAGGTATCTTGGAGTTCTCACAACATTCTGGGTTAGTTTTGATAATGAAGCACTAAAATCATCTCTCCCCAAAACATACCAAATCATCACTTAGTTTCAAGTGAAATACTATACTTCAGATGTTTACCTACAACAAAATTCCGTTTTGTAACTTGCTATATACAGGCAGTGGCGAAGCTATATAGTGTTTGGGGGGTGCACATGAACCCCCGAAATTCCTAATTTCTCACTTAAAAAGACTAGAATATACAATGTTGTACTGAAATTTTCTAGATTCTCAATGGTAGTGCACCCCCCTTGTTTTGATGCTAGCTTCGCCCCTATATACAGGTCTCACAATTCCACAAAGACCACATATCGGTTCTTTTTCATACCCATCTAGTATACAGTATCTTAAATCATAAACATGATTGTACATAATGGAGCACAAATTAAGAGTGCTCGCATGTTCCCCTCTGTTCTGCTAAAATAAAGATTTTCTTGTGCATTGGCTTTGTATTTTTCCATATGAAGTATATGGAAGCGCCAGAAAACACCAGCTTAATCATTTATAGAGGTAGAGCCAACACAAAAACAGCATTTCATTTGGAGATCTCTTTCATTTGCTACAAAGCATACTACTCTTCTCATCCCATACACAGCCGTGGCATTGTCAAAGCCCAGTCGAGGCATGTGTCATGCTATTCGATCTCAAACAGAAGGTTGTCATTTGTCAAGCTGAACGAACTTTCTCAAGGGGCATAATTACCACAATTAAGTACTACGACTAGCACTAGTTGAGAACCTACCATGGCAATTCTACCGCGCGCATCATTTTCGAGCCAAACATTGCAATTCTAGTAGATGAAAAAAAAGAAAACCCAAAATTGGGGCAGTCACCTTGGGGAGCAGACTCCACAGCAACTTCCACGGAGGTCCAACCGCCGCCGCCGGAGCGGCCTCCCGCGGCGGGGCCGACACACCATCGTGCGGCCGCGCCGCGATCGGCCCGAGACGCGGCTGCGCCCGTAGCCTCCCCGCCCACGGCTCGACGCCGCCGCCGCCGCCGAGACCCGCGACGGCGAGGCGGCGGGATGGGGATCCGCCCCCCGGCAGAGGGATCCGGGCGGCGACGGACTTGGAGATCAGCCGTTCCATGCGCGCCGCCGCGAGGAGGAGACGGAGAAGAAAGAAGGCAAACTAAACTAGAACTAGAAGAGTCCAAGGCAGCGAGAGATCGTGCCAACTTTGCCGCAATGGGTGGAGGTGTTGTGTACTTGTGTATTACTGTATTGTGTTGGTCTCGGGCTCTCGGCGAAACGGATGGCGACTTTGGAAGAGGAGAGGAGAGCGTCGCGTCGCATTGGCTGCGAGAGGGGGGTGGTTGGGTGGTTTGCCACGCGGGCGCGCGGCACGCGACGGCACGGGCGCGGCACGGGGCGCCGCTGCGTGCGGTGGTTGGGGTTGGAGGCGGGCTGTGGCTGACTCGGGGGAGAGGAGGGTGATGGATGATGGTGGCGGTGGTGGTGGTGCGGCGTGCACGTCCCCTCCTCCGCGGGTTGTGTTTGACGCGCGCTGTCACGATAAGCTATCATTGAAGATATCTTTAGCCCAATCTTTTTTTTTATACTACCTCCATATTTTAATGTATAACGCTCTCGACTTTTTATCCAACATTTGATCATTCGTCTTATTCAAAAAAAATTATATAATTATCATTTATTTTATTATGACTTGATTCGTCATCAAATGTTCTTTAAGCATGACATAAATATTTTCATATTTGCATAAACTTTTTGAATAAAACGAATGGTCAAACGTTGGTCGAAAAGTCAACAGCGTCATACATTAAAATACGGAGGGAGTACTTACGTTTATCAGCCAAAATTTAAATTTTCACCCTTAAATTCAAAATTAATTTTAAAGTTCTCCCATCAAAATTTATTTTGCAGTCTTTGTTTGTAGATAGTTAATAACACATATATAAAAAAAATTATAAATTATTTTTCGTTTACAGGTATACCGTTTAGGGTATTCCCCGGATAAACGAAACAATCGCTTTCTTGGATGGATCTGCGTCTGCTCCATGAGATGTGGGGTACGTTACGTGCCGGATAGAAATCACGTGTTTAATTGTGTTATTTGTTTATTTATTTGCTTGATGAGGCATTGTTTGACTCAATACAAAATAACCGAGAGTTGACAATAAGGGCATGTAAAAATAATTATCGTGTCATGAGTTTGTGACTGTTGATACTCCATTAGTCACGAGACTCGTTTTTGGTTTGTTTGAAGCATTATATGGCTGCTTCTCTGATCCGTTTTTTATTTAAGTAAATTTCATAGAACTATTTCTACTTTTATCAAACTATTATAAAACTATAGATTTAAAGAGGTGGTATTACAAACCACATATTAACACTATATTTTTCACGAAACTCTATATTCAAGGTATGATATCATAAAACTATAAATTTAGTGATGAATTTGTCAAAAACCTACCGTACTCTCTACCATTGGTCATTTTTAGCCGTTAGATTAAATGCGGCCGGATGTGATCGATCGCTACGGTAATCAACAGTAAACCGATACCGTATGAGTGAACAGTACTCCGACACTGTTCGCACAGCGTTTTTACTGTGTTTATGGCAAGATATTGTAGCTCCTGGCACATTTTACTGTGCGTCTCAGGCTCTCAGCCATTCTCTCCGTAATATCAGACGATGCAAATCCTGAAATCCGACACTCGACAGTCGACACCCGCCGAGCAGGTGAACCAGTATCAGCCTTGGCGACACCTTCCACAATTATACCTTAGCCTGTCGCCAACAGATCATTCCAGAATTATTTCCAGTTGCGGCGAGCAGATCCCATTCCCATCCCAGAGATCATCGAGGACCTCTGATCTCTCAAACTCGTGCCACTCCCGCGTATGTGGGACTACCTCCAATCCCTCGAGCACCCGCTCCTTGTCTTCAACGACATGCCCATCGAGCAAGTGCACCCGTCTCATCCTCGGCGACGCCTTCATGACATGCCTGACAAAGCCGATTTGCCACCCTACTGCATTGAAGCCGACGACAACGAGCTCCTTCAGGCAATGGTACTGACGATCTTGAGCTTGCACGTCTAGCCAAGAAGCCATATTTTCCGACCTGTTGTCAATCTGCACTCAGGTTTGAGAATTCTCGTGTGAATTCACAGATATATTCCAAAAAAATTGAAGAGGATATTTAAGGAAAAGAGACTTGTAGAGTGCATACATGAACATGGCATGACTCCAAAACCGGCGCAGCATCAAGCAGGGTGACAATCCAGAATATATCCCAATTAATTGGTACGTTTGCAATGAATAGCTTCTTGAGATGAAGCAACGGGTCGGGTACAGCTATTGGCTCAATCCACACCTGCACACATGAAAATGCAACGCAATTTCACTTAGAGACAAGAGGCCACTACACTATTACTATTAGTTCATACACTAGTGACTAGTCTATTAGTTCATTTCAGGAGTATGTATGATCGCTCACCTCAGGTCCTTTGAACTGCAGAACAAGGCTCTCAATTGGCGGGATCCTCTTCAAGAATTTGCTCAGTGGATATGTTCTGTTGCTAACACTTGGATCGACTTTGCTGTCGCCTTCGGTTTTTAGATAGTCCAAACCTACATGCCTAAGTCCAGGCACCTCGCCATAGTATATCTTGGAAGGCAGTAGGCCCCGGCAAGCAAAAGTTTCAAGACAGGGCAGTGAATGCAGATAGATTTTCCCCAAATTTGCAGTTGTCCACCAGCAGATTCTTTAACCTTGATGTTGGGACATTGATACGGAGACCACCAGCCCAGTAACCCGGACAATATCTGATACTAAAGTCCAATAGATGCACACAATGTGTCAAAATCCGATTAGCCAATCCAAAGTACGAAGTTTTACACAAGGAGAGTCTCGTGAGCCTCTGAAACGTCAAGGAATTAAATGAACCCAAGGGAGGGCAGTTGAACAGAACGAGCCGCTTCAGCTGCAAATTCTGACATCCATCAAGTATCTTGAAGTCATAGGCGATGCAACGGCCTTCAACGTTAAGCTCAAAATCCTCAACTCCCCACCTGGCAATCGCTGCAGTAACCCATCGCTGAATGAATTGGTTCCACTTCCTGCCAAAGGTTTGAAGCCTTAGCTTTTGGATAGTTCGGTGCACACCATCGGGGGGCAGAAGGAATGCATCCACCCGCTTGACATAGTGCCGCATGGCCCAGCGTTCATAGCGTTCCAGGGCAGCCGTGAGTGGACGGATCCTCCTCGTCCACTGATCCATCTTGTCCTTCATGGCATAAAAGTCGCTCAGGTTCACAGCATCCCTGTTTGTTGTCACATATGGTGACTTCTCTGCCTCATACGCTGCCTTGGCTTCCATCCACAGTCGCTTCAACCTGTGGTAGCGTGGAGGGAGGAGGTCATCAACGGCGAAGTCGTAACATGTGTGGGAGCGCCGAGGAAGATTAAGCCATCGCTTTGAAAGGATAGTGGTGGTTATTGTTGTGCGTGCATCTAGCTTGTCGAGAATCAGGATGAGTATCTCATCAGGTAAGCTGCTGAGCCTGTCCTCGTTAGTATTGCGCTCCTTACTCAGACGCACCTAGTAAATTTGATCAGAAAGGAGATGGAACAACAGTAAGCTAACTAAAGCCACTATAAGTAATTGTCAAGGCTGCTAGTGAAAAATTTTCAGACTAACAGACTACGTTGCGACATGAACAATGGAAAGGTTTAAGTGACCAAATTATTAAACCAAACTAAAACTTCTTGCAGTGAAAGGAACATATTGAGCTGCGTGGGTACCAATAAGGCAATAACAACGGGTATTGTTCCACTTTCTTGATGGCGCAATTCGGACTAAAAGGGGAAAAGCTCGTTTCTACTGTTAAACTAGTCGACGATTATTCAACACTAATACTACAGAGTACAGATCGGAAAAAAGGTGTAGTTTTTCTGTACAATACAACTGCAGGAGCTTTGAATCAAAGGATATAACAGTAGAACGGGCAGATGTGATACCCGCTTGGAGGGCGGGGAGGCGACGGCGGCGGTGGCGGTGGAGACATCGATGGCCTTCCTCAGCCGACGGTAGCGGCGTGGAGCCGCCTCCTCCGTAGCCATCGGATCTTGATTGTCGCCGGCTGGATGACCGATCGGCGGCGAGGGATTGGAGAGAGGGCTGGACGGATTCGAGAAGGGCGGAGGCGCGAGCGGCGGCAGAGCGATTGGAGAGGACGGGCCGCGAGCGGCGCCGGGGGATTGGAGGGGGAAAAGCTCCGGGTCGTCCGTACAGTTTTATGGTTTGCATCTCAGCCCGTTTGTGTTCGGCTCAACGTGTCCTTTCCGATACGAAAAAGCTCCGATTTTGGCCCCCCTTTTCTGCATCTGAAGTTCGGACGCAACTCGGGATCGGCGCCCGATGGGATTCAGCTTGGGTGACTTTGTGTTGGCATGTCACAACGTGACATTGTGAGGATCTCTGCCATCAAAAACACATCCAACGGCTCGTTTGGTTGGGCCCGCCTACAGGTCAGAAATTTAGCCGCCGATCCCATCCGTCCCGCGGGAGATGGCGCCCGCCGATCCAACCCATCCCGTTTCGCCTCGCCCGAGTCCGGCCGTCGCCATCGCCGCGAGCCAGCTGGGAGGCTTGCTGTCACCGCGCGAGGCCGTCGGGCTTGCCGCGAGTGGGGAGGGGACCGGGCGGCCGCCGCGCGAGGCCGGGGTCGGGGCCCTGCCCTGCCGCCACGACCAAGGAGAGACGCCAAGCCGCCGCGCGAGGCCAACTCCATGCCCTGTCGGCCTGTCCTGCCGTGACCTGTGGAGAGGCGCCAGGGCGTCGAGGCCCTACCCTGCCGCCGCGACCGGGGGACCGGGAAAGCTACCAACAGTACGATAGAACATTTTTCTCTGAAACTCTGTCAGTCAACACAAGGGAGATAGCTATATCCAATTCAATCACAAATCTCACAAATGCAGTGAAATCATTGCATTTCCCTCCATTTGAATGGCACAACCATACATCTCTTTTGAAGTCATATATATCAAGCATCAGCGCGCGAACACCATTCTGCAAAAAAAAAAAAAAAAAAAAAACTATTTCTATGAGAATCAATTGTGGCTAGATGTATCGTCAGACATGTAGAACAATGGCTAGAACAGATGATGCATATAGCAGGTGCGACATTTAATTGATCAGTGACTGTATCCTCTTGGTTGTCAGAGGTGATGCGTAGAACTCCAGTGTGCGATGGCTCCCCAACAATTGCAAATGAATTGTGTGTCGTGAGATAGGCATACTTGTTGAATGGCAGCGAGTTGTTTTGAAGAACAAATCAAAAGCAAACTCCAGTCAGGATGCAGCAAACAGAAGCTGTTTGATGTCCATAGGCTGATGCTTGTGCAGGTAGCCGGCAGGGGCAGCGCGGCCTCCAGGACGTCCCCTCCTCCACGCGCCGAGCTACAGATCATAGAAGAAAAATGAGACCGGTCCACCACGGCTGCAGATCACCACGACTGTCTGGACTGGCTCGGCGGCCTCCAACCGCAACCACCACCGCACGAGGGCAGGCCTGGTGGCCGACCGCTGCTCGTGCCGGCAGGGCCACCGCGGCGATCTCGACGCTCGCGCGCGGCGGCCCCACCGGAGTCCCGCGGCGACAACCCCCTTCCGAGCAGCGGCACCGGCCCCCTTCCAAGTGGCGGCGGTGGTGGTTCTGGGGGATTCGCGAGCAGCGTGCTCCGGCAGGAAACGGAGCAACGCGGGGTGAAAGCTGAGGCCTGCAGGTGGGCCGGCGCAGTGAACCCTTGGATTTATTTTCAACGACCCAGATCGCTGCAATGTCACACCGTGCCATACCATGGCAATGTCACAGAATCTGAGTCCCGCCCGATGGGAGGGGGAAAATCGGACGCTGACGTCAGTATAACACATGCGCGCAAAACCACTTTAAACTATTTTTTCTCTTAAATTATTTATCCAAGTCATTGAAAACCGCATGTCGTAATATTGAGCCGATGGTTATGCAGTTGTTCGCTAACTTTGGATGGAGATTCACAAATAGGATTCAATAATTTTTGTGATCTTTTTATGCTGTGAGTTTTTATTAATATGTATGCTTTTGTTTATTCAGGTGTGAGTTTTTATTGAGTTGGAGTAATAATTGGCTATAGCTTTTTGAGCAAAGGCAAGGATTATATTCCATTATCTAAAATATTAGATCTATACATAGTAAAACATTATGAGTACACTAACATTTTTTGTGGAAAAAATGAAACAAATTTCCTTAATAGAGGATTCCAAAATACGCGGACAATTTGTTGCAACGGAGTATATGGTAGGGCCACGTGGCAGGTGGGGGCAGGGACATGTGGTGGGCCCACAGAGCACGTGCGCGCATCGGGGGGGGGGGGGAGAGCGACTGATTTTTCCCCTCCTCGGGCGACCGATCGGCAGCAATTCTGCTGAAGTTCTGAACGTATGAGAAACTTTTGGTGACAGCTCAAACAACGTTGGCTAGATGTAAGTTAGTAAAATTTATTGTTAGAACTTTTGATTTTTTTTTAATCCTAATTTGTTTTTAGCTTGGCTTTTAAATTTTAAGATTAATTTACCTGGAATAGCTCTAATTTACACCACCTTAAGAATAGGACATGACTACATAGCGCACGATCGCTGGTTTGATTAAGGCCATGTTTAGATCTCACCCTAAAATTTTTGACCTGTCAAATATAACGTTTGAACACCTATATGAAATACTAAATGATTGTACACTGTAATTATAATTGTTAAATTTTTAGAAAAAAATTGTTGATAGATATGTAGCCAAAAGTGAACTGGCAATACCAACGCCGAACGCATACGCAACGGCGTCATAGCACGAGTAGCACCTTTTCTCATGGCCCTATGTATCGTGGAGTCTGTGTGATATTTGTTGCAAGTATTGGGAAGTGGAGGACCAGACTTTGCCTAAACTGTGCGTCGTCAAGTTTCAACCAGGTCAGGTGCGTGCCTCTCGCAGTAGTAGTCTCTACCATTCCCAGCGCATGAAACCGACCGTAATGAAGAAAGCCCACGACGCACCCCAACTACCCAAGTGACACTCGTCACTCGTGCCGTCGGTCATGTGCATGCACCACGCACGCATGGAATCCACGGCAACAGCGGCGACGCACGCCCACCACCTCTAGACTCTAGTAGTTGTAGTACACCCCAATGCCACATGCAAAAGCAAGGGGTTGTTTGGTTGGCATACTCACATTACCAAAACTTGCTATACTTCATTTAGCTAAAGCTGTTTGGATGCTATACTAAGTTTGCCACCATTCACCATACTTTTTTGCCACACTTGCCTAAGTTGTGACTTACAAAAAGTGAGCCACACCTTAGCTAGCAAAATTGGATTGTGCCACACTTTATTGAATTGATGATATGTGGGGCCCAAATAGATAAGAAGTAATATTGCCACAAGTGTGGCTATAAACCAAACAATATGCTAACTTGGTCAAACTTGTCTAACATAAGGTGTGATAACCTTTGGCAAACTTTGGGAGCAAACCAAACAACCCCTAACATACCTAACATGTAGCTAACAAAATTGAAGCCACACTTCAACTATAGGAGAGCAAACTTGCCACACTTTTATGTGCCAATGACATGTGGGACCTACGTCATGGTGAAGGAATCTTATCATAAGTGTGGCACGAACCAAACGAATGCCTAAGTTAGTCAAACCTGGCTAATTTGAGTTGTGTTACAGTGAAGCAAATTGTGGTATTGAACCACACAGCCCCTCAATTCTGCTGCGGGTCGCGACTTTGCGAATTGCGAGTAGTTGGCGCACGTACTACTCCTACTACACGTCCACTGCGTGTGTCTGCGTTCCCGGACAAAATTGCCAGCCAGTGCACAAGTGCAGGCGTGCGGCCACTTCCCAAAGAAACCCAAGTAGTGGAATTTCCGGAAATTAAAACAGCATAAAGTGCTCCTACCACTCCTACTAGTAGTACTACTACTTCTACCCAACAATCATTCCAACCAGTCTCCAAACAAAAATAAAACTATTGCAACCAGCCTCAAAAAAAAAAAAAAAAAAAAAAACCTTACCCCAACCGCCAACTCACGGGCTTTGGCCCCTGGCACGGCAGCCTTAACACCCTGTTTAATTCCATCTCCATACCTCATACCTACCCACTAGGCTAGCACCCACGACACACATAAACCGAGCAACCTGTGAGCAGATGGCCCCATTTGTCACTGGCAAATCGTGGAGGCGACACCGGTGTGAAACAACAAGCCGCACGACCCCCCAGAAATCTCCTCCTTTGCCTCGGCCCCTCCCACGGCGAGAGAGCGTGCACCCGACGCTCAGCAACTGGAGCAAGCACGGGCAACGAGTCGCAGTAAAACAGCAGTGCGGACTCGGAGACAGTACGGGGAAAACGCACATCGAGCGGTGGAGAGTGGAGTGGAGTCGAATGCAGCGCGAGTGAGTCCAAAACGACTCGTCTCGTAACACCGAAGCGACCGAGAGCGCCTACTGCCGCCTACTGCGCCTGCGCTGCCGCCGCGCAAGCCCAAGCGCAACGCATCCGCCTCTGCCTCATCCTCTCCTCCACTTGCTGGTCGCTTGCCAGCCTGCGCCTCCACTCCACTTCTCGCGGCTCGAGAGGCTGACGGCGGGGTGCCTCGAATTTCGCCCTCTCCGACGAGCGGAGGCGGAGGAGGGAGCCCAGGAAGAGGATGCGAAAGCAGTGAAGTTTGTAGAATTTTCAGTTGCATTTTGCTGTTTCTGCTTGGGAGTTGTTTTGGGGCGATAAGAATTCTCTTGTTGATTTGTTCCTCGCAGGAGAGGAGGAGAAGAGGGGGGAACGGAAATCTCAGCTGCTGCGTCAGTCTCGCAGATCTGCTCCGTTGAGCTGCTGTTTCACGGAATCACCATGGGTGGAAATCATCGCCATGGGTGGTAGGATTGGTTGGGTGTCGCCGATCTTCTCGCTTCACGCCAACTAATCGAGTGAATTGTGGGAAGAAGAAGAAGAAGAAGAAGAAGCCGAGTAGACGACGGCAATGGCGTCGTGGGAGAACCTCGGGGATGTGGCGACCGTCGTGCAGCTGACGGGGCTCGACGCGGTGCGGCTCATCTCCATGATCGTGAAGGCGGCGTCGACGGCGCGGCTGCACAAGCGCAACTGCCGCCGGTTCGCGCAGCATCTGAAGCTCATCGGCGGCCTGCTGGAGCAGCTGCGGGTGTCGGAGCTCAAGAAGTACCCGGAGACGCGGGAGCCGCTGGAGCAGCTCGAGGACGCGCTCCGCCGCGCCTACCTGCTCGTCCACTCCTGCCAGGACCGCTCCTACCTCTACCTCCTCGCCATGGGCTGGAACATCGTGTACCAGTTCCGCAAGGCGCAGAACGAGATCGACAACTACCTCCGCCTCGTCCCGCTCATCACCCTCGTCGACAACGCCCGCGTCAGGGTCGGTAAAACCATATCCCTTTCAGCTTCTCTCATCAGTGTTCATTTGTTTAATCGTGTAGTTGAGTGTTAGACTAGTAGCCTGGGCATGTAGGCTTTTAAGAAATGTTGGTTGCATCATTCTTTGATTCTAAAGTATGGTATATGGAATGTTTGCTTTTGAAATTGGATGGAAAATGATTTGTCTTGGATTCTTGGTGGTTTTCCTGTATGGTCTCATGGGTTCTTTGTTTTCTGTTGGTTGGTGTGACCCAAAGGATTCTATTTTAGAATCTCTCTTCTGAATATAACCGACGCTGCAACCTTTTGGTGCTCCATCATTTTCATCGTCTATATAATCTGATTTTTTTGTTGGTGTGAATGTGACCCAAAGGATTGTGAAGGTATATGTATATGCTAGGAATCTGATTTTTTTTTTTAGCTCCAGCACAGTGAGCTCAATCACTAATCATGCCACTTGGGACTAGTGATCTGCATCGGATATCATCTTTATTTACTCCTATACTTGTCATCTTTGCTTCACAATCCTTTTTTTTCAGGAGCGGATGGAATACATTGAAAGGGATCAATGTGAATATTCTTTTGATGATGAAGACAAGGAGGTTCAAGATGCTCTGTTAAACCCTGATCCAAGTACAAATCCTACGGTAGTGCTCAAGAAGACTCTGTCATGCTCTTATCCAAACTTGCCATTTAACGAAGCGCTTCGAAAGGAAAGTGAGAAGCTCCAAGTAGAACTTCAAAGATCACAAAGCAACATGGATATGGGCCAATGTGAGGTTATTCAACACCTCCTAGGAGTGACTAAAACTGTGGCAAGTTCGATTCCAGAGAAATGTGCCACTCCTAAGGTTTCTGAAAAAGCTGACTCTAATCACACAAAAGTCAGTGAAGATAGTGCAAAAACATATCATGATGACTCTCCAAAGAAGCAAAAGGATGCCTGCACTGCACCACGGTTAGTAAGTTTAACTAGTTTCTTTCGGTGACTATCTTCTTATGATGTGGGTTGCAGTGGTAAAAAAGGCGGTGTATAAAACCTTTTCTCATTAAGTAACATTAACCTGAACAATTACTATGGCCATTTCTGGGTAAATCATGAAAAATGTGCGCATTCTTCCTTATTTTAGAGGTGTAAGTCTTGTATACTCAACTGTGTGATCCAACAAAAGAGAACTTCACTATGTTCTGTTCTAGACTTGAAATAGAAATTTTGTTATGTGCTTATGCCCCTCAAAATGCGTATGCACATTATAAAAATTTTGATAGTTCCTATGTTGCATATCTTTCTCAGAAGTTCTCCGCCATCTTCTTATGGCCATGATCTGGTCTCAAGCAGAGGATCATACAGCGACGAGTGGCATGCAGATTTGCTTGGTTGCTGTTCAGAGCCATCTTTGTGTATGTCCATTTACCTTCTCTTTGGATGCGTGATTTAATGATTTCCCTATGGTGTTTAGATGCCATTTTTAGCACAACTGTTCGGTTATGCATCTGTTTGTTTTCACAAGAATTTATCCAATTTAGTCATTCTATAAGTATGATTTATGTCCTTAGACATATCCTTTTTCTGCATATATGAGTTGATCAATACTTTGTACTGATGTTTTGGGGGAGTAGGATCATGCAACTATGTAAAAGGATCATCTTATAACTAATGGTCTTGGAGTATTATGTATAGCGACTTAAGAAGATATCTTGTTATTTATACTTGTTTAGCTGCAAGAAACTACCGCCTTTCAAAAATGAAAAATAATGGTTAAGATTTACTAGATAATAGTAAAGTGGATGAAACAACAATCGCCATTTTAGCCTCTTTTCCTTGCTGATTACTGTTGAGATGCTGGTAGCCAATTACTGAAGCAGTAGTAATGCTATGATAGCAGCTAGCAGGGTCAAAGATGATCAGTTCTACTAAAAAATTATATAGAAATTAGTCTTGTTTTGTCTTTCCTCGGTACTTGTCAATTATATGGAAATATTTGTGACATATTTTTTTTTGCCATTTATTTACATACTGTGATAGCACAGGTTTGAGAACATTAGTGCTTATTAATTATATGGAAATATCTGTTTCATATTTTGCTTGCTATTTATTACTTATTGTGATAACACAGGTTTGAGAACATTCTTTTTCCCCTGTGGAACATTCTCAAAGATTGCTTCAATTGCGAAGAACAGGCCCATGTGTAAGAATATTTCCCTGACAATAATCATCATGTTGAGAGTTGATAATTTTTGTTCCTCCTAGCATTTTTCTTCATTTCCCTGAAAATAGTCATCATGTATTATTTGCCTCCACTTGTTTTACTATGGTGCTGACTTTTCTGCATTTGGATAGTAATTTCCAAGGGTGTGCAGTATCTTGTTTATGTTAGCTAGTGTTAGACCAAACAGATTGGCCTTGCATGTTCTCTGCATCTTGAGTTCTAAAGTTTGTTGTCAACAAAATTCTCCATCAAAATGCTTCCAAATAGGATTCTATGCCACATTTTCTGTGGACTGAATTACTTATGTAATCTGAAAGGCTGGTTGACACTGATAAAAAAAAATTTCAGCATCGTCGGAAGCATGCAATGATATTATGGCATATTCCCTGATATTATCCTGCTGTTGTTACACTTGCTGTGTGAGGAGAAAGCTTCGTCAAAAGCTAAATATTGCGGTAAATTTTCCTGTCCCTTCATATCTGTTGTCAATTGATTTTTTTTCCTGCTTCTCTAAAGTAGAAGTGCTTCATTCTGACCCTACAATGTGAAACTGAGCTACCTCTGGAATTGTTACAGCTCCATGTTATACACTATGGGTCATTTCAGAACTGATTAACTGAACTAGACTATAACTGGGGCTATGGGTCATTTTGGCTAAAGGATTATAAATGAAACTAACTTAACAAAATGTCTGTCTGTCCATTGCTAATGCAGAGGTTTGTTAAAAGATTGGGTAGAGTTTTATCTGAAAGAATTACCATGCACACTATGGAGCGTTCGTATATCCTAAGAGCCTTTTATGTTACTTAAAACTCTGTTTATGTTATGCCGCTGACAGGGAGGTTGCATTGATGATTTCCTATCACATTTGATGTGTTGTTGCTGTGCGCTTGTTCAAGAATGGCGGGAAGTTGAGATTCGTGGAGCTTATGGTGAGTTTCCTACTTCCATGTTATCCAATTAACCAGTTGAGCACGTGGATATTATAGGGAATATACATGGATGATGGAGTATATATAACAGTCCACATTTCCTCCTTAACAGTATCCTAAATACTAGTATATGGCACTGTTGACTTTTATTTGGTCAATCTTTTGAAACTTTGACCATTAATAGCTCTGAAAACATTAAAAAAAACAAGTGGATATATTTTTCTTTATAAGTACATTTACAATATTACAATTTTGTTAGAAATGATCTTAAATTCTAATTGATAAACAGTGATCAGCGTTGCTCACTGAACACGGAATGAATTCAACAGTGTTATATATTTAAAAACAGATGTAGTAAATGGGAAGGAAGATTGTATTATAGTGATATGGTCTCGAATCTTCTACGGTTGAAACATTGCTCTGAAACATTTCATGTCATCATAACCCTGCCGATCTCAAAGACAAGCACAACATGATTTAAATTGCACAAGCAATATTAATCAGTATGCCTCATTTCCTGCAGGAGAGAGGACTAAGATTAGCCCACCCTCATTTCAGTACATGGAACACTAAGCAGCGATGCAAGGCTTGAGCTTCTGTGAAGATAATGACCTAAAGGCTAGACCAACCCGGTATCGTACTACAATAGTAATGATGACACAGCTACAACATTGTTGTATTTATGCTTACCCTGCATTGTTTGTGTTGGTACTCTGTTTATAGTAACATCAGTTGGTGTTGGGCACAGTATGTTGTATGTAGTACTTTGTAAGAAAAAACACAAGTTACATGCCCTCGTTGTGCTCGTCTCTGTTGAATCCCCCATGCATAATTTAACCTTTAGCTTCATTTGCACTATAAAACAGTAACAATATTAAAAAAGTCTCAAATTGCAAAGGCAATGGGATCCAGAAACTCGGAGGAAGAAAACTGTTAACAGGTTTCTCAAAAAAAAAAAAACTGTTACTAGTAGAGATAAACAATGCGATGCTGGGCCATGCGAACATGATGCAACAATTCAAACAAAGACCATCAACTAAAAAACATTAGACTTTCACCATGAGCTTCCGTTTACCACGACGTACATAAGCTTCCAAGGCTCAAGGCAGGATGTATATTTTGGCAATTTAAGCAGGTACGTCACTGGCCGCCATCTTATTTATCAGTATCTTGGCGAAATCCATTTCATAATCGTCATGTGAAGAATTGTTAAGCATGTGAACAGTTTCACGATGACGCGATCCACGGGACACGCAGACATACATCAACGAAGGTCGTTGAGTTGAGATGACCGTCCTACCAGAGTTCCTCCAGGCTTCCTGTCGAAACTCAAACAACACCGGCAGATCGATGGCCTCACCGGGCGTAGCAGCCTAGGGTGAGCGCACCGGATGCAATCTGGCCGCACGCTACTGCTTTAAGCGAATCGAACGGAACAAGGAGTTCGGATAATAAAACTCCGAACCCCTTTTCAGGCTGCAGTAGAACCAAAGCAAGGGTTCGGGAACAAAACTCCTAACCCGCGTAGCGCAGGTGACCGTCGTCTTTGTGCCCAACTATCTCTGTAGATTGCCATCTCTTGCTCTCGCAGGCTGCAGCAGAAGCTCTTGATAATGAATCAATGCTGGATGAATACAAAGTTCAGCACATTATTGGACGGGATCGCAATGCAAAATCACCGCGCTCGGAGGCAGCGTTCAGCGTGGCCGTGAGACTGCATTGGGCAAAAAGCGAAATCCAACAACTCCAGCGTCTCATGCTCTCAGCCCTGTCAAACTCAAAAATCGGAAAATCGATCGATGGCCTCACCGAGCCACGTCTCCGCCTTCCTCCAGACCACGCAGCTAAAACACCGAATACGAGGCCCGCGACCAATGTATCTTACCGAAGTGAGTATTAGTGTGGGCCATAGTAACTGGGTAGTAGTAGTTGTTCATAGCATCCACAGTGTTTATGTAGGGGATGGGAAGTAAGGTGGGGCCGCTTTGAAAAAAAACGCAAGTTCGCTATAGACATTGGCTTGATGTGTCAGAAGGTGCTTATACCTGGTGGTAGCACTACTATCCGGTATTAGTTCTTCACCACCTCCATAGTGGTTATTACCCGATAATAAGGTAATATTTAATGCTTACTACTCCCTCCATTTAACAATATAAGTTATTCTAGCATTTTCCATATTTATATTGAAGTTAATGAATCTAGACATATATACCTATTTAGATTCATTAACATCAATATGAATGTGAGAAATGTTAAAATGAATTATATTGTGAAACGGAGGAAGTACATGCTATTTTGCTACACTGTAGATGCCCTGGGGATCAGAGAATAAAACTCCGAACCCCCTGCAGGCAGCAAGAGAACCTACTCAGCACAGGCCACAGGTGATCGTTCTGTGTGTTGCGCTGCGCCCAACTATCGGCTCGCCTTCGCCGCCGTGGCGTCTCTGTAGACTATCATCCCTTGCTCTCGCAGGCTGCAGCACAAGTTCTTTAGTGGAAATGGACAATTCTGGGTTAATAATGCAGTTATGTGTTTGGTTGACTTGTTGATTTCTTGATAATAGATAGGATCTTGCTTCCGAATCGAGCTCTTAGTCATCGTCTTGAAGGCGTCGATCGGCGACGGACAAGAAGTTTGTCAAGTTAGAATTCCTGCCTTTCAAATTTCGAAGGAGATTAGTCATTTTGGTATGAATTGCTGAGGTGCGTCCTCTTAGTAAAACTGTAATGGCATGGACGTACAAATAACAGAAACCACCATTGAGTTTTGATGCAAAGTTAAGAAGAAAATCGTAACAAATTTTGGGACTTATACTCGTTATTGTTGCCCACAATTGACCTATGAGGCAAGTAGGAACAGATATGTCGCGCTCTGAACAAGTAGCAGAAAGACAGAACAGTTAAAAAAGATCTATCTTTTCGTGGCGCAATTTATATATATATAGTTACAAACTTCTCTATGTCCAATCATCTGGTAAGAACGGGTGCCATCCTAGCAGAAATCCAGACTCCTGTTAGTGCACTCGACGACCGATTCGCTAGCTGGCTGAAGTCTTCGTTCTTCTCAGAGACATGTACGCTAGAACCCTGTAGCCGATGATCATCGCGACCAGAGCTACAACTTCTGTCACGCCGTTGTCAAGAGGTATGGCATTGATCAGAATGTCCGGGACAGGATGATATTGCACCTTCAGCAGTAGCCTGTACGTGTGGTAGTTGAATGACAGGTAGCGGAGCCAGGATATGAATGGTGGAACTCTCTGCATATCATGATGGAGAAGAGGGCAATGCGTAAGACGGAGTAAAGACTTGTTCATTCAGTATGTTCTTCAGCATTGCATCAGTAACACAGGGAAGTGCTTGCTCTCACCTTTACAAAGAACCCTCCTGCTAGCATGAATGTCATGACTGTAACTGAAGCTAGAGTTGTTGCCTTCTTGATATCCAAGAGGCTAGCTCCAATTGCCAATCCTAATCCCTGCATGATTACTTTTTTCTTGAGTAACAGATTTCTAATCACTGCTAATATCCTTTTGAAATATCTAAGATATATGATGGATCAACCAAAATGTTCCCTAACTTATGAATAAACACAGGTGATGACTACAACTTCATGGGAAAATTCCTTGGATTTTGTTCCCATCTCACCATCTATTTAGATAGTTTTGATGTTCATCATACATTCTTTTTCTCATATAATTGGTGTGTATATAGACAGTACAAGTTCAACTAACAGAATAAACTTTTAGAAAAATAAAAAATGCTATAATTCATTTCTTATATAGGTTTCCTCCTTTAGAAAAGATTAAAAATAGGAGATGTCAATGGAATTATACCACGAAATTAGCTTGAAATGTACCTGAGCAGCAATGATGCTGAGGAAGACGGTCAACATGCTAAGAAAGAAATGTGCGGCAGTTGCTTTGAGGCCTGCCATGAAGTAGACAATCACCATAAATATGACTGGAAGGAAAAGATCCAGTGGCAGATCACTTGTCGTTCTGGCCAAGAAGTATGCACTGAGCTTGTACATGTCAGCTGCACGCTCCTTGTTCAACATTGCCCTTTCTTGTGGGAATGTGAAGATGGCAGTAAACACAGGAAAGAAACCCCAAAACACAGCTATGAAAAACAGTAAGCCGGCCTGCATACGCAAGATAAAATTGTGTTACGATACTAATCTTCCTGCATACCCGAGCTGACATATCATTAATAAGCTCTCTGAGTAACCAACTCCGCCATTTCACATGAATCACATTTTCTTTGGCGTAAAATGAATCGCATGATTATTGCTATCTATGTACCTGATCTTGTAGACCTTTTGGTGTCGAGGGATCAGAATGCCACCATAGTAGACCTAAGATAACTGATGTTGCTATGACCTGGGTGATTCTCATCCAGCTCAAATAATCATGTCGCCGTTCTTTGATCCCTCTACAGAAGAGGATGGAATATTGCTGCCACCAGCTAGTGCCCCATTCTCGCTTTGATGATGTTATAGTTGTCTTCATATCGTCACTGATTGGAAGTGGATCTAGAAGCTGCTTCTTCTCCTTGTATGCCACTCGATTCTCATAGGCGTCTACAAGATACTGCATGAAATCACATATAAATTATTCAGACATCTAAACCAACCCTCAACTCATAAAACCAGCACATTGCTTTCATGTCGTCACCTCATGAACATCTTGTGCTGATGGCTTGTAGTCATTCTTGGTATTAGTTTGCAGGTTTTGATTTTCCATGTGCACCTTGTCATCTAACTCGGAAGGAACAGAAACATCAGTAGTGTTTCCGTTGGCGAGATCCAGTAGAAATTCTGCTGGGTTCATTGCGATGAGCGGGGTGCACCCAATGGACTGAAAGTAGGGCATGGCTTCAGATGCCTTCCCAAAATAGAGCAAACTTCCTCTTCCCAGGAGGATAAGCTTGTCAAACTTATGAAATAATCTGCTAGATGGTTGATGGATTGTTGTTATTACTGTCTTCCCATCCTGCAACATGTCAAAAGGTTAAAGATGAATTGAACTAGTTGCCAGCTAATGTGTAATACTCTCATGTCACCTCAGCTATATCATGTAGAAGTTGAATTATCCTGAGAGCTGTAGTTGAATCCAATCCAGATGTTGGTTCATCGAGAAAGAGTAAAGATGGATTTATTATGATCTCATTTCCAATGCAAACTCTTTTCCTTTCACCCCCTGAAACCCCACGGACGAAAGATCCACCAATCATCGTGTCCTGGCACCTTCAAACATCATCAGATAATTAATTAAGCTAATTTCTAAGAATAGGTGCATGCTACCATACAGGAAGTGGAGCGTTTTTCAAACTACCTTTCAAGGCCAAGTTCATATATGATGTCTATTGTTCGTTCTTCCTTTTCTTGCCTCGTCATTGTTCTTGGGAGACGAAGCAGTGCTGCATAAGTCAATGTCTCCTTTACAGTAAGATGAGTAAAAAGAACATCATCTTGAGTCACAAATCCAATCCTGAAAAACGAGTATAAAACCAATCATTCACTATACTCTTGGACAAACTTTGAATTAGTTTGTCCATACAGGCTCAAGCTCAACTTTGGTGCTCTGACGATCCAAACCATTGGTACAAGCAGATGTTTTGCATATAAAACCTTGTAGAATGTTGAGGGTAGTTAGTCTAGTCAGACAGTGCGAAAATTGCTAACAATAAGGAACCAGGATATCTCTCAGTTCGAATTGTTTGCCGAATTGGAAGCGGAAAAAGGAGAATACTACATGGTTTTTAATTGGCGATTCTACTAAAGTGGTGTTATGTTTGAGTGTCTAACCAACTTAGTAGCTAGGTTACACCAACACAATTTAAAGGACTAAGCAGAAGAACAGGTGGAGGTAGAGGCAGAAGCAGAGGCAATCCTGGTGACAAAGACAATCATCCAAAGGAATTGCGGGACAGAGACCCTGGTGCAGTGGTGTTCAAGACGAAGTGGACCTCTAAACACCGGAGACCTGTAAGCTCAGACTACTGTAGGCCTCAGGTGATGCAAGTGT
The DNA here is from genome assembly GCF_000147395.1 of Oryza glaberrima. NCBI lineage: Eukaryota > Viridiplantae > Streptophyta > Magnoliopsida > Poales > Poaceae > Oryza > Oryza glaberrima. The sequence continues at coordinate 2,909,916 of NC_068328.1, forward strand.
TCACTGACGTGAAACGTGTGCTTACTAATACTACCTCCAGCATCGGTCAGGAGATACATCGAACAGCTTATCGGCAGGAAGGGCATGACTGGAACCTCACCTCACCAGAGCACGCTACGACATGGCGCAGACATGCGATCGAGAACAACGGGCAGGCGACTCCCTGAACGTCCCGACCGTGCTCCGCCGCACAAGCCGCCGGAGTTTCCATGAGACGACGACGACGACGAGGCGTCGCCGCGCGGCGCGCCCAAGCAGACGAGACCGTGAGAGACACAGGTGACCAGGCGACAGCCATAGCCGCGGGCAAGAGCCGACCAAAGGCATCACGGCCCATGCGCCGGGACGCACGATTGGGCCACCCAATTCGGCCCAAAAAGAACATGTCGGCTGCTCGGCGTCGGCAAGGCCCAATTCTGGCGCCGCCGATTAGACAGAATAATAATGACAGGTGCGCGGTACGTGCCAGAATCGGCACGTCAGATGTGCAGTTCCCCTGCGGCCAAGGCAGAGGGAAGCTGGAAGAAGAAGACAGTAGACAGTACAACTGTAGCAGCGATGAACAGGTAGCCAGATTTAGCGAGATAACCGTGAGCCGAGCCTTGCTAATCTCTCCTTTATTATAGCCAGCCACACAGCCTATGCATGCAGTATGGTACTATGCTGTACTCTGTAGCTGCAAGCAACAGCTGATCGATCTCATCTCATTCTTATCACTTTCGTTCCCCAGCTAGTGACCCATCGACCAATGAGAAATTTACAATTAGTGGCTCCATCAGTTGGGCTAATAACCCAAAGAAAAAAAACCAAAATTTAAATTTTAAAAATTAATTTTGAAGTTAATTTTAAGATATTTTCAACGTATTTTCTTTTTCAGCATTAGCTTTTAAATCGCTAAGAATATATATAAAAAAAATTATCTACAAATTAACTTTTATTTTCTAATAAACCGTTTTACTTTATTGGGGAATATGAGCAAACGGTGAGGTTTTAGGGCTCGCAAATAACTAATTGTAAATAATTTAGTTAATTGATTAATTAATAATCCTGGCCCCGGAGGAATTAATTGGTGATGCCACATGGTGTACGAACAAGTGCATGCTACGGAGTAACTAATTAATAATTAATTAAGACGCTGCATGCATCTAATATTGCACGCGATCAGAGAGGTCAGAGGATGAACCTTCCTTTGTGTTGTGTTACCTGCGGTTGAGGGACTTGCAGTATGGCTCGTCGTTGTAGGAGACGCAGCCTTCGACGTCGCCGGGGCCGGCGACCCTCCCGCCGAGGATGCTGAGCAGCGTCGTCTTGCCGCTTCCCGACGGGCCCATCAGCGCCAGCACCTCGCCGGGCGCCGCCGACCCGGATATCCCGCTCAGGATCTCCCTCGGCGTTCCCTTCACCGCCACCTTGTACTTCACCTCCGCAAACTGCACGCACGAAACGAGTCTCATCTCTCATGTAGCATTAGCTCACTGAACCTCTCGCATGCCGGCGGCGTACGTCCATGGAGCTTGGGATAATCGATGCGTTTGGTCGATTTACCTTGAGATATATCGGCAACGTCGGCTCGGTCATCAGCTTCTTGCGCGGCGTCCCGGCCTCGATGTCCATCGCTGCATACGCACAGCGGCACAGAGAATGAGCATATATATATATATATCGGGAAAGTGATTTCAACCCTCAAGAAGATATTTTATCGTTTTATATATGCTACCTAAATAATTATAAAAAAATTAAAAAAATTGGCAGTAAAGATAATATAAAATATATCACTTCACGAATTTAAATTTAACTTTTACAAGTTGTAATAAAAATAACAAATATAACTACGAATGTACGATAACCATATGTGCATGCAGTTAGGATCAGTAGGAGTGATTGGATGCATACTGTTGTCGTCGTCGCTGAAGGGATGGAGCTCGGCGGAGGACATGGTGTCCTGGGGAGGAGGGGTGAAGCCGGTGAAGGTGAAGGAGAAGCCGAGGCTGGCGCTGGAGGCGCGGCTGAGGGCGGCGCCGCTGGAGACGAGGTCCTCCATTTCGAGCTTCAGCTGCGCGCTGCGGGACTTGCGGATGTGGCTGTTGTTGTTGTTGCTGCTGCTGTAGCCGTGGCTGTTCCCACCGGCGCCGGCGCCGCCGGACGCCGAGCGCTTCCCGAAGCTGGACTTGCGCGACAGGCTCGTCGTCGTCACGTCGGCCGTGCTCAGCACCGTCTCCGCCGACGCCGTCCTGCTCAGCGACTGCGCCGAAGACGGCGGCGGCGGCGGCGCCAGCTGGTCCGACTTGGTCCGCTCAATCATCCCCCCTCCCGTGTCCATCATCGGCTTCTCCATTATCGACTCCATGAACGAACACGAACAAACTACCTAGCTAACACCGTCACGTTCCTAGCAAGCACATTTAGAGCAGTAGCTTTTACACGAGACGAGCCGTTATATACACAGACACAGAGTGATGGGAAGGCAACACACGCAGCTAAGGCATTTGGCAAGCGAGCGATGGAGGTCACGCGTGTGAGGTGGATTGTGGCGAGGGCGACGTGGGGGGGAGGCAGCGGAGGGGCAGGGGGCGCGCCAGCGAAGCGCGATGCGGGACGCGGGGCATTAATGGAGCGGGAAAGCGCGGGTGTGGCTGGGCGCGCTCAGGCAGCCAGCTTCCACACATGCCGGCCTCACGACGACGTATCGCGCAGGGCACCCGCGCGAGCCCCCGCCTGCGGCTAGCTTAGCCCGCGACAGGGACGTCCCCGGCCACCTCGCCTTCCTCGCTCTCTCGCTCGCGGAGGCCTCAGGCGCGCGCGCGTCCCTTGCAGATCGATCCAGCGCGCGTGCGTGTGCGTTCGGTTTAGGCGTACGTGCGCGCGGGCGGCAGCGGCGGCACCGATCCCCTCGGTAGATCGATCACGCAGCTCGCCGAACGCGTGTGTAAAACGCTCGGTTACGTTCGGGCGGCGTACGTGCCGCGCGCGTGGTGGTTTAGTGCAAGTATCTGTTTTTTTTTCACTAAATTAAAAATATGGGTTTGTAAACTTGGATCATCGAGGTGTTGTCTAGATCTATAAATTTGTAAAATGTAAATCCGAGTCCCTACTCTCTAATCTTTCGTTAATTCAATGTATCATCCGCAAGTTCAAAAGCATACGAAATGCCTGGCCCTCTTTATTTAGGCTTAGACTTATTGGCCTAAACTTTTAAGTCAGCTTATTGGCTTATATGATTTATAAGCAGGTGGATTTAATGTCCTAAGTTTAGTGGTTTAGTCATACATCTACCTTACATAAGCCAAAAAAAATTTCTCCAACCTAGCTTTTGGCTTAATAGTGTTAGAGTGTCTTATGGCTTCCAAAAAGCCAAACGGAAAAGCTGCTTGTTTGTTTAGGTTTAGACTTTTCGACTTATAAGTTGACTTATAAACCTAAACAAAGAGGGCCTTAGCCCCTCCGCACAATTTGAGGCGCTGGGTGTGAAACACAAAATGATGACCTATTTAGCAAATGCTAACGTAAAATAAGTGTTTAGTTCACGTCAAAATTGAAAGTTTGGTTGAAATTGGAACGATGTAACAGAAAAGTTGAAAGTTTATGTGTGTAGGAAAGTTTTAATGTGATGAAAAAGTGAAAAAAAAAGTTTGGAACTAAACTCGGCCTAAGTAAAGTTCCTTTAGGCGATACATCCATATCTTTACTTGATGCCATATTATTTACTTCATCCGTCCCAAAATAAGCACAACTATGAGTTTCCATGTCCAACTTTGATCGTTCATCTTAATTAAATTTTTTTAAAAAAAACTAAAAAACATAAGTTACACATAAAGTACTATTCATGTTTTATAATCTTACAACAATAAAAATACTAATAAAAAAATTAAATAAGACGAACAATCAAAATTGGACACTGAAACTAATAGCTGCACTTATTTTGGAACTGGGAAGTACAATTCATTGCAGGGTTGCTCTATCTCCCGATCGATGCTTTAATTTTTCTCGATCCAAATCACTGTCGGACTGCCGGTGGTCGTTTATCCACATTCCATGTTAGCATAACCACGATCAAGCATGGTCGGATGGTCCTGTTCATCGGTTTACCTATGCCTTCTATCAAACAAGCAGTAATTTTGCGCGACCAATAACAGCTAACTCATCACCACCTAATTAAAAACAGTATAGTGGCCATATGCCTAGATAGGATCTAGGAAGAAGACTTGTGTGCGTCATGATGTAGTGATTCAGTTTTTCTTACTAATGTTGTATTTAGTTCCACGTTAAAATTGGAAGTTTGACTAAAATTAGAAGTTTGAAGAAAAATGTTGAAAGTTTATGTGTGTAGAAAAAATTTGATGTGATGAAAAAGTTAAAAGTTTGAAGAAAGAGTTAGGAACTAAACAAGACTTAAGCAAGATCTTCAATACCTGGAACGCACATTCACATCATGAGCATGAACCATCTTTGAGGTGGCCATTATTGTTTCCGAACACTTGTGAGGGCTGAGAAAAACAAGCATCTAATTAAATTAATGAAGGATAAAGAGATTTTTAATTAAAATAATAATATGAACGCGAAAACATGCTTAGAATGTACTAACGGCTTAGGAGTGAAATATAAAATTTTCGAGCCCTAGGCAATGTACAGCCCCTATATACGATCTTCTAGCCATAACAGATACGGCTTGGAGAAGCATTGTCAAAGAGGACACACAGGAAAATTCGGAGCAGGCAAAAGTCGTCGATCGCAGCTGCGCAGGAGTCAGGATGGACATGCTTGGCATGATGCCTCTTTCTGTTTTCCGTGCTCACACTGTCGTCACACAGTGCAACGATTACCATATATCATTCGTGAAGAGCAACACGAGTACACGAGCGGTCGAGCATCCTAATCTCCTTTTTAATTTTTTTTTTATTTTTGAAAACAAGCATCCTAATCTTGACGAGGATGAAAGTATCAGCAACGGCCCCAATGCTATTGTTGACAAGAGATGTGATGTGGCTGTGGCTACTGGCTGGAATACGGTACTGCATGTAGATGTACTCCACTCCAGTAGGCAGTACGCCTGCACAGTCTTTTCCTGACTGTTACGGACGCGGAAATGTTTGTCCGGAGAGGAGAATGGTCTCTGCTAACCGGAAGACCGGAACCACCGACCAATCGGGAAACGGCGTGGCGTTGCCAGTACTGATTGGTACTACTGGGTAGTATCTTTGACCTCTTGGTTAATGCACTCTAATGCTCCATTTATTACGAAATATTAACGAGATATTTAAAAAAAACATACTCTCTTCATTCTAAAATATAACTACACCTATAATTATTTCAAAATATAACAATTTATATACCAACATTTTCTTTTCAATCAATCACAACCCTTCACCATTAGTTTTTCTCGCCAACCACCACTTCTTAATCAATAATAATATATTTCTATTTAATTTTATCTATTTTTTAAATAATTATGTGCAACTCTAAAACTTTTATATTCTAACGGAGATAGTAATTAACGAAAGTTAGCTCGAACCTTAAGCGATAAACATGCAGCCTTCCCATTTTATCCGTGAGGATTTCTTTCCGATTCATTCTTGTTTCCTACCCGCAGTTTAGATTGGCCTTTTATCTCCTGTTACGGTTATTTTTTGGGATGCATGGCGTCATAATTCTAGCAATCCCCTTCCTTTTTATCCTCGTGTTGCCTGCGTGTTAACTTTCATGAAATTTGTTTCCAATTTAAATTTGTAGCCTGAGATTGCAATCTTACAACATAACAATTTTTAAAATTCACATTGCATCTTTTGAAATTTATCGTGTAAATATGGAACATATAATGTCAAATACATATTAAAAAATTAAATATTTTTTATGAAAAATATGACACTAAACATATTTTTTTTATTTTCCAATTGGCGAGCCCGCTCGTGTATTTATTACTTTGTCTTGTTCTTGCATGCTACCGCAATGCAATGCTTGCTTTCTCCGTGTGTTCTTGCATGTATAAACAGTTCGGTCTGTCTATGCCTATTGTCAATGGTTAATATGGATATACTGTTTATCTTTCATTTCAATTTAAATACATGCAACGGGCAGGTATGTAGAGTTCTAGCGTGAGGTCAATCACACGTGGGTGCGGTGCGTCTCCTCCTCGCTTCTTAGGGCACCTACATGGGTCTCAAACGAATTAAGAAATATAAGTTTGAAAAACTATTTTATGTAGAGTTCTAGCGTGAGGTCAATCACACGTGGGTGCGGTGCGTCTCCTCCTCGCTTCTTAGGGCACCTACATGGGTTTCAAACGAATTAAGAAATATAAGTTTGAAAAACTATTTTAAAAAACTAACCAAAGGAAAACAAATTCTAATCAAAGTATTTGTGTGTATAATATTCGTGCGTATAAACCTTTTATATATAAATGTATACATTGAAATATATAAATGTATATATACATTGAAACTTTATAGCACATATAAACTTTGTATGCAAAAACTTTTAATATAGCAACATTATGTATAAAACATTTGATCCAAATCCGAATCAAGCAAATAAACTTTCAATGTATAAAATTTTTTATATACAAAAGGAAAAAAGGTGTGGTGTGAAAAAGGAAGGAGGTGGTGCACAGGTGCATGATCATCCACGCGAAAGCCGTTTCGGGTAGACATTAACCAAAAGCGAGTGAACAGTGAGTTTTTATATCACTTTGAGTACAGCATTTTCAGAAAAAAAATCTATTAGGAGATGCCTAACTTTGAATTAAGGTGTGGCCAAAATACCCACGACGAAACACTACATGCCTTTACCTTCAAATTGATATTGCCATAGTCAAGCATTACATATAGGAAAAGGAAATAATAAAATTCAACAGGTTACATTCGTATAAGTGCACGGAAGAAATAGTAGGTTCTTTCTTTCGCCACGTATAAGCTTTTTCACGAAACATATCGTTGAGTAGTTTAAAAAATATGCTCGCAATAAGTTATCAGCAAGTAGCTGAAAAGAATTGAACCTAAGAGTTGTTTCTGTACGCAAATGATTAGGTCATACATACCAGCTCCAAGAAGTCAAGAAGAGGCATAGGCGAAGGACACACAAGAAATTTTGGAGCAGGCAAAGTCGCATGAATTATCTGAAAAAGCAAAATCGGACAACAGCTGCGAACACAGCTCTTATCTGTTTTCTCTACTCCACACGGTGCAAACAATTACTGATAACTCGTGCAAAATCATCAACACATGCATATCCTAATTATCTTGACTAGGACCATCATCTCTAAAAATATAAGACCCCGGCCCCGTGCGAAATGTAAAATAGGTCTCTAGCTAGATTCATTCCACCAAACATACTTTCACTGTTTCCTCAAGCCTCATCGAATCTTGCATGTCTTCTGGGCTTAGCGAGATTAAAAAAAAAAAGAAAATAAAACAAGATTGAAGTGAAACCTTGAATTGAGTAAGACAACTGATATTGAATTGAGGAGGGAAAAAAAATCACCAGTTTGTGTTCTGCATTCACTAGACGAACCGAAGAAAGAGTGGGCTAAATTGGGCTTTCTATTGGTTAACATATGGGCTATTTTTTTTCTCTCTCTGAAGCATGGTACTTAAGCAAGTGCATTAGAATTTAGGGCCTCAATTTGTAGGGTGTCCTATACAGCTGATCACCTGCCCTTGCTAAGCTGATCGAAAGTATTAGCAGCTGAGATGGGTGTTACTGTTAACAAGAGGGCCCTCACTGCTGTTGAGTGTTGACAAGATGTGGAGTGGCTGGTGCATGTACGTCTTCAGAGTCTCTTTCGAAAATTACTGACAAGGAAATGTTTGTCTCAGAGGAGAATGGTCTCCCTGTGAACCAAAGACGGGAAGCACCGACCAATCGGGAAACGGCATTAGCCATTAACCCCCTTGGTTTAACGCACTCTGCTGCACCATGTATGACGAGACGTACACGTAAGGGAACGTGCGGTAGGTAGTAGTAGCAGGCAAGAAAATATCAGGAAAAATTCTTCCTTGTGCAGTCTTGCATGCTTGCAGGGGGGGTGTGCCCGTTCCCTGAAGGGAGTAGCACTATCGATAAATTTTTCCTCAGACGTATAAATATAATATAATTACAGTGTTATTAAATTATATCATAATATAATTTATATTAATTTTTTAAAAATCTCATGGTACACGCTATTTTTCACGAGGTAAAGTTCACAAGACGTAATCTCCTCCCGAGCACGTGCTATGATTTTTTTCTAACAATTTAAAATTATGTGAAAGTTGCATACAAGTTTTTTAAGTAGTTATATACAAGTTATATCGTAACTACATAGAAGTTATAATATAATTACATTTTAATTATAATGTATTTATATTAATCGAGAAATACTTTTATAGCAAATAAATCTTTCGTGGACATGTGGATGCAGAATCTGATCGCTGCCGTCCTGTTCGTGCCATAGCGCAACCCAGCTCCGCTCTTGGGCCGGAACGGGATTCCGGCCTACGTGATCCCCGTTACTGTTGGGCCGGAACGGCATTACGGCATCCGTGCGGGCCCTGTTATGGTTGGGCCGTACCGGGGATTCCGATCTCCGTGCGGCCCCGGGAGGGGGGCGTGGTGGAGGACGAAGGCGACGGTGGCAAAATCGGCGACGGCGACGGCGGCGGCGGCGGCGATGGCGAAGGGGAGGGACGCGCGGTGGGAGTAGATACTGTAGTCGTGCGTGCTCCGGACCAGCAGCAGGTAGCGGCGCGGGGAAGGAAGCTACTGGTGGGGGACAACCCAGATCCCTCGCCCGCGACTCTTCTACTCGCGCTCGCACGCCCTCGTCGGCCGCGCCGCCGCCGCGGTGATGGAGTCGCCGCCGGAGTCCTCCTCCTCCTCCCCGGTCCTCCTCAACATCGGTTCGCTCCCCTTCTCCCTTTCGCAAAAACTCGCTCCCCATCCCCACCGCTCGCGTGAATTTAGAGGCTGATGGTGATGGTGGTGGCTATGGCGCAGGGGGCAAGAGGTACGCGACCACCGTCGAGACGCTCACGCAGCGGGAGCCCAGCTCCATGCTCGCCGCCATGTTCAGCGGGAGGCACACGCTCCCCCGGCACCCGGACACGGTACGCCGCGTACTCACCAGTGGAGCTCTCTTCTCGGGAGCTGTAGCCTCAGAGGATGAATGGTGGGTGCAGGGCATGGTGTTCGTGGACAGGGACGGGAAGCACTTCAGGCATGTCCTCAACTGGCTCAGGGACGGCGCCGTCCCAGACATGTCGGAGTCTGAGTACCAGCAGCTCCTGCGAGAAGCGGAGTACTACCAGTTGCTCGTAATTGGAATTCTCGATCGTTTATTCGATTCATCAGGTTGCAGCTTCCCAATTAACCAGCCGTTGTGAAAACATGATGGTTTGTTTTCCAGGGCTTGGCTGATTGCATAAATGATAGATTGGGTTGGAAAAATGATGAGAATTTCTCGGAGGCCGAATTGACACGCAAAGATGTGATCAAGTGCATCCAAGCTCCGAGAGTCAGATTTCGTGGTGTAAATCTATCTGGCCTTGATCTATCCAAACTTGTAAGGTCTTTATTGTTGTTCTCTATTGGAGTTGCTCATATTTAGTTATGGTTATTACCACTCCATTCTAGTTGCTCTTGGCAACTCTGATTTCGTGTGTGTTCAACAGAAATCAATAAAGCATTTTATTTTTTTTCTTTAGTTTCTTGTAATTTTGTGACTTTTACGGTCTACAGGATTTATCAGAGGTGGACTTCAGCTATGCATGCATAAAGAATGCCAATTTTTCCTCTGCTTATCTTCGTAAAGCAAAGTTCAGGGTATGCCATTCACACCTAAGTTCTTCGTTGTTTAACTGCTTTTGATGAAGTAGTAGCCCTTAGGAACTATGCTAGTTATCATAATATTTTAAGGCATTTTAGTTCTGTCACAAAAAAATATCTAAGTCTTTTTTTTTGTATGACTGTCAAATGTTGTATCAGTAATACCTTACCTTGTATGTTCATGACAGCTGACAGAAGCTACTTGTTCTTCATTCCAAAGTGCAAATTTACATGAGTAAGATGGTCCAACCAGTTTCTTTTAGGCTTATAGATAGGCTCTAAGATGAAACACGGTCTCTCCTTTTTTACTTTTTGTGTTTTTTTTTGTGTTGGATGCATAAGCAAGCAGCTAACCATCTATTTCCTCCTTTTTGTGTTATTTTTGTTTCGCTGTGTTATTGTAATTGCTTGATTTGGAATAACAGGTGTGAGCTTATTGGAGCAAATCTTGAAGGATCTGTTCTAGATAAAGCAAACCTTCAAAGTGCAAACCTACAGGGTATGTAATCCCTTTCTTTACCTGTCTTCCGTTTTATGTTATATGTTTCCAAAAAATACTATTATGCTCAGGATTATCCTGTTTCTTCATTTTCTTGGCTTTTGACATCCTTTTCACCAGGGAAGATCATTGTCCCTGTAGTATTAGACAATGTAGCTATGCCTATTTTGCTTTCACTCTCTCTCCTATTCAGGGTGTGCTTATATTCTTGTAAAAACTAAGTAGGAAATGATTGAGTTGCTAGGCTTATTTTGCAGATGCATGCTTAAAGCAATGTTGCTTCATTGAAACGGATCTTCGTTCTGCTCATTTACAGGTTTGAAAGTTTATTGTACATGGTGTGTTTCATAAATGTTCCCAGATTCTCGCTCTGCTACTCTGCTAACATATTGCATTCCTGGTCAGTATACAAGAAAAAGTGAAAATCATGATGAACATTAGCATAAAGCAAAGCATTTTTGTTTTTTTTTAGAAGTTAGTTTTCTGCTGCTAGAGGTGATCGAATATCTAGTTTCCATCCTTGCAATATTTTGTATCATCCAAACTTCCAAAGTTTGGCTGCAAAATTTTGTCCTTGCCCAAAGTATTATCTGCAACACATAGACATATATTTTGTCCGTACAGGCTTGTATCGTCTCTTCCTGAACATTTGAATATAAGGCATAAAGGCTCCCTATTCCAAATGGTTTTCAGTAACTTAAAATACGTTGATATTTGGGTTCTTATTACTCATTTCCTCAGTGTCTTATTGTCAGTCCAACTGGATTTTCAGGGTGCTAATCTTATGGGCGCCAACTTGAGTGGAGCTAATCTTGAAGGGGCCAATCTCAAGGTAACAAAAATGACCCCATTCAACCTGCACTTTCATCCTGCCTGTCATATGTAACTTAAGGAAAGCTACTTGAGGGGGTTTACCACAGAGCTCTTACACAAAGACAGAAAAAATGATTCTAATGTATCCATCTTCTTTTACTGCCAAGCTTGAAATAAAGTGTCTGAAGTTTGCACTAGGAAATAACTCTAGAAGAAAATCACCAGGAGATGTTCCAAAGGCATGAACTGATGCTGAGATGTGCATGTCATGTTTTGCTTACAAAATATTAACAAATAGGGATTTGCGAAAGAGATGGTAATCATCTTAATTGATGATAATGCTTGCATATAAGGTTTTCTTTTTTGTAAACATGTGATGTTTGACATGAGTGAAAAGGTTTCGACCTGTAGTAAGTGTGATAACAGTGCAAACCCTTTATACTTAGAACCATGAAACCATGACTGTTTGATATGTATTGTAGAACATATGGTTAATCGTGTACTGAAGTGTACATTAACGAAAGGTCATTGGCATTAACACCAATCCCTCTTTTCTTGTGCCTTAACTGACAACCCAGTTCCTTGTCCTCGCTTTGTTATTCAAACTTCTTTATCCGTACTCTAAGCTAGTCTGATTTGCAGGGAGCTAAGTTGGCCGGTACAAACTTGGAATGTGCAAATCTTCAGCGAGCCTACTTGCGAGAAGTTGATTTGCGCGAAACTGTATGTTGTCCTGCTTGCTGCTTGCTTCTTCTTTTTTTTCCTCTCTCTCTTTTCAGTCTAACTAAATAGTGAACAGTGAAAGAATCTAAACTTACTTCTTAAACTATGTTTTACTTTGACTTACAGCATTTAACTGGTGCTAAGCTTGGAGGTGCAAATCTGCTTGGAGCTATCAGATAATACCAAGGGAAGAAGCTTATATCTTCTACATTTACAATTAAACTGAAACTGGTGCTTTGGTACCTCGAACATTATCTTGCCTGCACCAACGGTTTGTTCATGAGTAAATGGTTTCTTGCTACCGATTCTGCAGATTTCATACAGCTTTAGTCGGCGGTTGTACATATACCCTTGTCACATTCCTCTGATTCGAAAATTCGGTGATGAACTGTTGGATACAGCTAGTTGCTTAGTATCATCATGGATAGAAGCTGTTCTAGTAGGAAAATTTCCTGCATACTTTGGGATATTGTTGTGAACAATGACTGAAAATTTTAGTGGGAAATATATCTTCGTTAATGTGCATACAATTTTCTTTTCATCATATTTACTCTTCCTTTAAGCTTTCAGTAAAACCGGGCTCAAAAGCGAGGAAAATCATATTTTACTCTTGTTCATGAACCTATGGAACTTTTGATGATGTAGAAATTACCACTTGTATAGGCTGCAGAGATCGATCATAGATACAATTAACTGCAAATCAAATTTGTTTCGGTTATAATTTGCGTGCACAGAACACTTGCGTTTCCACACGTATTCCGAAAGGAAACGTTGGCAATAGGTAGCAATATGTACAAGGTGAAGGTATCGAACGTGTAAGCTACGTGCAGGCTTCCGAAACTTGCACGTCGTCGTTCAGGGGGGCTCACGCATGCAGGATCACTTCAGTGTGTCAGACGCGCATGGCGATCAATGGTCGGAGAAGCCGATGAGACCATGTCCGCCGTCCGCCGCCGACGGATCCATCATCAGCCTGTACTTGGCGTAGAAGCCGGCGGCGGCCACCAACGCCAGCACGACGGCGAGGACCACCCTCCACGGCGTCTTCCTCCGGCCGGTCACCAAGGCGGTGCCACCCGCCGCCGCCCCGTCGTTGGCCGCGCCATCGTCATCTTCTTCTTCCTTGTCCTCCTTCTCTTGATCTGCTGGTGCAGCGGTTTGCTGCGCCTGCGCGGCGCCATGATCGGCGGGTGTGGCGGCGGCGGCGGCCTTGGGCTCCTCTTCCGCCGGCGACAGCTTGGGCATGGTGATGTGGAGGACGCGGTCCCTGGAGTCGAACCTGGCGCGGACGTCGCCGGCGTTGCAGTCATCGGGGACCTGGAAATCCTTGTGGAAGCGGCTCCACCGGTTGCCGGAGACCTGCCGCTCGCCGCTTATCCGCAGCTTCCCGTGGTTGTCGATCCGCACTCTCAGCTGCTCCTTCTTGAACCCTGCAATTGCACCCGCCATCCAAAATGACACATATCAAACCTTGCATTGCATGAACTGAGCAATAAAAAACAATTTGTATTCGGTCTAAAAGTTGATGTTGAAAAACAGAATGCGACGAAAAACCTCTAAAATCAAACTGCAGTTCCCGAAATTGAAATTTAATTTTGTTGCGGCTCATAAGCGAAGAGGTGGGAAGGAATAATGCTCTTGCCTGCGGCAGATAGGTTGATTTGAAGGACCTTCTTGCCGGCCTCCTCGACCAGCTGGTGCGGCGGAACGAAGTCGGTGTAGTTGCGCAGCGAGGTGGCGGCAGCAGCGGCGGCGGCCATGGCTGCAGGTGGTCGATCACTGACCGGTGATCAGGTGCTCAGGCTATGATCACTATCAGGTGTCGATTGATCAGTTGCAGGTGTGATCGAGTTGATTTGAGAGGAAGCCGGTGTTCGTGCGCATATATAGTGTGTGGATTCAGGGTTGTTTGGAGTGCGATGCAGGAGGAAGGATTGCTTCATTGGACGGCGTCTGCAGGGGGCCGGCCGCGGGAATGAAGCTAGCTTGCTTAATTAATTTGGTTGCGCTCCCTCGGTGATATACCTTGTCTAGCCTTCGCCAACGCATACAGATTTCCCCCACAAGGAATATGAACCGTGCTGTTGTTACTTGTTCTTGTTCTCACAGTATAAGTATTTCCTGCGATTTTCTGTGGTTTGTTCTGGGCGGCACTGTCGGGATGTCGGCAGTCGGCACGGTAAAAGAAAAAAAGAAAGAAGAAAAAAATGTGCGTGAAACACCGCCTTGTCAAGCCATCTCCCGTTCTCCATTGGGCCGGGCCCGGCCCACTGGCCGAGTGAAACTGTACAGTAGACTTGCAGTTCCAGGTTATTGAGGTCAGACGGGTCGTTGAACCGGCGAGGACCTCAATGAATGAACCAACGGTCCAAACGGTCAAACCAATTAACTATCGAACCGAAGCCGCCGGTTCAACGACTGGTCCGATCTCAATAACTATATTCTGAGCTGCTACAGACCCACATGCACCTGTCCAGCGGTTCAGTGCCGATTTTTTTTTCGGTTTTAAGCGGTTTTCTCAAAATCTATGCGTCTAGCCGGTTTTTACCGGTTCACTTGCGTAGACGGTCTGATCAGACCGACGAAAGCTTTGGTTCCGATCCAACCGCTGCTCCGGTCCGGTCCTATGGTTCCAGCCGAGCCGAGCCGAGCCGACGAGAAGCTCTAGAAGAGTGGCGTTGGGGACGTGGACGGCGAGAGCAGGTGACGCGTTGCCGCGCGACGCGGGCCGAGGTGGCGAGCTGCATGCGCCTCATGCACGCACACCAACGCACCAACCAGCGAGTTCACTCTCCCATACTACTAGTACCACTCTACTAGACTCCGTTCGCTGACACGCCCCGTCCACTCTTGTCCACGCTGCGCCGCGCAGTGTCGCGCACACCCCAAAACCCCAACCAACCAAACAACCCGACCCGCGGCCATGGATGCGGCGGCGGGCGGCGGCGGCGAGCCTTCGCCGGCGCCGGGAGTGGGCGGCCGGAAGCACCTCTCCTCCATCGCCAACCACGTGCTCCGCCAATGCTCCCTGTGCGTACTTTCTCTAATCCTAAATCCTAATCAAACCCTGTTGATGGTTGATTTCTCCATCGTGTAGAAACTGTGTTGTTGTTGTTGTTGTTGTTGTTGTTGTTGTTGTGTGTGTAGAAACTGTTGCTATCAATTCGAAAGAAACTGGCAGTGTTTTCCTTGTAGCAGACTCATGTGCTTTGATCTTGTACGAACAGAACATATTGGTATGAAGCTTCACTACTTGAAATGAAGCCGGATTACATGTTTGGGCATTTTATTTGACCGCACAAACTGCTTCCAAATTAAACCTCTAGCGCGTCAGTTCTTCATTAGTAACTATACCCTGTATTTGCTAAACGTCTCTAGTTCTCTGATCCATATGTCCAAAACAATCTGAATACTATAATTTCTAACCATGTCACTGTAACCATGTCCTGATACCATTAGTAATATATTATAGCAATTATTCTATTCGGTGCATGATTCATACGTAATCCTTATTGCTCGTCGGGAGTCAGGACTCAGGACTAGAAATGGCAAGAGTAACTAATACGGGGTCATGGCTTAATTACAGGACATTGGACAGAAGTGTTGATGAATTAGTTGCAGACTTTGAGCTCGGTTTGAAGACTGCTGCGGTGGATAACTATTCAAGAAGACTTGTCGAGTTCTGTATCCTTCAGGCGCTGCAAGTTGTTACATCTGTTGATCTAGGAGACAAGATCCATGATGGATCGCTTAGTCGGTTCACATTTGATATGATGCTGGCTTGGGAGACACCCACTCCTTCAGATCAACAAGTTACCATGGTTTGTGATTTTTTTATATTTGTGTGAAATTGTGTGTTTGTGTTCTTCTGAAATCTGATCTAAACTGACCAATATGGTGACATTACAGGAGAGCATAGCTAAAGAAAGAGAGGATAAGAAGGAGCCGCTCGGAGCAAATGAAGCTGTCATGGGCGATGAGACCTCACTGTTCTATTCAGATATCATGCCTCTTCTCGTATGTTAACACATAGCTGATTAAATTCCTTTCCGTAAAATTTCTTCAAGCTATTCATCGGTAATGATGTTTCAGGTGAATGAAGAACCAACAGTTGGAGAAGATGCATATGTGTGGTTTGGATCTGTATTTCCTTTGGCGTGCGATGTTATCAATGCTCAATTCACCTTTGAAGCCCTGACTGCTACAACCGCTAATAGGCTTCATTATCCTGCTTACGACAAATTCCTGAAAGAAATGGACAAGTATGCAACCACTTCACAGTTAGATCTTTTTTGCAAACATAAGCAACATTGCATTTCCTCTGTTTTTTAATGGATAACTCCATTGACTTTTGATGTGATATTTGACTATTCGTCTTATTCAAAATAGTAGTGCAAATATGCAAAAAAATTTATGTCAACCTTAAAAGTTTTTAATGATAAAACAAATCATAACAAAATAAACGATACTGATATAATATTTTTGAATAAGACAAATGGTCAAATGGAATGCCAAAAGTCAACACTTTCATACCTCCCTGCTAGATGTCGTTCTTCTTCTTTTTTTTTCTAACAAACTGGTAGAACTGCAAATTATACTGATAAAGCATGAGAAATGATACAAAATATAGAACACTGACCACCAGTCCACCACATCCTGATGGATGCCATGTGAAATTGACTTCTTTTTAGGTCTTCCGAATTCTTGCAGAAGGTGTCAACTCCAACCGGAACTGAACTTGCTGAAGATGAATTCATCTTGCACATCGAGGGAACAGCAGGAACACAAAGGGTGGTGCGGCACATTGGAACCACTAGTTGGCCAGGTCATCAATCTGATCAAGAGTTATATTATTTCTGGTTTCTTCAGGTCTTAGCATTTTACGTTGATGCTTTGGTAACATTTGCTTATGAATGCTACATTGGTTGTATACTATACAGGCAGGCTGACTCTGACAAACAAGGCATTGTATTTTGAGGCTTCTGGGAAAATTTCATACGAACCTGCTTTCAAAGTCGAACTTACAGGCAGTGAAATAGGAAAACAAGTTAAAACTACTTCAACTGGTCCTTTTGGTGCACCATTGTTTGACAAAGGCATCGAATTTGAACTGTGAGTTCCCTCTTGCATTTCTTATTTTTGTGTTCATATGGACAACCTACACGGATCAATTCTTTTTGTTATTAAAATTATCACTTTGCCCCTTTTGCAAAGAATATCGACAGTAACCATTCATCTATGCAGACCAGAACCTTTGGTTTTGGAGTTTCCTGAGATGACCAGCTCAACAAGGCGCAATATGTGGCTTACCCTTATAAGGGAAGTAATATTCCTTCACCGATTCATATCAATGTACAGCATAGACTCCCCCATTCACAAATGGGAGGTGCATTCGAGAATCATATTGGGGGTGATAAGGCTTCATGCTGCAAGAGAGATGCTAAGGATGTCGCCACCGCCTCCTTCTAGCTTCCTAGTATTCTCGCTTTACGATGAGCTTCCTAAAGGTGATTTTGTGCTTGAACAACTAGCAAATAATCTGAAAGAGACGTCAACGATAACTCCGCTCAGTGCATCCCATGTGTTCAAGGGTTTGAGCAAGTCGCATCGGGTAGCTTTAAGTGCGGAGATAGCAAAAGAGCATGACAAGGACTCAAATAGCCATGAACAGCCCTTGGCATCACTTGAAAACACTATCGGTCAAGTAAGAGACGAGGCTCGGGAAGTCACCGTCGCTAACGTTGCTATCGAAGGAATGAAGGAGGAAGGTATCACTGATAGCCTTCTTGTACTGGTGGTATGTACATTTCTTTTATATTCTCTTTGGTATTTTATCTGCTCAAATCATTTTTATTTAAGCCGGATTGATTTAATCAAACTTCCATTCAACGGTTCTAAGTTCTAACTGTTTTTTATGCAGGGGTTAGTAAGCCCCATGAGCAAATTGTTTCCAGTGATCCAAAAGATAATCTCATGGGAGAAACCACTTGTGACTATCAGTGTCCTTGCCATGATGGTGTTAACCATATACAGGTTAGATTTATACACCGCATTTAATTTCAACATACATTTTACTCTTGGAAACGATCAGGGAACATGAGATGCAAGGTCCCTTTTTTTTTTCAACATGATGCAGAGAGTGGGTCGGTTTTGCGTTAGCGGCATCCTTGATACTGGCAGCAGGATTCATGGTTTGGGCTAGACAAAGAAAAATCGGTGCACTATGCTCAGAGGTGATCATCGACACTTCATCGGACAAGACGACGATGGAAAGCCTAGTGGAAGCACAGCAAAGCCTGAAAAGAGTGCACGAGTACATCAAGACAGCAAATGTCGTGATCCTCCGAGTATCGTCGATCGCGTTAGCGAGGTCACCAAAGGTATCAATATCATCAGAGTTCATCACACACGTTCTCCGATCACCGAATCGTTCCACCGTTGCGATTCATTTCCATGTCATGTTAACGCGTTCCTTCATCATCATGATGTGGAACTCTGGATAATTTTCTGAGTTTGCAGCATACAGAAACGGTGATATGGATGCTGACAGGGTTGGCGCTGGCGCTGGCCGTGATCCCGTTCAAATACGTCCTGATCGGGGTGATGGCCGGCGGCTTCATGTCGAACACGAGGATCGCGAGAGCCATGTCGAACCCGCAGGGAAGCCGGCGGTGGAGGGAGTGGTGGGAGAGCATACCTGCCGTCCCAGTTCGGGCGGTTGACGGGGGTGGTCTGTGAAGTGTTCGACGAAATGCCAGCAGAAAAATCCTCGGTATTGTTCAGCTATAAGCTTAAGTGTTCATGTATGTTTTTTGCTCAGAGATGTGCCATACTGCCATCATCTTTATCACCTGTCAGCTGGTGTATACCAGAAAAGAAAAATGGCAGAGCACTTAACACGGAACACTTTGTTGGATGTACTAATGGTTAAATAACTGTCAATGTGTGTTGATAAATAAAGGAATACGTCATATATTCAATATTCAATATTGTGGTGCAGAGTTTTTGTCAGTGACATATGGATTTAGAAGAACGTATTGGCAGCGGAAATACTGCTACTAATGAAATAGACAAAGTTTCTGTGTTTGTTCCGAACTTTCACTCTGAAACTTCCGAACCAAAATCACCATCTGAATTGTCAACTTCCCAGCACGCGATTAGGCCATCTGTAATCTGTTATCTCCAGAACAACATGAGAGTGAATGGGTGATCATGCTTATATCTGAAATTCAGAGGCAAATTGAAAAAACTAAAATATTGAAACATGGATAAATGTGGTTTTCGAGTGCTATTATTAGCCCCGTCGATTAGGGAACATATTTGATATAACAAACCTTTTCGTGCACACATTATGCACACCAACTTTTTTTTTAAAAAAAAATCTTCGCGTATATGTCATACACACTAACTAATATATTTTTTAAAAAATATATAAAAAAGATGTACGATAGTATTACACTTATATATAAAGTCGTAACTACAATTCATTTCATTGTATTTTAGCTGTAACAAAATAAATAAAAAAAATAACTATTTCAAGAGTATAAATGTATTAATTTTTGTTTTTTTATATATATAGTGAGTTTGAAGATAAGATTTACACATAGATGTAATACTAGTTGTACAAAATATCTTAGAAATTTTAGTGATAGTTTTTAGTTAATGTGCACGGTGGATAGACGAAAAGATTTTGTGCGTACGATATTCCAGTCAGATTAACAGCTCAACAGTAGCATTGCAATTGGGACACAGTGCTAGGAGCCTCCGCGCCTTTCCGAAGCCGACCGCCGTCGCCGTCGGCGGCCGCCGCTCCATCCGCCGAGCTCCTTACATTCCCGGGCGCTTGTTTCGTAGCGAGTCTTGACCCAGACAGACGACGCCGGGAATGCGCCGGCCATTGAGAGCGCCGCCGTGGATACCAGCCGTTTGACGTGAGATGAAGACGTGGGGCTTTGCCGTCGCCGTGTTGCCGGCTTTTGCCGCCATGCCGTGGCGCTGTGCTTTTGCTGTTCGTTCAACGTGTTAAAGCGCGGCCATTGTTGCAGGGCGAGGTGCCGACGTTTTCTTCAAGGACTGACTTAGCAATTCTCTTCATTCTTTGGGTTTAATTATTCCATAGTTCATCACTAGAACAGCTTGACAAATATGTACTGTATGTAGCAACCAAAATCTTCATGTTTGTCGTCTTCAGAGTTCAGACAAAATGGCGTCCGGTTTTTGTTTTGCAATCGATTCAACCAAACCTTGTCGAAACGATGAAACGATCTTACCATGTCAAGGAAGACAAGGAAAAAACCAGCAAAAACGTTTGCTATCTGCCATTAAGAACTTGACAGCTAGATGAGTCCTCAGATGAATCATGATGGCATTATCAGCAGTATCGAGTCGTTTGGCTGAACACACACCGTGCCAACTTGGTTAACCCTTTTGTTTGGTAGCGCAAACAACAGTTAAAAAAAAAAAGTACTACTTCAATTTACAGATTTTTTTTCCCAGTCTATCCATCCAATTAACCAACTTAACGACCATTGCATGTAGTCATGTTCAGATTCGGACAACGCACATCGAGAAAACGCTTGCTTTGCATCAGATATGCTAAAATTGCCCCCACACACGCCTAACTTGTTGGAGATATTTACCCGTCGAGCTGTCCCAATCCAAACGAACTCTCATAGTATATGATGGATGAGATGGATGCATAGATGGATTGGGGAAAAAAGTTGAGTTGCGCATGAACAATCCATGAACTTGGCGAAGGAAAAGGCCACATCCATCCACTAATCCCCTCATCCACCATTCCACCCACACGCCGAGCGCGAGGCGGAGGCGGCCGCGTCTATAAAACCAGAGGCGCGCCTCGCCGCGCCGCGCCGCGTTCTCTTCCTCCCCGGAGTAGAAACCGCCCGCCATTTGGATCCCCCCAATTCCCCTCCTCGCCCAAAACCCTAGCTGCACCCCCGCCGCGCGCCCTCCGCCTCCGCCTCCGCCGCGGCGTGCGGGCTCCGTCGTCCGTCGGCTCCTCGCCACTGGCGTCGCGAGGCGTCGTCACCGGAGGTAGCGGGAGCTCAGGGGACACGATCTCGAAGGCGCGCGCCAGGACGAACAGCTCGAGCGCGCCGCGGGGGGCCTTCGGTTCTGAGATAAATCACCCCGTCCGCATCATCGACGCCTCCCTCCCCGCGCTTGGCGCCAGCTCGTTCTAGGGGGGGAAGATCTCGGCGACGAGCAGCTTGGGCGCGTTCGCCTCGATGGACGAGTTCAAAGGCCCAGGAGAGAAGGAGAAGGAGGAGGAGGCCGGGGACAAGGCCGCGGCGGAGGAGGCGGGGGACGGGTTCCAGGTGGTGCGCGGTAAGAAGAAGAAGCGGCCCAATGGTGGTTCGGCTTCGGGTGCTGGGTCGGGGACGATGATGGCCAAGGACAAGGCGGCGGCGGCGGCGGCCGCGGAGCCGTGGACGAAGGCGAAGGTGTCTTTCCACGATCCCAACATTCCGCGGCCGCAGGATGTGTACGCAATCAGAGTGAACAACTACAACGTGCCGTTCGACCATGTCTGGCTAGAGCGCACCGAAGATGGCAGCCGCCCTATCCACCCTCTGGTTAGTGTTCTATTTCGTCTTTTAGTACCTAGTTTTTGCTTTTGAGTCTTTTCCTTTTTCTGTTGCTTGGT
Organism: Oryza glaberrima; assembly: GCF_000147395.1. Taxonomy (NCBI): domain Eukaryota; kingdom Viridiplantae; phylum Streptophyta; class Magnoliopsida; order Poales; family Poaceae; genus Oryza; species Oryza glaberrima. The sequence goes on from NC_068328.1 coordinate 2,931,413, forward strand.
GTGTTTAGAATGAGGAGCTAGGAAGCCCTTGATCAAATTTCAAGCCATGACATGACCAAACATTGTTTTACCTTTTTTTTGTGGTGTTTTTATTTGTCAATCAAATATTGATGTTTCTTGGCTAAAGATCGAGCCTTGTATGGGTAAGAAATGTTTTGGGGATGGCCTACATCTACTTTGGAGTATGATCTTAAGACAAGAATGCTTGGGTATTGTTGAAAAACTATAAGATGGCATGTGCAGAGAGAAGCGGGGAAAGACAAAGATTTCTTGAATTTTGTTTTCGGATAATCAATGTGTTATTTTTATTATTATGTTGAAACTATCAAAAAGTAAGCATTTACATGTTGACTCAGGCCTAATTGGTTAGCAGAATTAGTAGGAATGCTGTATTTTGTTTTTCGTAATCATATAGAGTTATTCAAGATTTGTTGGTTTTCTTATGTCCTTATTAATCAATAGTGGAAGGATTGACTTTTTTGCATATTCAATTATCCATGCATGGGATCTGATGTAATATACTCTCGCCTTGCAGGAAAAACTGCCAATGGAGCAGTTTATTGACAGAAATGTTCCTGAAAGTGAACCTGTAAAGCCAGCTGATTTGGAGGATACCCCATTTACGCTAGTTGAAGATAAGAATGGTTTAGCAGACTTAGCTAAAAAGTTGAAGAGTGTAAATGAATTTGCTGTAAGCATTTGTAATTAAGTTTTATTTAACTTTCAAATGAATATATATCATACTTTGTTTCTACTTGCATTGTATTATTTATTAACTTTCAACTGCTAGAGTATTTTGTCTTATGTAGATATCCCCCTGAAAAAAATTGTAAGCATGCTTCCCTGACATGAGTTCCTAATACTGGATTTTAAAATATGCAAACAAATCTTGTCAGTAATTATCTATAAAATGTAGTGAAACATAGCTGTAGTTGTTGGGAAGTAGCTTTTCTTTATTGGGTGGGCAGTACCTTTTATGATCTGGTACATTGATTTTGACACATATTGTGTACTGAGTTTATTTTGGTTAGAGCAGTAGGACTCTACTATTTCTAGAACTGTTAGACCATTAGCTCCTTAAATGTTTTCATTTTACCTATCATCATAAGGCTCCAGTCATTAACCCAATTAGCGCTGATACCCTGTAAGGATTAAACCATTTTATGAATATTGTAGCTTTTTGACTTAGGATTCAAATGAAATTGATATATGCTTTATTCTGAATGACATACTGTTGCCTGTATTGTTTCCCTTTCTTTGCCTTGTCTGACAACACCATTCACTTTCTGCACTAACGGCATTGCATAACTTTACTGGATTCTTGAAAAAGAACATATTCCATACTTTCTTTCTGTTGCCTTCTCGGTCTTTTACATTTCATTCATGTTATGGGCATCTGTTATGGAATAAAACAACTTCTGAGGCCTTGCAGTGTTAGGAACTTAAGCTTTATTTCGGTTCTTCTGTTGTTTTCAGGTTGACTTGGAGCACAATCAATATAGGTCATTTCAGGGTTTGACCTGCTTGATGCAGATTTCAACAAGAACAGAGGATTTTGTTGTAGACACCCTTAAACTTCGCATATACATTGGTCTCTACTTGAAAGAACATTTTAAAGATCCAACCAAGAGAAAGGTTTCTTCTGCGTTCTCCAATTGTTTATCATTTTATTGAGGGGAAATTGTTTATCATTGTGAACTCAAATTTCTGTTTACTTGGTTTCTTCTTGTGCAAAAAGGTAATGCATGGGGCTGATCGTGATATTATGTGGCTCCAACGGGATTTCCACATATATGTTTGCAATCTTTTTGACACAGGACAGGTATTTTGATTAATAGGCTAATAATACTAAATACTAAAACTGTGATTCTTGATTGCACCTTTAATTTACCTCTTTCTTCATTCTCCTTCAAAATCCTCATTTTCATGTCTTATAAACTGAACCTTGGATTTTCCTTTCTAACTCCAAACAGGCTTCAAGGGTTTTACAGATGGAGCGAAACAGCCTAGAGCACCTATTGCGTCACTTTTGTGGAGTCACAGCAAATAAAGAGTACTGCTCATTTACACCAACACAATTTTCAAGTATCCATGGTGACCTACCTAATTATCTACAATGAGTATTTATGACCAAAACATACCCCTTTTGTAGATATCAAAACGCTGATTGGAGGTCAAGGCCACTTTCTGATGAAATGATAAAGTGTTTAACCTATAGACCCTATCTTTCATTTATTTTGGTTTAGTCTTGCCTCGTTTTTGTCCTACATGTTTTACTATTTCATCCAGTTTTACCCACTTGCAAATAACTCCTGTACAGGTATGCTAGAGAAGATACACACTATCTGTTGTATATGTATGACTTGATGAGGTTGAGACTGCAAAAGGAGTCGACATCTGACAATGATCTTCTTCTAGAGGTAAAACCTTAGTTCACTAGTTTTTCCTTTTGTTCTGATCTGATTTTTAAGTCTGTATGAGTGAACATTATTTTGGTATATCCTTTTTTTCCCCTTGAATGAAGTATCGCTTTAGAACAAACTGCATGTAGATCTTACAAAGTAACCATTGTGCGATCCTGTTCACATAAATTTACAATCTGTTTGTTAGTCATGATTCCTGAATATATGTGATTTTCATTAGTACTGACAAAGAGTATCAAAATGGACATTCTGATCACCAGTTTTCGGTTATTTCAGGTGCAAAAGCGCAGTAATGAAATTTGTTTACAGTTGTATGAAAAGGAACTGCTGACAGATACATCTTATCTCCACATATACGGGTCTGTAGCTCTGTATGATGTTCTCTCAATTAGATCATTTCATTCTATCATTCAGAAATGCACTTTTGCTAACCTCGAAGTTATTTCATTCACATTTATAATTTGCGTGAATCCCATTAACACGTGTATTATTACAGGTTGCAAGAACATGACCTGGATGCAAAACAGCTGGCTGTTGTATATGTAAGAGAACATCTTGTTATTTGTTTACTTCATTATGATCATTCTGTCTCGAACTCGAATAGAGCTAACATGTGTAACATGGCATTGTTCCTAGAAATGTATTAGTAGTTGCTATTACTATTGGCTGTTGGCGACAGTTTCTCATTTTGGCTATGTTCATAACTTTATTGACTTAAAGTTTCTGAAAGCCCATATGTCCATGCCATGTTTCCAAATAACAACTTATATTTTTTCTACCAATTCGGGTTATTTAATTTATGTGTGTAATAAATATCTCACATATCTTTTTGCAGGCTCTACATCAATGGAGAGATTATATAGCTCGTGAAGTAGATGAGAGCACTGGTTATGTGTTACCAAATAAGGCTTTAATTGAGATAGGTACTGCTGATTTATTTTTGTTTTTACGGCACAGGACTTGATGTATTAGTTTGGCTAACTAACTCTTTCATTTCCACCCCCTATTGAATTCAAAAGCAAAGAAGATGCCTACAGATACTGCAGAGTTAAAAAGAATGGTGAAATCAAAATATCCATTTGTTGATGAAAATCTGGACCAAGTCGTAGGCATCATATGGAATGCAACTGAATCTTCTTATGCCTTTGAAAGCAGAGCTGAACAACTAAAGAAGGAACGTCTGGAGCAGGTATGTTTAGGTTGATCTTCTGTGTATTTCATATCTTATTTGTTTGCTTTTGAGGATGGTGGGGAGAGGATCACAGAATGCGATTTCTTATGTGCCGATTATTAGCATTGACGTTTAAGCACCTTTGGTTGTATCCAGCTAACGGACAGGGTTCATACTATATCATCACCTGAGATGAAGACATCTATGAACTTATCAAGCCAGATTAGATCAATGGATAAGGAAATACTGAGCGATAACATACATCAGCAGGTAAGAGATAATTTCAGTGTCTGTAGTTTTTGTTCGCCCCTGTATTTATGTAGTTGCATTTTGCAGGTGGCACAGGCTACTTTTCAAGAACTGAAGAGACCTATGGCTTTGGGAGCAGTAGGGAATTCAACATCCGGGGGACAGAGAGATTTCTTTGGAGGGTTTTCAAATAAGGTATAAGCGAGTGCTTGATCTGAACAATGAAAACATTTAAGTATTCATTTAAATGCATGCATGTCATTTTCCTTTTGAATTGTTGATGAGTTATTGATATAGTACATTCTTGGTCATATACTGTAAAATGTTTAAATAATCCTTTTGGTTTAGTTCTGAATGTTTTGTCTTTACAATAGTTTTTTGAAAGGAAAATGTTTGAAGAACCTTCAATTTTTGCAATAGTTATGTCAAATGCCACCATTTTACCTTTTTCCTTCATGATTTAAGCTATGCTTTCCTGGAAATGTTTTTAGATTTCCCAGTTAGCTTCATGTAGGAATTGTAGACTTATGTTTGTTATCATGCGATTGCAACTTATCAATAATTTACGGAATTGCAGTCTGAGAAGATGGAGAAGGCTAAATCCTATCCAGCCTTTTACTACCCCCAGCTTCCACAATATAGCCCTGAAGTTGGGTACGGCTTTCAATCAATAAACCGAACTATGGCGGGAACAGCACTGTCTCCTACTGGCAATAAGGAGAGGGATCTCCAGAACCCTAGAAGACGTCAATCTTTCCCACCTTCCGGTAACATAAGTGATACACACCAGTAATTGCTCTGATGTATGCCTTCAAATTCATCCTTCTGTGCAGAAAATAGCTGTAGAGAAATGGAAACTGGGCTGTTTTTATCCGTGCCCCCTCATATGAGAAACTATGCCTCCCTCAGATTTTTTTGGCTAGACTAACAGAAATATGAGAATAGCCCATATCATTGACATTAGATGCAGAGCATGGGAAATGCCAATGTGGATTGGCTTGTGTGTAACAACTGACAAACATGTGCTGTGCAATTGTGAATACTGGAGTTGTACAAGTGGTATACTGTAATACTGTTATAGCATAGCATCAGAATACAAAGACAGAAATGAACACATAGCATCGATGTCTCTTTTCTTTATTTTTTTCTTTGGACAGCATGCCTTGAATTATTTGCCATAATGTCTCCGTCCCGCTGGCTTCATCACACCTTCTTTGCTGGGTTTAGTTTCAGTTCATCGTTTGGATTAGCTGTTTATGAATAGAGATGCTGTTTCTGTCTATGTTCACTCTCAGGGATGAACATAGGGCCTGCACTGTCTATGTTCAAACTCAGAGAGGAACATTGGGCCTGCACTGCAGCGGTGAAATGGATCCGTGTGTTCGCGCCACCAGAATGAGCTTGGGGCGCAATGGAACATGTGATGTCAGTTAAAGTTGCAGGTAAGGCAGTCACCGGTCAAATCACGGCACTCGCCAACCAGGCCGGAGCATATCGGCTCTGCCGTTTGTTTGCTCCTATCTGTACGTAGCACGAGCTGTTTTCCATTGGCAACGCCTGATCGATCAAGGCGTTCTACTCCCCTCAGCACATGACGCCAACGGGTTGCATCTGCTGACGACAAATCGCTACGCAGACTCCAGATTTTACAGCTGTGTTCTGCATCAACCATGGGGAATTGGCGACCCAAAGTGCCAAACCATCACACGCAGGTTGCCATGATCGATGCGTGAACCAGGTCCCCATAATTTATGAGCCTACGTATGAGTAACCCATAGCATAGTATCAGAGAACAGTAAGTCAGATAAGCCTCTTCGATCTGCGACCATCAAAATCGAACAAACGGCAGCACATTTTAGCCGAAACGAAGCAGAGATCTGCTCCAGATTTGCAACCTACACACTTGACAATCTCAACTTGGCTGCCTGCAATCTGCCATTCCCCTTCCACTGCAACATGGAGATAGCCCCACCCACCAACGCAGCCACCCTACGGAAAAGCACACCGTAACGCCGCCCACCAACCCCCCTCCGAATCTCCTCCGATCCCGACGCCTATAGATGAATAAATCTCCTCCCTCTTCTCACTAGACAAAGCCCAAACCAAGGCCAAAACCCTCCTCCCCTCCTCTCCTCTCCATTCCGCCGCCATGGCCGCCGCCGCCGCCACCACCCCCAACTCCCTCCTCCTCCGCCGCCCGGCGGCACCCAAGCCGGCCTCGGCGGCGGCCTCGCCGCTCCGTCTCCCCACGCGGGCCGCCAGGATCTCCTGCGCGGCCGTGGCCACGCCCGCGCAGTCCTCCTCCTCCCCCGCCGCCGCCGCCGCCGACCGCGGGGTCTACAACTTCGCCGCGGGCCCGGCCACGCTGCCGCTCTCCGTGCTCCAGAGGGCGCAGGCGGAGCTCGTCGACTACCGCGGCTCCGGCATGAGCATCATGGAGATGAGCCACCGCGGGAAGGAGTTCGACGCCGCGATCAAGAAGGCGGAGTCCGACCTCCGCGCGCTCCTCGCCGTGCCCGACACCCACGAGGTGCTCTTCCTCCAGGGCGGCGCCACCTCCCAGTTCGCTGCCGCGCCGCTCAACCTCTGCGCCTCCCTCTCCGACCCCGCCGACTTCGTCGTCTCCGGGTCGTGGAGCGACAAGGCGTTCAAGGAGGCCAAGAAGTTCTCCGCCGCGTCCGTCGCCTGGTCCGGCAAGGATGGCAAGTACACCTCCCTCCCGCCCTTCGACGCCATCGAGCAGAACCCCGAGGCAAGGTTCCTCCACATCTGCTCCAACGAGACCATCCATGGCGTCGAGTTCAAGGACTACCCGGAGCCCAAGAACAAGTCGGGCATCCTCGTCGCCGACATGTCCTCCAACTTCTGCTCCAAGCCCGTCGACGTCTCCCGCTTCGGCCTCATCTACGCCGGCGCGCAGAAGAACGTCGGCCCCTCCGGCGTCACCATCGCCATCGTCCGCAAGGACCTCGTCGGCGGCGCGCAGCCCATCACCCCGGTGATGCTCGACTACAAGACGCACGCGGACAACGCCTCCCTGTACAACACGCCGCCGTGCTTCGCCATCTACATCTGCGGCCTCGTGTTCGAGGACCTGCTCGCGCAGGGCGGCCTCGCCGAGGTCGAGAAGAAGAACGCCCACAAGGCCGGAATCCTCTACGACGCCATTGACGCCAGCGGCGGATACTACATCTGCCCCGTGGAGAAATCCGTGCGATCGCTGATGAATGTGCCGTTTACCCTCGCCAAGGGTGGGGATTTTGAGAAGCAGTTCATCGCCGAGGCGGCCAAGGAGGGAATGGTGCAGCTCAAGGGGCACAGGTCGGTCGGCGGCGTGCGCGCCTCCATCTACAACGCCATGCCGCTCGCCGGTGTGGAGAAGCTCGTCGCGTTCATGAAGGATTTCCAAGCCAGGAACCCTTGATTGGCTCATGGTGGTTATGGTATCTTGATACTGTCTTCAGTAGGAATGGTCTCTGTTCTTCATCATAGCATAATTAGGCTCTTTGCAAGGGCTGCTTTGCGCGTAAGAGATTCTCGATCCATCTGTTGTATCGGTACCGGTAACTATTTCGCGATGCTGCTGCTTTTCATGTGTTCATGGGATCTCATTCCCATTTCGTGCCATTGAATGTTATTATGGGAATAAAGGTAGATTCTTAGCTATCTGAGAGGAGTATATGCTGATGCTGATGCATAATAACAAGGTTGCTTGGTCTTGTGTGATCACTGCTGCATAATAACAAGGTTGCTTGGTCTTCTTGTGTGATCATTTCTGTGTGGTTTTTCTTGTGTATTCGTTTTCTACTTTGAGAAATATTTGCCGATGATTGTTCATTCGGATAATGTAAGATTGTTATAGCAGAAAATCTTTCGATTGGGGGTGGATCATGTAAGATTGTTATAGCAGAAAAAATCTTTAGGTTGGGAGTGAAATGTTAAATTACCGTAACTTTCATGATGCTGCTTCTGTTCCTGTTTGCTCTCATTCCCGTATCGTTCATGCTGTCTCTTGATTCTTATGTAACAATGTACAATTTCGAGCTCGGTTACAGTTATTCTATCAAAACAAACAAGTTTGGTTGGTTCTGATGTTTGATCATTTCCTTATAGAGATGTATCGACAATCGTTCATTCGGTTTATCTAAGATTCTTCCAGCAGAAAATTCTTCAGATTGGGATGCAATATCCAGGTTGTTATTAGTATTCATAGTCTTGAGGTTGGTGAGCAAGTTCTTGAGTTTGGTGGCGAAGAGTATTTTTTTCTTGTTGCTGTGTCTCGATCTGTAGTGGACTGGACTGGGCTCACTCAGAGATGATACGCTGAATCAACAAAATGAGATGAGTGCGACAGCTTCTTGTTGCAAGCCAACAAATTCTAAACAAAAATGTCATTGAACTTCGAAATTTCAAACCGCACGTTTGGTAAATCTGCCTTAAAGCCAGGAGTACCAAAGGTGACTACGATCAAATCACAAAGAAAGTGTATTTGACTTTGTTCTGTCAATACTTAAGCAGAGCAGCAACAATCCTTTTTGAATACCTCGATATATCAAACTTGTACTGTACTAGTTTGTCATCCTTGTTCATTTGATTATGTTTTCTAGTTGTGTTTCTACAATAAAGCTGTAAGCTGTTTAGTTCCAGTCCCATGTTGATCGGTTGATGCATCTTTCTTTATAGAGACGTGAGGAATCCCAAATGCATTGGTTGCCTTTCTGAATCTTCGGCGTTTTCAAGTGAGAGGATCACTAAACCTGGGGTATACTAGTACCACTTGGTAATCATATGACGTCATCGATGATTAATCCCCCGTTTGGACTCTTCGTTTGGTATTGCTAATCTATTCGGCCGAGTGGATATTTCTGTGGCACCTTTCTGAATTTCTAATATAATTTTGGATCTTTTGTTAATTCTTTTACGTGTTTTGAGCCAGAATAAGTTCAGGAATTTTGTGAGTCACCAATTACCCCTGGAATAGCTGCCATCAGAAAGCAAATGCTCTGCTTGCTTAGTATCACTGTCAGAAGTATGTAGTATTTAGATGGATATTAGGATAGGATTAATCTGTATTGGGTCCTTTTAACAAGAGAAGGTTATACTCCAATAATAAGAAGCAAAAGGTCTAAGAAATACTTACTATCGAAATATAGTAATCTAGTATTCAATTAGACAATGTTCAGATTCATAAAATTGTTTAGATTCGTAATACTATATATAATGCCTAGGACCGCAGAAGTAAGAAGAGCACCTGCTAGCTAGCTGTTCATGCTGATTTCTGAATCTTCAGAAATCAATTAATCCAATCGTGATAGAAAATTTTTAATTCGGCCCAAAATGAATGGCACATTGAATCGTAGGCCCAAATATCAAAGGAATAAGTTCACCTAAGGTCCCTTAACTTGTTAACGAATCCGATTTTCGTCCTTCAACCGGAAAACCAGATACGACAGGTCCCTCAACTATCAAAACCGGTGCAGATGAGGTCCCTCAGCGGTTTTGATGGCGGTTTTAGCTGACGTGGCGCCTATGTGGCTAATTTGACTCGGTATTCGTCCCACGTGGCATTGACGTGGCGCTTACATGGCAATTCTATCCCCGAAAAATAATAAAAACCATGGGCCCACATGTCAATTAAAAAAAAGTGGGCCCCCACAAGTCAGTGCTCTCTCTCTCTCTCACACTCTTCTCATCTGGACCCTTGCCGTCGACTTCACTTCGAGGCGTTCGGGCTGCCGCCGCTCGTCCCGTCCCTCGACCCGGCCGTCAACATGAGCAGCCTTGCCGCCGGCGCATGCTTTGCCTCCGCCGGCGCCGGCTACGACAATGCCACCTCTGATCTTTTTGTTAGCCTTCCATTAGAGCAAAACGATTGCTAGCTTAGCTACATTTTCATGGTGTTCTTAGGTGACATCACACATGACATCCATGGAGTAATTTTGTGAGGTCGCGTCGTGCAGTCGGTGCTGCCGATGTGGAAGGAGCTAGACTACTTTAAGGAGTACGCGGCGAGGCTTCAAAGCTTCCGGGGGGACGACGACGCGGCGGCGGCGGCGACGCTGTTGGAGGCGCTCTACATCGTCAGCATGGGCACCAACGACTTCCTCGAGAACTACTACGCCATGGCGCGCGCCCAAGCGGCGGAGTACTCCACGGCGGCGGCGTACGGCGACTACCTCCTCGGCATTGGCGCATCGCCGAGTCGTACTCGTTCGTCCGCGAGCTGCACGCGCTCGGTGCCCGCAAGGTCGACCTTAACAGCCTCCCGCCCATGGGCTGCCTCCCGCTGGAGCGCGCCACGGGGAGCGGCGGCGCGTGTACCGACGAGAAAAACACCGTCGTCGAGCGCTTCAACGCCGGCCTCCAGGACATGATCGCGAGGCTCAACGACGAGCTCGGCGACGGCGAGATGATCGTGTACGGCGACGTGTACAGGCCGGTGGCCGCCAGCGGCGTACGGGGTGGAGAACGTAGGCAACAACACCGTGCCCACGCGGGTCAACCGGCGGCGGCTCACCTGTGCCATCTGCTTCGACATGTTCGCCCCCGGTAGGATGAGGTCGGCGGGGTGCTCCCACAGTCCCACTACAACTGCATCGCTTCGGTGCCCGGACCCGTCCTGCTCGGTCGCCGGCGGAGGCGAGCACGGCAACCGTTCTTGAGGAGGGCGCGGGGGCAGAAGACGGTGCTGGAGAACGGCCACCGGAGGCCGAGGCAAGGGGGAAGTGGCGGCGGCGGCGGGAACATGCGGAGGCGGCGGAGGCAGGCACGGCAGGCGACGAGGAGAGGGCAGCGGCAGCCGGCGGTAGGCCCATTGGGACGGGAGTGGAGGAGGCCGCGCCTCGACGCTGTCCGCATCTTCGCCGGTGATAGGAGAGAAGAAAGGGGAGAGATGTGAAGATAGGTGAGATAGGGAGAGAGGAGGAAGAAGAGGAGGGGATTGAGATGAGAAGAGTGAGTGAGAGAGAGCTGACATGTGGGACCCACTTGGGGCCCACCAGTTTTTTTTAACTGACATGTAGGCCCATGGTTTTTTATTATTTTCAGTGATAGAATTGCCACGTAAGCGCCACGTCAAATGCCACGTAGGTGCCACGTCAGCCAAAACCACCATCAAACCGCGGACGGACCTCATCTGCACCGGTTTTAATAGTTGAGGGACCCGTTGTATCTGGTTTTTCGGTTGAAGGATGAAAATCGGATTCGTCGACAAGTTAAGGGACCTCAGATAAGCTTATGCCAATATCAAAAGATAAGGCCCAAAGTACCCTACCCTCTAGGCCCAAATCTTCCGCCATAATGCTCCGGCCCACTAAACGAGACGCGGGCTTACCGCGACGCGGTGTGCGTACATCGTAAGCAGCGGGCTCCTCCGCTTAAAAGCTAAGCTCCCCAATCTTTAATACCGATTTCAGGGTTAGAACCCTAGCTCTTGATTGGCCCACGTGGCACCACGGTTAGAGCACCGGCCGAATTCTCGGATGGAGAAGGGCGCCACGTATCCCACCTCTCCATCAGCCGCACGATAGTATATCAACGGTGTAAAATACGTCCAGTGGACCTAAATGTATATTGCAAGTTTTTAAGAGGGGTTTTTTACAAACTTCGTCATCTAGAACAGCCAGGAAGCAGATGAAAAAAATCCTATAGGAAAAAAAAAGAATCTAATACAAAAATCAACGAGCAGTTAGCCCCGTCCCTTGCCTAATTCCATAGTTTTGTCACTACGCATAGCCATTTGATTAAAAATTCAGTAAAAAAATCTGCCCACATTGCAATCTTTGAGTCTTTGTTCCAATTGAAGATAAATCTGAAATTAATGCATAGGGAAAAATCCGAAAATGTGGTGCGGATTGTAAAGAAAAAAAGGATAAAAATAAAAAAGTCAATCTTGCCTGCCCGCGAGCCGCCGCCATCTCCCCTCCCACAAATCGCCATCGTCAACCATCAACAGGCAAGGAGAGCCACCTCGATCCTAAAAGAAGCTTCTTTTAGGATGGGGAAGAGAAGGGCGATTGCAGTTGGCAACGCCACACGACAAATCTGGTCGGCCGACAACCACCGCGCACAACGCCATCTCCTCTCTTTTCTTCCCCTTCTTCTGCCGGATTCGTCCGTCACTCATCGTGAGACGGTGCTGACCTGTTGAGCCGTAAAATCCGAGGAAATCGACGCTGGACCACAAGCAGAACTTCCGTCGGCCACCACCCACGCTGAGCTTCGCTGCAGGAGGTGATACGTCATGAGGTGGAGAATATGAGAGAGAAATGAGCAGCTCAACATCTGCCCGCATGCCTGTGGGCAGTGGCGAGAAAAGAAACAAAGGGAGAAGAACGACAACGTCTTCTCTGTTCTCTCTGTCCGCCTGTGTATGCTTTCCGATGCAGGCTGCCTGAGGCCGTGATGACAGAAAAAAAAAAAGAGAAATAGGAACAGCGGTGAAAAATGCATCAGGATTCAGGAGGACTGAGGGGAGCACAGCTGTCCACTCGATGCACTGGTCACTGGGCAGAGGATAAGACTATACTCCTACGGTTGACGAGTATCAATAAGTAAATCAGTATCCTTCGTGTAGTTATGATTTTTCGCATCTAACTTTAATCGTCCGTCTATTTTTTTTTAAAAAATAAAAACATAAGTCACAAATAAAGTACTATTCATGTTTTATCGTCTCATAACAACAAAAATACTTAGTACTAAAAAATTACGCATGGCTTGTTTAGATTGGTACCATTTTAAAGCATACTATTTTAGGATAAAATATAAATATGTGGATGCATTTTGTTATCAAATATTAGTGATGCATAGAGAATTTTGAACAACACATTTAGCCTATCGTACTAAAACATAAAATTATTGTCAATTTATCAATTTTTTTACATTACAAAATTTTTGGAAGGTTCATTTGGGCACTAACCAAAACATGCCTTTAACTTACCACATAGTATAAAACAATAAATAGTATGTATATTCAATGTATAAATATAGTTTATACAGGCTATATAGATGGTGCGCCAATGGTGCGCACACTTTCTTAAAACACAGTACATGTACACACTCATAATACGCACGCACTCATCTCTATGAACCCCAATGAATGCACACAAGCACACCCTAATTCTATGAACACCTCCGAATGACTAGGCCAGCATATCTTGATATTGACGATATCACCACGGACGCATATCTGTTGACGGGTACATCATCTACCGCTGAAAGAATAATTAGCTAAACCCGAGTGGGCTGGTTCTACCATAAGAAACTTACCCAGTTGAGTTACACACAAATTCACCTCCACCTCACCCATTAATTCAATGTGGCTCCTTGCAGGTTGTGCTAGGATGTTTTATAGTACTTACTCTAAAAGGTTTGTTACGTACTCCCTCTACCGCAGAATAACATCATTTTTTGGCCAATCAATCCAAGGTATACACATTTAATTGGAATTTAGAAAAAAAAGGAATTGATAAGGACAATAGTGGTATTTCTCCCCACTACTAATTTGTAGGAGAATCGTTAGAAATAAATTTGTTTGGGGGCGGAATAAATAGAACAATATTTTTTTAAGTTGGTGAGAAAAGTTATGTCATTATAAGATCTATAAAATTGATTGAAGTTAGGCATAGGCATTAAGAGACTATGTGATTAAGTGGACAAATTAAATGAGATATTATGATTGGTTGAGATAAGATAGTCGTTAATCAATTGCTATATTTTGCTATATTATAAGACAAATTTTGAATACTAAAAAATGTTATATTTGGAATGGAGGGAAAATTTTATTTTATTAATGATCTTTTTTACGTAAAAAAACACTACGGTCGTTATTTAAAAATGTCCATTTGCAAAACCTATTTATAAATGGACCATGGTTTATTTGGCGGAAGATGAGGCTCGATAATTTATGCTTTAAAAATAAGTATATTTCAAACGATGTTACAATTACATAAAAACTCTTTTTAATAACTCCAACATAAATAGATAAAATATGATAATTTTTAATTAAATAACTCCACATGTTGAATTAAGAATGTAAGGAAATTGACCTAATCCTACTAAAAATCTTTCGAAATTTCTAAATTGATGGGTTAAAAAGGGCGTGCCAAATGGCTCGCCGATTTTCTAGTATAAACCGCAGTCAGGGCGAAAAAACACCGAACCGACTGCGAGTAGTAAGTAAGGCTAAGCATCCGTCTCCCCCCTTCTCGATTGTTCTCGATCTGCGGCGGCGGCGGCGGCGATGGCCGACGGCGGGAAGCCCCCGACGCCGGAGAAGAAGTCGTGGGCCGACGTAGAGGAGGAGGAGGAGGCCAAGGCGAAGGCGGCCGCGGCGGCGGAGGCGGCCTCCTCGTCTTCGTCGAACGAGCCGGCGGTGGACGCGCAGGCGAAGCAGATTGAGGCGCTGTCTCTCTCCGTGCCGGAGGAGCATGGCGGCAGCGGCGGCGGCGGGGACGACCAGGGCCCGCCTCTCCTCGACGACTCGGATGAGTCCCAAATCCAAGCCGTAAGTTCCGCGTCGGCGCTAGTGCTGGGTGGCCAATCTCGGTGGAGTCGGGAGCTGCTTTCTAGGGTAGTTTGGTTGATCGGCCGATTGATTTCGAGGTGTTCCTGCTCAGGTGACCTCGGGCGGCACGGTGTACGAGTCGGCGGCGGCCTTCGAGGATCTGAAGCTGACGCCGGAGCTGCTCAAGGGGCTCCACGACGAGATGGGGTTCAGCCGGCCGAGTAAGATCCAGGCGGTGACCCTCCCCATGATCCTCACGCCGCCATACAAGGACCTGATCGCGCAGGCGCACAACGGCTCCGGGAAGACCACCTGCTTCGTCCTCGGCATGCTCAGCCGCGTCGACCCTAACCGGAAGGTCACGCAGGCCATCTGCATCTGCCCCACCAGGGAGCTTGCCCAGCAGGTTGATTGAGCACACATACTTCTATTATGTGCTAGTATGTGGATTTTTTTCTTTTCTTGTTATGGATGTGCACACTGTAATGTACTCTGTTTGTTTTATTGTGATTTGCAGAATAAATCGGTGCTTATGAGAATGGGGAAGTTTACTGGCATTACCTGTGCATGTGCGATCCCACCGGCTCAGAAAGATTATGTGCCGATCGCTAAAATGCCGAAGATTACTGACCAGGTGGTGATCGGCACTTCTGGGACACTTATGAAGTGGATTAATCATAAGAAGATCTTGACAAATGATATCAAGATACTTGTGTTTGATGAGGCAGACCATATGCTTGCCGAGGTATGGATGAGTTCTATTGCTGTTCCTCTATCCAAAACTTGTGTATGCCCATTGCCCAATGTTGTTTTCTATTATTTATTTTGTTATTAGGAGAACGCCTCGTGTTTAGTTATTAGGGACATTTGGGTTAGATATTAATCTTATGGAAAGAGATAATTGATTATTGCAATTTCTAAGCTGTATAGGAATTGGGAACAATGAAGCAAAAACTGCCATAAGCTCGATTTGTTGTAAGATTTTTTTTTTGACTTAACAAGAATAATGGTGGCTTCATGATGATTGATTTTCTTACTCGAAGTGGCATACCAAAGATTATCTATGGCCTGTATACACAGTACATGGTGTTTCCATTGATATTACAGATCGGGTCTGGTTGGGATGTAAAAAGGCTTAATGTTTTTTTCAACTACTATATTTGCCACTGGTTTGTGCAGCATTGCATTATATTCATTATTAAGAAAAATGAAAAAAATAATAATGTATTGGTCCATTGTTGCTACAGTATGGTTCTGATTCGAACGGAAAATTGCTTCATGTTTTTCAGTAGATCAAATGATATTAGCCTTTCCTAATAGAAAAATATTTTGGTTTTTGCATATGTATTATCTAGATTAGAAGAGATTCATTCATATGGTTATGTCTTACATTTGGTAAGACATAATCCCTCACATGACTAAACATTTGTTTAAAATTGATGTTGCTCGTATGTTTCATACTTCATATCTGCTTATGCACTCGATGAGTTTATGTATTATGAGTTGAATAGCTTTATTTTCACGCAATCTAACTTCACATTATAAATTTCATAAAGTCCAATTCCTTATAATGGTGAATGCATTCTCGCAGGATGGCTTCAGGAGTGATTCTGAAAGGATTATGAGGGATATACAAAGAAGCGCTGGTGGCTGTCAGGTAACATTTTTCTGGTCACTTTTAACTTACTTTGCTTGAGTAGGTCCGTCACATGAAACAGCTTGAATGCTCCTTATAGAAGGCGATCTGGATACAGTTTGAAATCAGATATGAGGTTAATATGTCCATTCTGTGTTAAGAGGATGTTTTAGGAGAAGCATTTTCCTACAGTCTGCAAGTATACATGTAAATATGCAATTGCTTATTCAAGAACTCCAACCAATGCTTATGATGTAATTGGAGAACTCCTTTGCTTGCTTGCAAGTAGTGGAAAGAGGGTCTAATTTTAAATTTTTTGGCCATTGATGATTTTTTTTTTTGACCAAGGGCAGCCATTGATGATTTTATCTGGTTTGTTCAGCAATTTTGCAAGATCATTCAGATGATCCCAAATATACCTTTTGAGTTTTAAACTAGTCTTTTCCATGTCATGTGATCATGTGTGGAGTTGATTGTCCAATGTGTGGAGTTGGTATTTATTATTTGAACTGATGGCTGTCAGGTGCTTCTCTTTTCTGCGACATTCAATGAGAGAGTTAAAGATTTTGTTACAAGGGTCATTAAGGATGGGAATCAAATATTTGTGAAGAAGGAAGAGCTTACTTTGGAAAAAGTCAAGCAATATAAAGTTCAAGTCCCTGATGAAAGGGCAAAAATAGCAGTCATAAAGGACAAGATTTTTGAGTTTGGACAAAAAGTTGGACAGGTTATCATTTTTGTTAGAACAAAGCAAAGTACTAAGGATGTCCACAATGCTTTGACATTAGAGGACTACGTATGCTCCTCGATTCAAGGATCCCTTGACCAATCAGAGAGGGAAAAGATAATACAGGAATTCAAAAATGGGTACACCAAGGTTCTTATATCAACTGATGTTCTTGCTCGAGGTTTCGACCAAGCACAGGTACTATTTGTGTTTGTTGACTTTATACTTGAGCAAGTGTAAATCTTTTCTAACATTCTTCCGTTGAAAGGTTAACCTCGTCATCAATTATGACATGCCAATCAAGTTTGGCACAAGAGATGAACCTGATTATGAAGTGTACCTGCACAGAATTGGCAGAGCTGGTCGCTTTGGCCGAAAAGGTGAAATTATTTCTTTGGTTCTCTTTTGTCCAAAAAGGAAAAAAAATGTCGTGGTTATAATTCAATGTTTAGTAAGTCTTCGATTAATAAATAATGAGAAATAGTCAATATCAGAGGTGGCCTTTATAAGGTATGTTGAATTGCTGATCAACAATTTCGGCTGATGGATCCAAGTTCTAAGAGGTCTTAGCTGAGCAAACCTGTCTTGTGGTGCTGACAAATCTTGCCTATGTCTAGTCGAATACTTAACATAATGTATGTGTCTTAGACTGTAAGTTGAGCCTGAGCTTTTCAGCTGTTTTCTGTGGATAAGATAGAATGTAAGTGGCTTGGTCAATTATACCAGGTCATCTTTCTATGATGGGCAATGATGTGTCTTCTGGTGCTTATAATCAAATTTTTCTGGACTTATTTCATGGTTTATGTGTTTAACATTGATAGGGCTTGTAGACCAAGTGATGCTAGGCCAACCAAACACCTATTCAAATTCAGCCCTTCTATATTTTAGTACATATTCTGTAGCTTATATTCTTAACTTTGTCATTGCTGGTGCAGGAGCTGTTTTCAACTTGCTATGCGGCGAAACAGATAACACTGTGATGAGAAAGATTGAGACCTACTTCCAGCACAATGTTCCTGAGGTGTGTAACTGCAAGATGCATATGCCAGTATCTTGTGCTCCTAAGCATTAGCTTATTGTGTTCTGTTCATTTGTAGGTTCGTAATTGGCAAAGCGAGGAAGATTTTGAAAGAGCTCTGAAGGATGCCGGCTTGGTTGAGTAACACCATTGGAAATATGGCATCAGATGCGCTCTTCACTTGTGACGAACAGGCGCGTGATATTTACCAGCTGAAACAGCTTCTAAAGCAAAGCAATCGAGCTTCTTGAGCTCATCCTTGGTTATTATGTCGAGAGCTGTGAATTCTGTTAAAGGGACTCATCCAAACAATTTTGATGCTATGAGCTTATATGAAGCAAAGGTGTTCCTTCGCTATTTCGTGGGAACTTGTTGCAAGGACTAGATCTACACTTGCATTATACTCTGTTACTTCGTGAACTTAACTGGGAACCTGTTTTGGTTTTTATGGCTTTGTCGTCGAGATGCGGTCACCGGTGTACGTTACGCCCTTGTGAAAAAACTGGAAACCTCTTTCTGGGTCAGTGTACTTGTACACTTGCGCCATTGTTTAGTTGCATGTACGATGTTTCTTTCTGCGTCAGCTGTAAGTGTACACTTGATTTATTGTTTAGTTCCATGTACCATGTTCTTTTTCCTGTTCTCTGTACACTTGGCCACGCTGATACATGAGATGCACCACTATCTCTTCCTGCATGCTATCGCTTTCTGCGTGTTTCTTGTTTCAAAGAACAATTCGTGTATAAATTGGTCGCCTTTTTCACTGTCGTAATAATGAAAAAAAAATAGAGAAGAAATTACAGGTTGTCGTGCTCGATGACCTGCGCCGCCCTCCACTCCTCGCCGGGGTTGACGACCACCGGCACCAGCATGGACGCCGTCCCGGTGCACAGGAAGTAGTCCTTGCCGAACTTCTTGTACATCTCCCCCGGGCTGCACAGGTACATGTCCTCGTACCCCATCCTCACCACCCTGAACCCCAGCCCGCTATTCTGCAAACGCATCAACAAATTCAAAGATCAAATTCAGTTCAATTTCAACCAAGCCTTTGATGATCTTTTTTTCAATTCTCAGAAGAAACAAAGTTCTTGACGATCCATGAAGATTTCTTGGTGCTATGATTTTTCTTCAAAAAGGAAAAAGGCTTTGTCTTTTTATGATACACTCCATTTCAAAAATTAACAACTAATGCCTCCTTCAAATGTTTGACGTTTGAACCGACCAACATCGAACAAAAAACGAATAGAGGGAATATGTTATGTCAAATACGGATTGAGATCCTCTGACGTAAAGTCAGAGGAACGTGGTGACTGGCATGTGGACCCACCGCTCTCGGGCCTACCTATCAGTGACCACATCAGGGATAACTTTACGTCAGAAGATCCCTCGACGTCAAATACAAATATACAATACTAGTCTGTTATATTTTGGGCCAGAAGAATTATATGAACATATGAACATTTCTTGGTGGTGATTTTGGTTGTTTACCTGATCAATGGTGGTGAATTTGGAGGGCGCCGTGCTGTAGATGCGCTTCTTCCTCTCCTCCGGCGGGGCCGCGTACACCCTGCTCACCTTCTTCTTGAGGATGGTGTAGAGGTTGTCCTCCACGGTCCACACCCCCTGCCGGGGCTCCTCGCCGCCGCCGCCGCCGCCGAACCATCCGCCGACCTCCCGCTTCATGGCCTCCGCCGGGGTGAGGAGCGCGAAGCCGGCGGCCGGCGGCGGGTGGGAGCAGTAGGGGCATCCCCGGAGCCCCTCCACCGCCGTGCCCCGCCGCTTGTCGAACTTGATGTGGCTCAGCATCGCGCTCGTCAGCGACACCGGCTTCTTGCCGTTGTTCTTCACCATCACCGCCGTCGCCATGCTCAGCGGGTACAGCGTCACCACGTACGTCACCTCCAGCGTCCCGCTCCCCTTGGTGCACCCCAGCTCAACCTGCAAATCTTAGACAAATTTTAGCCCAGATTTGAAGTGGATTTGTTTGCCTCGGAACGCAAACAAGATTCTTCAGGTTTGCAAACATTTGCAATGCCAACATGTAACATATTAAGGTACATAGATTTTTTTTTTCACCTACATGTAATCGCACCATGTTTGGCACAGCTTTGGATTAAGATTTCTTAGAGCTGGATATTTCTAGCTCCACAAATCCATTAACCAATATATGTTTATGTTGATATAATATTATTTTTTTTGACTGAAAAAGGTAGAGAGACTACCTTATAACCATTGTATTAATGGTAGTCAAGGTGTTACATAAAGAGGTACAAAAGAACCGGATAAAGAGGGAGGAAGAAGAGAAAATAAGGAGGAGAAAAGAAGAAGAAGAAGAAGAAGAAGAAGAAGAAGAAGAAATACTGAAAACAGGAGAAAGCATGGAAGAACTAGAAAAGCTAGCTACGCTAGTAAGTCTATCCATCTGCATATTGGAGGTCGACATTGTGGCTTGATGCGATTTCCCCATAATTGTAGACATTCTCTGATTTGATGTGTCACATTTGCGTGGTAAGATCTCGCTGCTGGAATGTTCTATGGTTGCGTGCTTTTTATAAGTTGTGTGTGCAGGCGCCAAAGCATATTGGCCATCCAGGTTTGAGATGTGAGGGCGTAATTGTCAGGACCTGATCAACGAAGTGGAGAACGTCTGTGCTTTGAGTTGCCTGTTCATAGATGTTGAGTTTCTTCCAAACCTCAGAAGCTAGTCGGCAGCGCAATATGATATGGTCTGCTGTCTTAATGGTAGGGCAGACAGCACAATGTGGATCAGATGCCCAGCATTTCTGTACCCTATTGTCATTTGTGTTCAGTCTTCCTCGAAAGGCCAGCCAAAGAAAAATTTGACATGTGTTCGGTATTGCTTTGATCCATATGAAAGGAGCTGGGCGCCATACAATGCCATGATATGTTATAAGCCTGTAGTATGCTGCTGTTGTTAATCCAACCGGGCTTAGTGTACAGCTTCTTACGTCTTGTTCAGTATGCTGTAGTTGCTGAGAAGCTAGAATCGTCATGAGCGAATCCAGCTCAGTTTGGGCTTGGCGAGAGAGCACAGGGTGAAGATCCAGTACCCAATTATCATTAACCAGCTGAGAGGAGGCGGTGCAGTTGATGTTGCGGGCAAACGAGGCCAGGGTTGGAAAGGTGAAGCAATGATGAATTATATCGTTTATATTTTAGATAAAATATAAATTTTAACTACTATAAAGTTTAACTTACAAACTTGAGTTATGTCAAATAGGACCTAAGCTAAATTGGTTTTGCATGTACATTCATTCTTGCGTGTTCTTGTTTTGAATTTTGTAAATTTCCCAAAATTCGTTCACAAAGAAATTCGCATTTGCGAACATTTGGGAATCGCGATGTGAACCAGCAACATAGGAAATTGAATATTCAAGACTCGAATGCAGTCGTTTCCTTCTCATTCCTCAAATATCAATCGAATATGATCTTGCACGTTCATGTTTTGAATTTTTTTTTATTGTAGAGTCCGTAAAATTCGTTCAAAAATCATTATGAAACGATTTTAGAATGGGAAGTGTACCTGCACTGCATCGTAGGAGTCGGAGTCGGCGTCCACGACGGACCACTCGGAGCCGACGAGGAGCGACTCGGCGGCGCCGGAGGAGGACACCTCGCTGAGCGCGAGCCCGACGCCGCCCTTGACCTCGCCGCCGGCGCCGGCGCCGGCGACGGTGTGGAGCACCTCCCTGCACCCGTCGTCCTTCCAGTACACCTTGGGCCGGTACGAGGTGACCAGCCCGTCGGCGAGCCGGAGCTGCAGCGAGCTGCCGTTCCGCACGCTGAGCTCGGCGGTGGGCGCGCCGGTGGCCGGGTCGGCGGCGAACCGGAGGCCCTTCCGTCCGAACGACTCCTCCAGCGACTGCGGCGTCGGGGCCGCCGCCGCCGTCGCGGCGGCGGAGGCCTTGACGGCGGACGGCCTCGTCGGGAGGTGGAGGGGGAGCAGCGAGGAGGTGGCCATGGGTGGGTTGGAGTGGAGTGGAGAGGCGGGGGCTTGGGCTTTCACTGCAGCCTCATATCCGCGAGGCTTCAGGATAGATAGTTTTTTTTCTCATTGTCTGCTTGTTTGCGTTGCTCCCGCGCGTTTTTTGGCGCTTTTTTTGCACAGGAGATATTGGAGGGGTGGTGCGCACGCGTACCTGCAGTCTGCAGTGCTGCGGGGAAGTATCCAACTATGCAACTCTCATCCTACACCGTTATATCGAGAAATGGACGTCCGAGATTTATTCACGTCACCATGTAAATTTTAACTCATGAGTGAATCTGTGAGTTAAATTTTAACTCTCGGACGTCCATTTCTCGATCCAACGGTGTAAGATGAGAGTTGCATAGTTGCACTGAATTAGATGACTGCACCTGATACTTCCCCGCAGTGCTGTAGGGTTTAGCCAGCGATTTCATTTTCATAAAACAAAGTTTACTATCTCGATTAGTCTAATTGTAAATGTAAATACGAGCATTCGTATTAAAGGTGAACTGGTGAATGAGTTCAAGTAAACTAGTTACACCGTAATGAATCTAACCAATTAAACTACGGATCACCTCGTGATTGACCAACAAATTTCAATTGTTTTTGTGGTCGATTTACAACTAGACATTCGAGCCGGACATGCTCGAAACTCGCCGAGATTGTGAGCACACTGCAGCGACGAAGTAGGCTGGTGGTCATGAACGGTAAGAATTCACAAGTACTATTTGCAGGGTGGTTCAAAATAAAAAAGCTTAGAAAATGATGGTGAATCATATCGGGAAGGTTTGACTTAAAATAAGATGTTAGTAACATTTTAGCACAAAGGTCAGGATGGCCGAGTGGTCTAAGGCGCCAGACTCAAGTTCTGGTCCTCTAACGAGGGCGTGGGTTCAAATCCCACTTCTGACACAATATTTTCGATCATTTTTTTGAAACTTTTGCTTTAACTTTATTATAGCCTGGACACTAATCTTTTTCAAACAGCACGATATATCGTGTCTTTCACAAACAAAAATAGTTTCTCAGTTTTTTTTTAAACTTTTGCTTTAACTTTACTATAGCCTGAACACTTATCTTTTCCGAAGAGCACGATGTATCGTGTTTTTCACAAAGAAAAACAGTTTTAATTTGTTATAGCCTGGCCACCAATCTTCCCCGAACAGCATGATGTACAGTATCAAGTTTTCAGTAAGACAGCTTGCGAATGTTAAAGCATCCGAAACCTGTGCGTCCTGCAGCCAGTTAAATGCAACGCTATGGACGACGTGTTTGTTTACTTGCACAGCATGGTTAGCGCGCGTCGGTGCACAAGCAAAGTCTGGTTCGCACGCGCGAGCGCATAGGCGAATGGTGTTTGGTTGCCAACACGACTACTACATTCATCCTATAAAAAATTAAAATAATATCAGATGTGACACATTCCAGTATTACAACTCTGCACATATCTATATTCAGATTCGTTTGTACTAAAAAGTGTCACATTCAGTTCTAAATTCATTTTTTTTAGAAGGGGGTATATCTCACTACGTTGGATCTAGTCATTTGTGACGGATCCAAATCCTCATCTTTAACAGGTATACTCTTCGTTATTGATAAGTGGTCAGTGATGACTAAACTTATTAGGATCTCACTTGTGACAGACCTAAATCTTCATCTGTAATAGGCATACTTCTCGTCATTGATGATTCAACCTTAACAGGACCTTACTTGTGACCGGCCTAAATCTTCGTCTGTAACATACTAACATGTATACTTTTCATCACTGATAAGTAAAGCAAACGCAAAACAGCCGTCCGAGTTAGGTAAGAGGGAAACGCGAGAAACTATTCTATGTACCAAAATATAAGAACCTATTCGATGTTTCTTATATCTTGGCAAACATCTTATATTTAGGCATGGAGAGAGTAGCTGTAGCTCCGATCCTCGACCAGACTGACACTATGCAACACTTGAGCGGGAGGCGAGACCGGCACGCACTGCAACCGTGCAACATCTCAGAAAAACGGTCTCACGAATCACGATCCCTCTCACCTTCCAACCCTGACCGCACTTGAGCAGCAAATCGTCTACTCCTAGTTGGCCCATGGGCACCACATCCCGATGAAACCACAGTTCCTTTCTCATCGTACCAAGTAGCAACAATCACAGTGGTCACCGTATTTATACTAGTACTCCTTTTTCAGCAACAGGTTGTAGTAGTACTGCAGTCTGTACCTACACTTGATCGATTCATCAAGCAGAAGCGATAGCAGCACTGCACTGCAGTCCGCAGTTAAAGTGCTTGGCCGTACCATCCATCCGCTTAGCTATAGTTAACAAATAAAGGGCCCTGAAATGATAATACTACTAGCACTACTCATCAAGCAACCAAATGGAATGATGCAAGCAATGCCCCAGCTTTAGAACAGCCGCGAAAAGCAGTGAGTCAGCTTCGCAATAGCTGCTTAGTGGAGCACTTAGAGGCGAGACCCTGCATCATCAGATGTATATAAAGCAAGATTCTTTTAAGTAAAATAAATAGCACCAATCTAACCCACTTCCAGAACCACTCAACAACGGGATTATAGTACTCCACCCCCCACTGAATAAGCGCGAAACGCAACGCACCAAAGCCAGACATGGTCTTTGCAACTTGTTGTCTTTGCCACTAGGTTTTTTTCTGGCATTTTCGACGATACTATAAACGGAGTCTTAGAGCGAGCTAAAAAAAAGCAAACCGAAAACGGGAATACGGCAAAAGAAAACTAGGCAAAACTAACTAGCCAACTGCTCCCCAGTAGCAGCCAAGCAGCAGGATCTTGGGCCCGTGCTGCCAGTTTCACAGATAAGAGTTTTCCAGACCATCAGTTCCTTGGGACCACATGCCTGTTGAGTTCTTCAGGACCGTCTTGTTCTTCATGGCTAGCTAGGGAACATGGGGTATGTGATCCAGTTAACTAGCTTTGACGGTGCCGTTGGCCAGGGCAGGCTTCTCAGTCGCTGCTGTTTGGGCGACCTTCGCTGCATAGGTAACGACTGGAGCTGTGCCGTTCTCTGCAGGAACCTTCAGTTCTCCATTGACGCCATTTGGTAGCTTTGGCTTCGCAGTAGCAGCATCCTGCTGCTTCTCTCCAGTGACAGAACTTGGAGCCCTACTGTCCCAGACCTAAAATGATAGAACTGACCATTAGAGTTACCAAAGAGGCATAAGAGAAACCAAGGTGCACAGATTGACAAAAGACAAGGCTCAGGCTTATATATACCTGCTTTTGGATCTGCTGTTGTTTCACCCTCTTTTCCTGCATCAACTTCTGACGGTTCTCATAGAAAGCAAAGTCATCCAAGATGGAGGTCTTACTGACATGCTCCTTGAATATCTTAAGCATTTGAATGCCTTGGTCAAGGTTTACCTGAAATTTAAACAAGCAGGTCAAATAAGATAACCGCATGGTGTGGCTTTTTGGAAGTCAAGAACTAATTTGGACAAATATAAGGTACCTCTTGTGTGTCACGGCTATTTGTCACTGGCTTGTTCTCATTGTTCTCTAGGATGATGTGCTTGAGAATATTGTTGGGCACATCTTTGACAATGTGCCACTTGAGAGATAAGGAACCATTCCACTTATCTTGTTGCCAGTACTCCAAGGTCTTCTCAAAATCAACAGCGCCAGTCATTTCAGCAACACCAACAAACTGCCCACTAGTATTAACCTTAAGTTCACAGCAACAAAGACAAAATTAGGAAAAAGAAACCATGATTAACATTCACAAATGAATACAAGACACAAATAACTTACCGAGAAAAACAAGAATATTGGGCATTTGGAGCTCTTAGCCTGAGCTTCCTGATAAGCAGCATCAAGCTTCTTGTTTCCATTAGTGGTACTTGCCCACACATTGTACTTTATGCTCTTATGGATATCATCCTCACTGTATGATTTAATGACAAAGAACTTTGCATCATCATATTGGACAGGGAAGTCATCTCGGTTGAACTGTGTTCTATCAGGTACATCAGTAGCATTCTTGCTGTCACTTGTAGGAAGGCTCTGCCCTTTCACAGCAATAGTGACAGTATGGCCAAACAATTTCTGGTTCTTGAAACGGCCTGATCTAGGACCTCTGTTCAACTCAATTGTTCCATCCTGACTCTCATTGCCAAAACCATAGTACCCGTTACCACGGCCTCTTGGCTTGTACCTGTTATCCATACTAAGACCCCACCGACCATATAGCCTGGAATCATAACCATTACTACCATAGCCATTACTTCCATAACCATTTGTGCTGTACGAAAGACCAGTTTTGTATGAGTTTCCATACTGGCTGTAAGACCGGGTGCTCGGGTACATCCTATTCGGATATGTAGGAGCAGCTGATCCTGTTGTAGTTGTAGGTCTTCTGTTATTCATGCCCTGTATTACAGAGAAGCCAAATAATTCAGTTCACAATCAAAGCCGTAGCGGATCAGGACAGTGCATTCATACGGAGAAAAAAAGAACATGTTTTCGTAAGACTCACCATCTGCTGAGGTGTGGAGCCCTTGTTTTGAGTCCTTGCAGAAGAGCCATTACTGAATGTTGAAGACGACATGTGATTGGTTGTAGTTGTTCTCTGCTGTCCATTTGTATAAGCAGAACCATCATACCATGCAAAGTGTGCTCCTGTGCTGTCATACCCATATGTAGAGTCCAGGTAACCAGCAGAAGGAACTCCACCTAGCAAGGGTGCCCTATAAGTTCCATCAGGGGTCAGTGATGAATTTTGCTGGCTTGATCCAAGGGGTACAGTTCCACTGTTACTGTGAACAGTACCATTAGGAGCACCATTTGTGGTTGTTTTAGCAGGATCTGCCTTAGCTGTTGGCTTGTCAGGATTGGCAGAAGGCTGCAGGTCGCCTTGAGTGGTAGAAGGAACTGGTGTAGGAGGCTGATAATACGAAGTTGGATACTGATAGTGCTGGCCAAACATTTGGCCATCAACCGTTGGAACTGGGGAACTAGCAGGGGAGTATGCACCATAAGGAGCATACCCATATCCATAAATATCTCCATATACTGCCTGTGAAATTCCAAAGGCCAATCAGAATAGTTGATAGCACAGCACGCAAGATTCTCATGACAGGATATTTAGTGGCAGACAAATAACAGTGAACACAAAAGATTCACAGAGAAGCAATAGTGCACAGAGCATAAGCAATAAGAAGAAGAACCACAGATAACCAAACCATAGCCAAATAAGTGAGTGCATAGCATTCCACTTATTACATCCAACAAGATTTGACAGGACAGCTCCCAACAGACAATAATAGCAAATATTTGGACCATTTCTACATTAAGTATATGACACATGGTGCAATTTATGGTCAGCAATATCACATGGAAAGGAAAAGGTAATATTATCTAAGATTAACTTACTGGGGTAATCTCCACTCCATCTGGATTTACATATCTAGGATAATCATCCCACTCGCTCACAGAACCGTCGTAACCTGGTAATTTTGCAAACCAGCATAATTCTGTAAGCATAGGAGAAACCATGAAAGAAGCTAATGTCCTATAAATAGCCACAGGGCTTATCACAGCGCTAACAAATAGGAATGAACAAGAAAAAAAAAAGACATGTCAGCCATTCAAAATAGCTGTACTCAATGATCACCATAAGAATTTTTCCATGGTTCCCCACCTCCATAGTAGTATGCTGGCAGGTAGAACATGTTGGGATCCATAAAATCCTGAAGCACTGGCGTGATGGACCGCTCAGGAGGAATCGCCACGCTAAGAGGCTGGCTAGCTGCAGGCCCCTGCTGGATTAACAGTCAAAAATCACCAGAACCACACGTATTAGAATCACATATCACCGACAGAAAACCAAGAGCATACACGCAAACATCAAGGATCCATCATTTCCACTGTTTTATCCAATACCTTCTTAGCGCCGGCGGGCTCGGTGGCCGCATCCACCGCCTTGGGCTGCGAATCCAAAGACAACTTCTGCAGCAGATCCGTGGTTTCTTCCAACAGCAAAACAATGAATTAAGGAGAAAACAGATTCATTCAGATCCCAAAATCCAATCCTTCGAACTAAGCCCTACTAAACATCATGATAATTATTTGTGTATGAATAAATAAATAAACAATTATTCGATTTCACAATCAACAGAAGGCTAAAAACAGTAAACACAGCCCGATCTGGAGAAGTCAACCCTAGCACGACCACGCTGAGACCCCCGGGCGGTAGACGGCCGCCGTACAGCCTCAAAGCAACACCCAGCCCAACCAACCCTCAAGCCAAAACCAAATCCCCAAACCCAAACCCCAAAAACCTAGAAAAAAAATAATCAAAAGTCACAACCCAAAGGATACGATCCGCGACGGGGGCAGCGGTGGCGGCGGCGGCAGGAGCCGGGGCAGGAGGAGCAGCAGCAGCAGCGGGCGCCGGCGCGGCGGCCGGGACCTGAGGCGGCGCGACGGCGGCCATGGCTTTGGCTCACGAGATAGATCCCAAGCAGAGAACACCCGGAGGCGGCGGCGGCGGCTGTAGATCCGGCGAGACGAGCGAGCGAGCGAGCGCGCGCGCACCCGGCCCCTTCTCCTCCCTTCCTAGAGATAGCTAGGCGCGGCGGCGCGGGTAGAGAGGAGGATGAGGCGGCGGCGGCGGCGGTGGCGGCGGGATGGGTGGAGAGGCGGAGCCGGAGCAGCGAGGCGGCTAGCAAACCGGCAGTACGGTGTGAAAGGGGAAAAGAGGAGGGTTTTGGGTGAGGGTCGGGGGCTCATATAGGATAGGGGAGGGGGGAGAAATGGAGCGGACCACTGGACCACGTCTCACTGGACGCCACCCGCATTGGATTCCACTCCTCTCCAGTTTCCCCCTGATTTTTTTTTCTCCCTTTTTAGTGATACCGATTAAAAACTTTTTTTTTCTTGGGTTTTTTTTCTTTTTTTTTTAACGTGGATGGAGAATGGGTGGTTGGTTATTTGGCTTATGGCCTAATGGCTTGTCATATGCATTCTGTTCACTTTGTAGGTTTGCATTTGCTCTTAAAAAAGAATAAGACTACGAAGTAAGTAAGCATATCTCAACTGGTTAGTTAGGTTTCTTGTGGTGGAAATAGCTTGCTCAGATTCAAATGTTCGTGATGACTTCGTCAAATTCAAGTTATGTCGGTTCAGTTTTTGGGAGATGCTAATTAGTCTTTTAGTGGTGACTTCTTGAATCTCAAGATATGCTACGAGTATGCGTTTAGAATAGTGAGTGTGTGTACGTTGTGAGTATCTGTGTTTTGTACTGTGTTTCATAAAAAGTTTTGTATTTGCTTACTGGCTAAGTAAAATGGTTTGAAATGTTATAATCACGTTAATTGCATGGCTTAATGCCCTTGATAAATTTTGAAATGTTTAAGTTGTTTTAAAATTATTCTAGATATTTTTATCCTTTTTTCAATCTTGGTTTATCACTTAAAGTAGAAACATAAAACCCTGACTCAAATTATTTTATATTATCTTATTTATGTCTCTACGGTTTATCAACTGAAGCCAACCAGCTTGAATATATGATTTTTTTTATCCAATAAACTCATAGTGCATACTGCACAAGGAGATGGCGATTTACTTGTCATCAATTTTTTAGATAGGGAAGAAATCAATACATGGATGTTTTAGAGAGGGGAAAAGTCAATACATGCCTATGTAGTGAACTGCTAAGCACCGTGCCTAACAACAACCGCGTGAGTCCAATGACTCCACCCCACCACCGATCGCTTGTCTCCATTTGCACCCGCTCCAGAAACCCCTACCCCTTTCCAAGCCCCTATACCACAAAAAGAAAAAGGAAAGAAAAACAAAACAAAACAAAACAAAAAAAATTATAAAAAAAAACGCGTTCAGCTTGGAGGAGGAACCACGGCGCACTGGACGCGTCCAGTGATCCCACGCGGCCACGCTATGCACGCGACGCCCACATCCACCACACTACCACAGCCACAGCCACAGCCTTCCTTTCTTTTTCTTCTCTTTTTTTTCTTTCCTTCGCGGCGGCCACAGCCAGCAGCGAACAGCTTTTTTTTTTTCCTTTTTCCTTTTTTTTCTTCTCCCCTCGCATATAAAACAAACCAGGATAAGATCTCGCACGTGCCGTGCCTGCTCCTCCCTCCTCCTGTGCAGCCATCAAACGCGGGGTCGTACGAACTGAGATGCGAAAAAACGCGAGGAAATCACGCCAAAAACCGTAGCAAATCCCGTCCCCGAAATGGATCCGTGTGCCGTGAGATTCTCCCACACAAATTCCATACTTCCCCTCCACGGCCGCACCCCCAAGTCCGTGAGATCTATACCCTGAAATCCCACTGTTTCTTCGCAAAGATCGCGTAATTTTGTTGTTGTTGTTGTTGTAGATGCCGCGTGTGTATCGTCCTGATCTGGGCGTGCTACGGCCGTGCAACCCTATACTGGCTTGTGGCCTCGTCGCCGGGGAAGTAGGGCGGTGGACGTCGTCGTCGTCGTCGGAGAGGACGACGTGGAGGAAGCCGGAGGTGGGGTGGATGAAGCTCAACTTCGACGGGTCGCGCAACGACGCGACCGGGGCCGCGAGCATCGGCGGCGCGTTCCGCGACCACGAGGGCGCGTTCGTGGCCGGCTACGCGGAGCGGATGATCGTCGGCGGCGCGTCGAGCTTCACCGCGGAGCTCGCCGCGCTGCGGCGAGGGCTCGAGCTGGCGGCGAGGTACGGGTGGCGGCGCGTCTGGGCGGAGGGGGACTCGAGGGCGGTGGTCGACGTGGTGCACGGGCGCGCCGGGGTGCGGTCGGAGGAGGACCGGAGGCAGTGCGGGGAGATCGCCGCGCTGCTCCCGGCGCTCGACGGCGTCGCCGTGTCGCACCTGTGCCGCGACGAGAACAAGGTGGCGCACGGGTTCGCCAAGCTCGGCCACAAGGCGCGGCGCCGCCGGGTGTGGCACGTCGTGCCACCCAACGAGGTACTCGTGTTCCTGCAACGTGATGCTGATAGAGGGTAAAAGTACAAGGACCGAACAACACAACGTTAGTCGTTGATCGATGTGATCTTTCTCTGTAAAAAAGAAAGTTAACTGAGAATTAAACACCATCTAACCGAATCTGAACACGAGGTTATCGGTAACATTAGTCATTAATCGATATGATCTCTATCTATTGATTGATAATGATCTCTCTCTGAAAAAAAAAATAACCTAAATGAGATTTTAACATAATATAGAATAACAAATCTGAAACATGAGGTTGTCCTAGGTGGTAATGTTAGTTGTTGATCGATGTGACCTCTCTAACATTGCTACTCTATTAAAAAAAGCCTATCTAGATGAAAATTTAACACCACCTAGGACAATAAATATGAACATGAGATTTCTTAGGGTGGTATCAAATTCTCATTTAGATTGGTTTATTGTGATATGGAAGAATTACTTCAGCTTTGGGGGATTTATAATGAGATACAATTCCTTGTCATTACTTCGCTCTGATAAAATCACTTTTATATAAATGCGGTAGCTCATATTTTGTTGATTTGCGCTGGACAGCTTAAAATAATGAATGACGAATAATTTGTAGGCACAGTACAGTAGTGCGTGCGTAGTCGGATTCAGTGTCATCTTGCCCTTTTTTTTCTTGGGTAATGGGATATTATCTGACGTAACGATGGATTATGCAGCATAATTTCGTTTTCTAATTACGCACGGCTGAGGCCTGGATGCACACGTGTCACGCCTAGCGAGGAGGAGTCTGCGTCAGATGTCATCCTGGACAAGGACCTTATGATAGATTTATGGATCATGTGCATGATTGGTTTAACTGTTTCCATCGTTACCCTACGTATAAGATTCTTGAAATTGCCCTATTTGTGTACCCCTACAGATTTTTTCATGGGGTCAACCAGAGTTGTTGGTCAAGTACTACTGGAGTAGTAGCCGGCAACGGCAGTGAAAATGACGTGCCAAGAATGAGGCCAGGATGGGACATGCAGCTCACTCACTAATGCAAGGGCATTCACAGTGCATCTAGCTAGCAGTGAAAACGAATCGGGTTCTATCTGATCTCACCATTTTCATATTCTAACCCATATTTTATAATCGGAATTGGGTCGAACACGGATAGCGCCGAATACAGATACAAACTCGAATAGTATCGGGTCAAAATACGGAACGAATACGTACCAAAGTGGATACGTATATTATCGGTTACGAATATTTATTTGGATATCAAGTCGAAACAACAATCTTATATATCATATAAACAATAACCATTTAATAATTACATATATCCATAATACGATTATATTAGACCATTAGGACCTTAGGTAATAAATATGGTACAATATATCATAGTAAAATCAATACATAGTACCAGAAAGTACCTCACAAAAACATAATACGGATAATATCCGTATAATTATCCAGGTAACACCCAGATTTTTTAACGGATAATTCATTTCCGTCGGGTACTACGTTCCCGAACATCTCATATCCGTCAAAAAAAGGCCCGTATTTGAACCCAATATATGTGAAAAGTCCCGAGTACCCGAAATTGTCTCAAAATAATGTGTCCGAGCGGGCGGACGGGAAATACCCGCTCCGTTTTCACCCCTACATATAGTTGTCATTCAGTCCAAGCCTTCCACATCATAGATATCACGCCATGCCTGCTTCAAGGTGCCAAATGAAGAATGCGGAACCAAATAAAGACCCGCACAGAGCAGGGCAACCTTTGCGCGTTGTTGCTGTCGTCGAGGCTTCACACGTGGCAGATGAGGAGAAGGGAGGAAGAGGAGATGGCAGCGATCGAGCTGTTGCCACCGAGACGTTGTCTATGAGCTTCCGCTGCCTGAGGTCGATCCAGAGCTGGCCAACCGCCTCCCTCGATCCGTAACGGCCAAGGTCGACCCAGAGCAGACGAGCCCGATCAGCTCCGTCGAGGTTGATCCAGAGCCGCCTCCCTCGATCCACGCCACCGATGCCATTTCACCGATGAGAGCTCAACAGCGGCCGGAGGGAAGGGGGAGGGGAGGGGACCAAGGGAGGTGAGGATGTCACTGGCTTCATTAGGCTCACCGCTGTAGAATCAAGGAGGCCGACTAGAGGGGGGTGAATAGGCGGTTTTAAAACTTAATGGCACTTAAATAAAACTAACCTAAGTTGCTAGGCAAGGTAAGGTGCAAGGTTAACTAAGCAACTAAGTTAAGTTTTGCAAACCTAGGTGATATGGGCTCAAATATGTCTCTATGAATGTAAATAGCACAAATGTAAATGCAACAAATAAATGAGACAAGAGACAAGGAATTTTTCACCGAGGTTCGGAAACTCGCCGGTTTCCTAATCCCCGTTGAGGCGAGCCCAACTCCACCCGCCCAACCATGAAGCCACCGCACGCCCCCTTCGTCAAGGGGTGGGCAAGGCGGGAGCCGGCCCACGGAGAGGACTACCCAAGTCTCGATCACTCGAGGTAGTTCTTCCTTCACTCCGAAGGTGGTGAACTCCAAACCACTCACAAACGGCGCCGTGCCTCCTCCACAATCTCCTCGGAGAGGTCACCGGGCAACACCTACACAAGCCGTCTAGGAGGCGGCAACCTTCAAGAGTAACAAGTCTAGGATGCTTGCCGAGGATGATCAAGTGCCACACTAGCTATAACAATGAAGCAATGCACTTGGATTGGCTTAACTCACTCTCTAACACCTCACTAGATAAACTAAGTGCACAAGGGTGTGAGAGCTCTTGCAAGGGTTCAAGATAATGTAATGGAGTGCCAAAACCTTACCCTTGCTGCTAGGGAGTGGGTATATATACCCCCAACTACCAAAACTAGCCATTGGAACCGAAATCCCCAACTTTGTGCTCTGTCGGTCAGACCGCCATTGTGAGGCCGGTCAGACTGGACTACTTTGTAACGGCTAGAAAACTAGCCGTTACAGGGCAATCATGGAGCCCACTCAACCTGGCCGGTCTGACCGCAGTGTAGTGGCCGGTCAAACCGTCCACGGCTCGGTCAGACCACCGTCGGCTCGGTCTGACCGGTTGCGGCTCTGGCGGCTCTGTATCGCCACCAAAAACCAGACCAGTGCAACAGACCAGTGGGGCCGGTCAGACCGACCTTACCACGCCGGTCAGACCGGCCTAAGGCCCACGGTCAGACCGCAGGTCACTTTTCAGCTCAATTGACCGTTAGTAAAACGGCGATATCTCTTGACTCGGGTCTCGGAATTTGGCGTTTTTGGACTCTATGGAAAGCTTATTCAAAGGGCCATCCAACCCATGAAAAATCCATCCAAGAAACACAACTTAATCAAGGATAAAGGGCTCACACTCCAAAGGATATCCACCGGACATACCCACAAGATGTCACTCACTCCTATTGGACATGCCCACTTCTCTCTTGGTTTAGGACTTGAGAAAACTCATCACACTTGGTTAGACAAGCCCAAAAAATGCACATACATGCATATGAACTAATATGGCACAAGATCATCCACAAGCTCGCTTCATAGACCCCTCTTGATAATACAGCGCCTATCTAGCAAATCCGGTCTACACCAAACACCAAGACCGGGAAAAGACTAAGAAAACATTCTTAGCTACATTATACCTTTGCCTTGCGCCATCCATCTTGGGGTCAAGCTTGAGTCGAGATCAACACTTGTGACCATCCGGTTGAACCATGTTTATGCCAAGGTCTTGTCCATCCTTTGTCAAGACTTTATTCTCATCACAAGCTTGACTTCATTCTTGCCAACATGACGATGTCCTTGGCTCGGTGACCACTAACCCATGGTGTCATTCATTAGCCTCATCGTAGTGGGACCTATTCCTTTTCACACCTCAAAGGAGAACATTAGTCTCAACAAATCGGTTGTCATCCTTCACTTGATGACCAACCGGTTGCATATGAAAGATATGGATATGTTTGTTGAGTATTCATTAACATCACAAGTGTCATATACTCGTATGCAAGCTCAAGTGCAAAGATCCGATATAAATAATAGGTGAACAACATGGATCTAGAACATGCACAATAAATGTATAGGATTTGCTCCCCCTAAATATATGCATACAAATAAATATACAAGAGATGCAAGTGTATGCATAATTAGAGAATGACCAATGGGGGTTTATCCTATACATATAGAGAAGGCATATGTAGTAATGATGTAGACCAACATAAAACATATACCTTCATGATCTCCATGTTCTCAATGTAAATGAGACTAAATAAGATAACATTCGAGT
Organism: Oryza glaberrima; assembly: GCF_000147395.1. Classification (NCBI taxonomy): domain Eukaryota; kingdom Viridiplantae; phylum Streptophyta; class Magnoliopsida; order Poales; family Poaceae; genus Oryza; species Oryza glaberrima. The sequence goes on from NC_068328.1 coordinate 2,966,357, forward strand.
AAACATTAGTCTCACACTTATATATCAATAACATGGAAATCATATATATGAACCTATCAAAAAGTAGGAGATAAGAAGTGGTACATATCGTTTTATCTCCATGCATCTCATCCTTGTCATGATTAAGGTCCATCACAAAAGAATGCATGTCTTCCACATCTCATTATCGGGAAATAACCTAGTAGACAACTTATGCAAAAGAGAGGTTAATCTCATAAACATCGGTTTATCATCTATCACCAAAGTAACAATTACACAAATTGTTTAATCCAAGATCTTTCAATCTTTTCTCTCTTTGGTGATGGATAATAACCCGATATAAACAATATAGAGAGATGAGATGAAAAATGATTTCAAATCAAGATAGAAATCTTATAATAAACAAAATATAGAATAAGCTCCCCCTCAAGATGTGCATACATATGGATATGAAGGAACGCATATGCACATAATCAATAAAGATCAAATAGGAAGCTCACACTATATTTTGGATCCACAAGAGAGACCAAGTTAGAATATGTGAAGTTTAATACATACCTCTCATCATTTTTACTTTTATATCGAAATGAGACTAGTCAAAGAAAGGCTCATAAAAATGATTAGTCTCATATAGTTAGATTTGTCATTAATCACCAAAACCAAATTAAGGCACTTGAACTTACAACCGCCAGATCCAGATCCCCCGAGGTTGGCAGCCATGAGGGAGTTGAGTCCGAGCCAGATCCACCCTAAGCTCGCTATCACATCCGGCGGCGAGGACATGAGCTCGTCGACAGTTGGGTGCGGCAGCGATTTGGTGCGGAGGTGGTGACGCAACAGCACCCCGACCCTGACGGCTGGATCTGGCTGCCCCGCTGCTGCTCCACTCGGTGTCATTGCCGCTTGGGCCGCCCCGTCGGTCGTCGCCGTTTGGGCCGCTCCACCCAGTGCCTTGGCTTCGTCCGCCAGTGAGGAAAGGAGTAGAGGAAAGAGAGATGGGGTGGGAGATGAAAAATGGAAGAAATGGTACTTGTGGAACCCACTACAAGCAACTTACACCGTTGAGTATGTAGCTTTAACACATTCTTGGTTTAGGTGGCATGTGAGGTTCGACAAATCTGGGGGACACTACTATTGTCCTAAGACTTCCCACTTGATTTTACTTGAATTCTAAAATATTTAGTTATAAAATCGAAAAATTAAATTAAAAATCAGAAGTATTCAAGATTCTCGTCAGCCGATTACTCACCAATTGCATTTTAGAATCTCGAGCTTGGCTACAGCAGTACTACTCCCTATCAGGGCACCCGCAATGGTTATCTATAGGCTCTTTACAAGAGATCTATGTCAGCATATTTTCCTACTTAGAAGAGATTAAATGAAGAGAGAGAGCAAATATATCTACTAATCTGGAGATAGTCTATAGAGAAAAACGAGGCAATAGATTAAAGAGCTATAGATACCCATGTAGACATACCATTAAAGTGGTTTACTATTAATCTAGTCTATTACTGAGATGTACATGTTTTATAGATAGCACATTACTTTATTATTGCGGGTGCTCTCGGTAGCCAGTTGCTTGTCTTGGCTTGGCTTGCCGTGCCTTGCTGAAATTCCCCAGCTCGCTTCCCCAAGTCGAAGCTGAATTGCACACATCTCAATCAATAATGCTCCCCCAGATCTAGGTGAATCATCAAATTTTTAATTACTCACATCATCATACATATAAATAATTCTTGCATCATTAGCCGCCATAGAAATGACAGTAATAGTAGCATCCAGAAATTTGCTCATTTAGTAGTACTTGACCAGTGACACACTGACACCTAGTGGCTACTTGTCCGAAGAAATTTTAACTCCAAGCTCGAGAAATCCACACCCAAAAAGATCTCAACTTTTGTAGTCTGATGATTTGATGACCAGATGAAACCAGGTTTCTGAACAAGCTGAGCTAGGAATCCTGCAGCTGGGTGGCAGTAGCCGTGTCCATGGCGCGCGCGGCGGCGACGTCGACGTCGACGCCGGTGTCGGTGTCGGGCATGGTGGTGACCCTGACGACGAGCGGCGTGCGGACGCGGTGGTAGCCGTCGGACCAGACGATCTCGCCGAAGTCGTACCGGCCGCGCGACAGCTTCGCCGGCGCGACGGTCACGTAGTAGGAGGCCGTGTCGCGGTACGGGGAGAAGGCCAGCGCCGGCGGCCACACGGCGGCGCGCGCGCCGTGCGGGCTGACGACGGCGGCGCGGTACACGGCGTCCCTCCGGGGCCCCATGTTCGTCACCGTCCGCTTCACGGTCACCGTCGCGTTGAGCCGCGGGAGCACGATGGCCGGGTAGTTGAGGTCGTACTCCGGCGGCGCCGCGCCGCCGCCCTCGCCGCCGCAGCTCGTGTCGAGCGACGGCGAGGGGAGCACCATCTGGCGTATCTGGTACCTGGTGTAGCCGAGGCCGCAGAGGAAGAGGACGTGGTCGCGCGCGCCAGCGTCGTAGACGAGGCCCGGGTCCAGCGCGCGCAGCGGGTCGACGTGGCCGGCGCCGACGTCGAACGCGTCCGCCGCCTTCAGCGTCCCGCCGGCCAGCATCACGTCGGACGTGTCGTCGTACATGTATGCCGTGGTCATCAGCGCCGACTTGATGGCTGCCGGCGACCACGTCGGGTGCACGGCCCTGACGACGGCGACGATGCCGGAGACGTGCGGGCACGACATGGACGTGCCCGAGTCGAAGTTCCACGTCACGGAGCGCTTGTCCAGCGGGATCACCGTCGGCGACGACATGGGCGGCCACGCCGCCAGGATGTTCACGCCGGGAGCGGTGACATCAGGCTGCACCCGACGAATCACAAAACAAAACACACGAATAAATGGTTTTGCAATATATTCGATTTTCTCCTAAATATTTATCAAATGCAAATATAGTTATATTGTAACTTATATGTAATTATAATATGACTTATATATAATTTTTACATAGTTTTGAAAAATAAAATCATAGTGTGCGTATGGATGAGGACATTTGTCATGAAACGTCTGCTTCACGAAAATAGCATGTTTCCGTATTAATGTTTTTAAAAGTTATATATAATTTGTATTATAGTTACATGTAAGTATAATAGAGTTACACTGTAATTTGTACTCTCTCCGTTTTAGGTTATAAGTCGTTTTGACTTTAGTCAAAGTTAAATTGCTTAAGGTTTTTCTTAAAAAAAATGCTTCAAGTTTAACTAAATTTATAGAAAAAATTAGTAACATTTTCAACCCATAACAAATTTTATTATGAAAATAAATTTAATTATTGATTTAATGAAACTAATTTAATATTATAAATATTAATATATTTATCTTTAAATTTAGTTAAATTTAAAACAGTTTAACTTTGATAGTCAAAATGACTTATAACCTAAAATAGAGGGAGCAGAAAATTTATCGACAAATGTATAAATAATCCCCGCAATAAAATCATGCCATTTTCACCATTTAATCCACGCTCTCGAGAATGAAAAATGTGGTGGCGTACCTTAAGGATGTGAGGGGAGATGGAGCTGGGGCCCCTGGAGGAGAAGTAGGCGACGGCCGGCGCCGGCGACTTGCCGACGAGCGTCGTGCTCGGGGAGAAGCGCGCGGTCGGCGGGCGGCTGCTGCCGCGGATGTAGTCGAGGATCCGGGTGCCCTGGCGGAGGTCGACGTGGACGGTGGGAAGGAAGTTGTCCTGCGTCGACCTGCGGGAGATGGTCTCGGCGAAGATCAGGCCGGCGCCGCCGGCGGCGTACACCGCCAGCGCCGCGACGCCGCTGGACGCCGTCGTGGTGGAGAAGCACAGCACGATCCTGCCGGACGCCGCCGCCCGGCTCCCGTTGGTTAGCTGGTCGAATGAGCAAGACCTTGGCATACAGCAATTGGAACCGTGTGATTCAAGGATGCAGATTTGCAGAAACTACACCTATGTATTTGCTAGCTTTACTTAGTACTCGTTTCATTTCAGATTATAAGACGTTTTGACTTTAGTCAAAGTCAAATTATTTTAAATTTGACTAAGTTTATAGACAAATATAATAATTTTTATAATACTAAATTAGTTTTATCAAATCAATAATGGAATATATTTTCATAATAAATTTGTATTGGGTTAAAAATATTACTATTTTTTTATAAACTTAGTCAATCTTAAAGCATTTTAGCTTTGACCAAAGTCAAAACGTCTTATAACTTAAAACGGAGGGAGTATTTGATTTGTGTTTTTTTTTTGTTATTACTATTGATAAGTGTTCGTAATGGGTGTTAAACTTGCACATTTTGTTTCAGAAGATTTATGTATTTCTGTTCGAATAGAGCAGTTTTCTTGCAAATGGTTAGATTCTACTCAAATATAGTAAAGTTCAGTTAGTGGTGATCACAATTAAGAAGAACATAGCAGCTACAAAACCACTAACCAGTTATTAACCTTGCGGATCATAGTTCTCATGTCTCACAAGTTCCTCTAACAGAGTTCTAAAATTCCATGCATATTTTGCGAACCATATAAAGGAGTAGTCATCACTAATATAGTTTTCCAATAATTTTTATTATTATTTTACTATCTAACAACGTTTTCAAGATAATTCAGGCTTATTCATATTGATCATGACCTGGGTATCAAATCTCAGTCTCAACCCTAGAAAAGCCATATTATCTCTCACTGTTCTGCCAATTACAATAATCATTACTTAATCCAATTAAACTGCACGTGTGTGAGAGAGAGATACCCATCGGAGAAGACACTGCCGCTTTCTACTAATCTCATCTTCATGTCATTCACATTGAAGCTCTCTCCCTATGCAAAAAACCAGTCATTTCATACATTATTACTTGATTTCACACAAAGCAAACCACGTTATATATAAAAGTACTAAAACACATAATGTAAGATACAATTCTGTGCAGATTACAGATAACTAGTAGCTTGCTAGCTTATGTTTATACACACACACATAATTATATTTTGTATACAACTATACCAAACATCTCGACTGTTGTAATCTAGACACACCACGATTTCTCAATACATTTATCTTTTTCTCTGATTTAATTTATGAGGAAATTTATAACCCCAAAGTAAACGTGGTGTTTTTTCCGAGCTATCTTAATACTCCCTCTGTTTATAATATAAATCACTATAAATTTTTCTTAGTCAAACTTATCTAGGTTTAACTAATTTTATAAAAAATATAACAATATTTTCAACACAAAACGGACACACTATCAAAATATATTTAATGTTACAATCGATGGTACAAATTTAATATTATAGATGTTGCTATTTTTTTATAAACTAAATCAAACATAAAAAAATTGACTACGAAAAAAATATGAAACTGAGGGAGTAGCTTAAATATAATAGAGAGATAAGATTATCAAAAAATAATAATAGAGGGATAAGACTGATAACATCATGGCTGCTGCACTCGAAGATAAATATTTCCATACCACCATAAAACACATGACAGTGAACTACCGTAGACGTGCACCATTAAGAGCCGTGATGTCATATCGTGCGTCCACTACAAACAGTAGACGCCATATTAGAGAAGCAGCGAGAGCGAGGTTAATTACCACGAGGGAGACATTGTTGCCGAGCGTGATCACCGTCGGGAACCTCCTGTCGATGGTGCTGGCGGCGACGGTGATCACCCACGGCGACACGTTCTGCACCATGGCGGCGTCGGGCCCGTCGTTCCCGGCCGAGAACACCGCCGGCACGCCGAGCTGCATCGCGTGGAACGCCCCGATCTCGGTGCTCGTCATGAACAGCGGCATGAGCGGCGGCGTCGAGCCGAGGGACGCCGAGATCACGTGGACGCCGTCGCGCAGCGCGTCGTCGAACGCCGCCAGGATGTCGGCGTCGCTGCACCGGCCCGTCAGGTCCTTGAACCAGCACACCTTGTACACGGCGAGCCGCGACCACGGCGCGCCCCCGCGCGCCACGCCGCGGCCCAGGCCGCCGACGTAGCTGGCGTCGGGCGACACGGCGCCCACCGCCGTCGACGCCGTGTGCGTGCCGTGCCCGACGCGGTCCCGCGGCGACCGGTACTCGGCGCCGCCGCTGGTGTTGAGCGGGCCGACCTCGCTCTCGAAGCCGGCGAGGTAGTAGCGCGCGCCGATGAGCTTCCGGTTGCACGCCGTGGCCGGGTCGAACTTCTCGCCCTCCACACACGTGCCGCGCCATGACGACGGGATGTCGCCTAGGTGGCCATCATCCCTGAAGCTCTGGGATTCAGGCCACACACCTGAAAAAACACATGAAAAAGAACAGATTCATCGTGTAAGGGCATGTTCAATCAAAGCCAATCCTAGAGGACACTCATGTCTCAATGGATCATACCCTAGATGAGCTTCTCAAAATCTGAAACAACTTAAGAGCAAGTTTAATAGTATAGCCCACTATTAGCTCCAATTCATCTATAGCCAATTCATACAATAGTTGCTTACTATACTATTAATATATGGTCCCACCTGTCATACACACATTGCGTCTTGGAGTCCGTGCTACAGCTGGCTACAGATCTGTAGTCCGCTGCTCTGCTTTCTCATCTTTTATCTCACTAAAATATATTTACAGCCGGTTAATAGTCTGCTATTATACCTGCTCTAATAGAGACACTCTATCTCAGCCGACAAAGCCCCATGTTTACTTTTACTTACCTACCCTAGTTTCTCTTTCCCGCCCCCTCTTCTCTTTTTCTTCGCACTCGCCTCTCCCTCCTTTTATTTTCGCCGCCGCACTCGCCTATCCCGTCGCCGGCGGCCGCGAGAACGACGAGGAGGGCCGCCTCCCTGCCTCTCTCTCGTCGCCGCTCGTCCACCGCTGCCTCTCTCTCTCCCTCTCGCCGCCGCCGCTCGCCTCTCCCTCTCGCCACCGCCGCCGCGAGGACGACGAGGAGGGCCGCCTCTCCCGTCGCCGGCGTCCACTGCCGCCACTATCTCTCCCTTTCTCCCGTCGCCGCCCGTCGCCGTCCTCCCCGGCATCCTCCGCCTCACGCCGTCGCCGGTCGGCGCGCGCCGTGCGAGCATGCGTCCGTACATCCCCAAGCAAACCTTCGCTTTCTGCCACTCCCTCCTCTCCTCGCGTCTCCTCCTCCCGTCCGCCGCCGCCGCCCCCACGGCGCCGGCCCTACCCGTGCAGGCGCTACTCACCACCGCCGGCCTCCTGCCGCGCCACCCCGACCTCTCCCTGGTCGCGCTCAACTCGCTCCTCCGCGTCCTCTCCCGGCGCGCCTCCTCCCCGGCCCACCCGCTCCTCGCGCTCCGCCTCCTCCTGCTCATGCTCTCCCCCGCCTCTCCCCTCCCGCCGCCCGACCACCTCTCCTTTCCCTTCGCGCTCTCCGCCGCCGCCACCGTCTCCCCGTCCCCCGGGGCCCAGCTCCACGCGCTCCTCGTGAAGAATGGCCACTTCCCCTCCGACCACTACGTCACCACCGCGCTGCTGCAGCTGCACGCGGCCCGGCCGGATGACGCGCGAAGGGTGTTCGATGAATTGCCCAGGCGGGAGGCTATACATTACGACCTGGTGATCGGCGCGTACACGCGCACGGGGATGGCGGGCGAGGGGCTGGGGGTGTTCAGGGCGATGTTTGTGGATGGGGTGGCGCCGGACGCCGTTGTGCTCACGACGGCCATCGCGGCATGCGCGCAGGCTGGCGCGCTGGAGTGCGGGGAGTGGGTGCACCGGTACGTGGAGGCGAGCGCGCCGTGGCTGCTCGGGGACGCGTTCGTCGGGTCGGCGCTGGTGAGCATGTACGCCAAGTGCGGCTGCCTGGAGCAGGCGGTGCGGGTGTTCGACGGCATGCCGGAGCGGAACGACTACGTCTGGGGCACCATGGTCGGCGCGTTTGCGGTGCACGGCATGGCGGAGGAGGCCGTGTCGTGCCTGGACAGGATGGCGAGGGAGGACGGCGTGCGACCGGATGGCGTGGCGGTGCTCGGAGCGCTCTCCGCGTGTGCGCACGCCGGCAAGGTGGAGGACGGGCTCAGGCTGCTCAAGGAGATGAGCCGCCGGTATGGCGTCGCGCCGGGGCACGAGCACTACGCCTGCACAGTGGACATGCTCTGCCGTGTCGGTCGGCTGGAGGACGCGGTGGCACTGATCGAGACAATGCCAATGGCCCCGCTCGCCTCCGTCTGGGGCTCCGTCTTGACCGGCTGCCGGACATACGCCAACGTGGAGCTGGCGGAGGTGGCCGCCGCCGAGCTCGGCAAGCTCGGCGCCGACGAGGGTGTGTATGTGCAGCTCTCCAACATCTACCTCGACTCCAACCGGAAGGACGACGCGCGGAGGGTCAGGAAGCTGATCGGCAGCCGCGGCATCAGGAAGGTCCCCGCGTACAGCGCGGTGGAGGTCGACGGCGTGGTGAGGTCGTTCGTCGCCGACGACCAGGCGCACCCGCAGCGCGTGGAGATATGGGAGGTGCTCGGGCTGCTTGCCGACCAAATGGGAGGGGAGCCGGACGAGGAGGAGGCCATGGCCGCGCTCTCGTGACAGGGAGAATCGGAGAGAAGTAGGTAGCCGAACTGATTTTTCCCTAGAGGTTTTATCAAACACAACTGCACAAAGCGCTGAGAGCCTGAGATAGCAGCTGGTATTTATGGAGGAAAAGAATCTAGTGGGAGCTGAGGTTTATCGACACATTACACATTGATCTCAGGCCATTAGAGAAGAAGGAAGATAATAAGTAGGCTCGCTGATGCTGTAATGTATGAATAGTTCCCTAACATCAGAATTTAGAGAGGGAACAAGAATTTTTGTTGCAAGAACTAACACTTTTTTGTTTGCATGCCTTAGCTTCAGTTTTGCACCGTAAGTCTTACAAATTCTAAAAGAAATGAATGATACGATTCTTTTTCCGGTCTTCGCTCCTGCTTTGCCAACTATATTCCGGTCCGGTGCGAAGCAGGTGTATGCGGGGACACCTGCTCCATGCGCTGTGGGTGCGCCTGGTTCCCGTGGGACGGGGAGATGGCTGCGGAGAGTGCGAAGTGGAAGGAGAGGTGGTCGGGCGGTGGGAGGGGAGAGGCGGGGGAGAGAGCATGAGCAGGAGGAGGCGGAACGCGAGGAGCGGATGGGCCTGGGAGGAGGCGCGCCAGGAGAGGACGCGGAGGAGCGAGTTGAGCGCGACCAGGGAGAGGTCGGGGTGGTGCGGCAGGAGGCCAGCGGTGGTGAGTAGCGCCTGCACGGGCAGGGCCGGTGCCGGCGCCGTGGGGGAGGCGGCGGACGGGAGGAGGAGGCGCGAGGAGAGGAGGGATTGGCAGAAGGCGAAGGTTTGCTTGGGGATGTACGCCCGGCGCGCGGCTGGAATGACCGTTTGTTTAGCTTCGAGCCCTCCTGCGCATTTTCACAGTAGGAGTACATGAATGAGTAGTAAAAGAAATGCTAGCTTCAGATCTTTTGTCAAGATGCAAGACAAGATGCAAGACATGATTTTATCTTTCATCTCAAGTTTGCTCAATTCATTTGTCTGAACACAAAGGTCAGAGGGATCGATCACCATTCAGCTGATCAGCTCGAACTTCTCGCGATGTGGTTGGACCACATGTTTTTCCGGCTAGAACACCATGCACTTCATGTTTGGGAATATAGAGCAACAAATATATGAGAGTGAAACTGGAATTACAGGTATATGAAACTGTCAGGAAATTTACCTGTATCAAGAATACCGACAATTATATCGTCTCCGTATTTCAATTGCATTCCGGCTGATTGTTCATTCTGAATATGCAGGCTGAGACCCATGAAGTCCCAGCTTCTTGTTGTATGGATCTCGAGCATCTTACTCCTGAATATTGATATGACCTCTTCTGCTTCTGCTCATATAATGATCATTGGAGTTTTTGGTAAGTTCATGGAAATTAACTAGGTAGATACAGGTATATTCTGAGAACAAAGTCAACGGGATAAAGGTAAATGCATACCAGATAATTTGGCAGCTTGCGTTGAATTGAGCATTGCAGCAAAACCAGAGAATCCATAGCTGTAGCTATACAGAATAGCATCTCTTGCTTCATCCGACCTACAAAAGTTGAGCTCACAAGTGACGCTTCACTCTTCAGCCACATTTTCTCGCCAAATAAGAACAAATATATCTAGATTCTCTAAGCTAAGGGTTTGAATTTTCTAAATTAATAATTCAACTTTAGCCTTTTTTAATCTAGATACAGTGTTGCGCAACAATAGCTCATGTGAGATGATAAAGTTTTTGCACTCCATATGACTATTTTGGCACATTCAACTTCAAGTATACCTGGTGTGTCTTTTGTTATTTGTCTTTAATTTGAGTAGAAAAAAGGACAATCAATTACCTTGTAAAGACTCCTGATAGAAGTTGGAGATGAAGACTTGCAGTAAGGGAAGCATTGAGGCCATCGTTGTGGCCCAAGTACACAATATGAACCTGAAAGACAATAGAAAGCACAGGTATAACTATAACATGAAACACATGATTTCACAAAAAGATGAAAAAACAGTAGTAACATCTGCAAGAAAAATCTACATGCGAATGTGATTCTTGAGTGGATTGAATGGGATGATATGAGAGAAAGGAAACAATGAGAAGAAGCAGAAAAACAGCCATTGCCTTTACACGATGAAGTTACTGCAACGGGAGAAGAGATATATATATAGACAGAGGTAGACAGAGGACAGAACATATGATTCTGTGGGGGACGTGCTTGTGCCATGTTGTAGGGTGCTTGCAAGACAAGCTTTCCAAAGCTAACAAATGGCTCTGACAATCCTCCATGGCCTGCATCATGCCTCAGCCTTGTCCATCTAGTGATCTAGTCTATAGATGCCTGATGCGATGATTAAGTCTATAGAGTTTAAGTACAGAGAGTCCAGCTACTGTACAATGCAGTAGAAGATAACAAACCTAAGGGGTTTGGTTTGTTAGTAGAGGCCTAACCTTCTTGAACTCGTGTTTTAATCATCTTATCTAGTGCTCTGTTAGACATAACTGGCAAAAAGACACCCATCTACCAGCTTTTGAGATCCTGTAAAGGCTAACCTCATGGTTTTCAGTTTAAATAGCTGCTAAAAGGCTAAACTCTAAGGTTTAGAGTTCAATTAAATACACAAGGTGTCTTCAACACATTGTGCTCAAATCATTAGACCTTGAAGATATACTTTAATGACAAGACAAACTTATGCCTACCATCAGCATCGAGGTTTCAGCAAACTACAGTGAGAAATGCATAATACTTGAATAGAACCTAAAATATCTAGTAATTGTTCCCCTGAACTCTTTTCTAGTATTTGTCAACCATTTATAGCATAAGTAAAAAGGTAACAAAATATCAACATAGTAGCCATGCACTATCAACTTTAATGTACAGTTTCTAATGCCAATAATTACATTCTCACTAACCATTACTTAATCCGTGAACACTCATGGCAGTGCAAATCTAAAAAAAATACAGAACAATCATACTTTGAGGGAAAAAATAGTTCCTAATCTGTATGGACCATGCTTATTTTGGTATGGTATAATCCTTCACGCCCTACTTTACAGGCATTCAACCACTTGCACTCAATCAACTAATATATTTCAGATGGTTGTAACTTGTAAGTGGCTGGTTGTGTAGATCTAGCATGCGTAGTAATTAAGTGGTAGGCATATCATCTAGCATTGCACACAATTAAAGAGCATGCTTATAGAGCCAACCTTATTGCAACTTTTTAACTGATGATGAATAAACTGTTTAGGGGGCCTTAATAAGATGGAAATATCCTTTTTACATGCTATTATAGACACTCAAGAACATGGAGGCAAACAGAAACCTGATTGATCGTGTGGTACGATTTTAGCAGGATATCTTGAATCACATCCAGTAGATATGTGCCCTGCACTTCAGTAATGCAAATATAATAGTTTACAGAAGGAAATATGGAGAATCATTACAGGTATATAAAGAAGAACCTGAAGTATCCGACATACATACAGTATGAAGCTTACCGAACACCCCATGACATGAATTCAATCAATCACATTTCTTCACTTCACAGAAAAACCATGCTTCACCGACCATCAATCTTGCCTTTTCTGTGCATTATAATATGCAAATTTGCATCATTGGATACAATAGAGCAAACAATGGGTTCCATATGGGTTGGATCTGCATTCATGTTCAGTGGCTGCCTGCATTCATGTCAATTGATGATGTTCCATCCAATTGAGATTTGGGAGGCTGGTCGGTATTGTCAGGACAATGGTTTTGATACAGGAGTACATGTTTTTAGACTCACCGTAGAAGCTTACTGCATGGTGTACTATCAATTTTAAGTTCTGCATATTTTGTATAGTTATGAAACTTCAGATGCCAAATCATTTTCTGGCATCTGGGTGGCAACTGGCAAGGATGGATTGATGATGGCAACTGTCCATTCTACGCAGTTCATGAAAAATGAGTATACATTTTTTGCAGGAGGATTCTTATGGCCAGTTGCAGCCTTGCAGGTAGGCTTTCCAACACATGAACTCCTGAACCTTCATCAGACATGGGATGGAAACTGTGGAGTATTTATTGAACTGTCCTCCCAACCTGCCTTGCATAGCATCAAACTCATCACTGTCAGCTGTGATATCTAGAGAAGTCGCATTGACAAGATTTTTCGAAGAGAGGGCAAAGTGTCCCAGTATTCCTGAAAAATCTGACCTTAAAAAGTCAATAGCACTCAAAATGATAATCATCTATAGGAACAAACTGAGAGAATGCAGATTATGGTTATGCATGAAATTCCAAGTTATGCCGCGTCTAGTAAGATCAAGCTCTGTATCATGTAGTGAAGCCAGAATCCTATCCTATATAAGCTACAAAATTGCAAATGAACATGAGAATGTCATTTATTTTTTTTTATAATTTCCACAAGTTTCTAAAAGTCAATGCTACGATTCAGAAAAATAGACTTCCATCAATTGGACAGTTCAGGCATACTTGTACCTAAGTTTAGTCCACCACCACTGGCTTGTCAGAAATGTATTAACTGTGCTTGTTTTGTCACTTGGCCACTTGTACCTAAGTTTAGTCCACCACCACTGGCTTCAAAAAGTCTTGAATCAAATACTTAAGTCTAATCTGAACTATACCTTTTAAAGTAAGTAAAAAGAACTGTTTGACTATATTGGGAGTTCATGGCAAGGTAAAAACCATTAATTTGCTGAAACACTGAAACTGCAACTACATAATGAACTATTGTAATAACAGAATAAGAACAATCATCAACAAATACAGAAGATTTATAATAAAAAAATGGAAAGTAAAATGAATAAGAGCATGCATCAGCCTATTGTAGCTGATAGGTTGCAATTAGGACTTACAAAAAGCACACAGTACGCTGATAATAAAGACTAGAAACTAAGAGTTAAAAATTAGGGTTTTAATTGCCAAATGACAAGATTAACAAGCACTACTTTATTTGCCTTTAGGGCTTTCTAGGACCAGACAACTATGGAAGCCCAAGTGGACCCCGTTTCTTTGACGTAACAAAACTTTACACAAAGCCTTACAGACTTGTGCTAATAGGAGTTATTGATTTTATTGCTTCAAAGAAGAACTCAGGTTTTGTTTTTTCTATTTTATTTTAAGGTGTTGAATTTCCGAAGAGTGTATTCTTCCATGACATATAGATGGTTAACTACTCCAACTCGATGGCTGAGAGAAAAGTGAAATCTTAACTTTCCCTAGAATCAGCTCTTTACTATCATGTCCCTTTTCTTTGATATTTAGTAGGTGAAGGCTACTCTCATGAGTAATAGATTTTGAGATGTTAATCTGTTAAATTAGCATGACAATGATATCATACTATTTTGATGATATGCCAACTGTGAGTTGCTGCAAGCAGCATTCGAACCTAAACAAAATATCCCCTAGATGTCACACCAAAGTATGCTCACTCTAGTCAATTAACTTCTTTCACACCAGCCACAGACGAATCTGTCAGCACCCTCAAGGTGCAAATAGTCATACAAAATCCAAAGACAATCCGAATTTATACATCCTAGCAGCCGGTGTCGACATAATTAGGACTAGCACAAAATGGACAGCCAAGAAGAAGTGCAACACCAGCTGGAGCTCACACAATCCAATCACCTAGAATTTAGCCCTATTTAAGCACTGGTGAGATCAAAATTGGGCAACCTAATAGCGCACTACCCACAAACATACAGAGCTCAGCACCACTACTCTCACAGGCAATCAGTCGATCACTTGGCGGGCGCATTAAGATTAATCTCAAGCAGACAGCCCACACCGATCCAAATAGAAGTATATATTGTTTGGTCACACCGACATGCTTATTTGTTCACTAATGTCGTGGTTTAGCATTCGATCAAACGAGAAACTGTTCCTATACAATGCAACAAGCAATTCACATTTCACATTGTGTTGCTGAGCCCCAAGGGGACATGGACACCTCCCCTAGTCAGAGAACTCCAAAGACTAATCTAATAGAGTGACAGGATCACCAACCTAATCTAGTAGATAATTCAAGATGTAACTATATGATGCACATGTAGGAACAGCCTAACTGTAACTGCCTCTAGTGGCCTAGTGGGTGCAGGCCCCATTGTGCTGTATCTGGAGCCACATTTCTTGATCATAAACTAAGGCAAAGATTAGGCTAACCTGGGCATGACAATTGTCTGGACATGAAGAAGAGGATGGAGGGAGACAGTGACACCCCCAAATTGGACAAAGAGCAGATGTTTTTTACCTAATGGGATGAGGAGGAAAGGAGCAGAACTCATCAAATGGTGGTGCTAGTTGGTGATGGCTTTGGTGGGTGTTGGGCTTGGAAGATTGGCACTGGTCCAGGTCTCTCTCTCTCTCTCTCTCTCATCCTCATGCCCAGCCAGAACAGCGGCCAAGTCCAAGAAAAATTTCCACTAGAACACAAACTCTTGCGGCGATTGCAACCTCTCCTCTCCCCCCTGGAGAAAAAAGTCTTTTTTTGGGGATTGCAAACCTGGCACTGTGATTCAGACATCCACTTGGCCCTCCATCAACAAAGGTCAATCATCACCAGGAAAAGAAAGGAAGAAAGAAAGAAAGCGAATGCTGCTACTGCTACTACCACAAGGAGGGGTGAAAAAGGAGGGATTTTTATTCTTCTAGCAGCAAAGAAATGGGGATTAGTGCAGTCATAAGTCTTACCTGTGGCCGCAGTTACTGAGTAGGAGTAGTGATTAGTGGGTGGTGATGGGCACCACTAGTCACCACCATATCCAAGTCCACCAAGAAACCCCATCATTCCATCCATCCATCTCACTGAAAGATCAAGATTCAAGCAGCAGATGGAGGCTAGATGAGTGCATTCCTTGCAACTCCCAACCACAACCAAGAAAGCAGTTTGGAAAGGAGTGAGGGCAAAGCAAACCCAACCAAGGTCAAGGGGTCTCAAGTCTCAACTCCAAAAGCCAATGGAATCTAGGAGGAAGAGACATGGAGGAGAGATGGCCACCACTACACTCTCCATTGTCCCACTCAAACTCAAGTGCACCCCTCTTCTTTCTTGGTGGTGGTGTGTGTACTGCCTTTATCTGCTGTCTGATTGCTGCATTTCCTACTCCCCTTTTTATCCCCTTCCACAAAACAAAAATCCAAAGAAAAAGAGAAATCTTCCATACCCTTCTTAAATGCAAGATCCATGCCGTTGCTGTAAAGGATGTGTTTATGTATAAAAGGAAACGGACTACCAGAATTGAACTGTTCAGCCATTCCGTTCTTTTTGCCCCCTTTGCGTTTACCCTTCGGTTTCTCCTCATTAAACACATGATAAATACAGACAGGGATGTTTCGGTTGAGACCTTCGTTTTCATCTCTGCGTTTTGTTCCTTCTGAGAAAGCTCTCATATGAGAACAAAAAGCCCAAAATCTTTTCTCCTCTTGGTGGTTCTTTTCTTCTTCTAGATTTATCCCCATTTTTGGCTGGGCCTTCTATTTAAGAGAGCCTGTTCTTCTTCTAGTCCTGATAGTATTAAGGCTCCTTCTGTGTCAAAGAATCAGCCATCAAACCATTTTCTCATTGCAGACATCTCTGCCTGCTGCCTCCTCTTCTTGGTGTTCTGGGTCAGACAGAGAAAGCTGAGTTGTTCTTTAGGAATTGGGTATTATTTTTTTTGAAAGCGCGGAATTGGGTATTATGGGTAACTGCTGGTTTAAAGGGAATCCATACTTTAACAGGGTTTCTTCCAATGCAACAAAATCAGGTACCACTGTCCTTTCTTGGCTTGGTCTATGTGATTATGAAGTTGCAGCTCTATGGTGCAATACTTTCTATTATTTGTTTGATCCTAAATATATAGAGAGCTACATGTTCATATGCACTGTTTGTTAATGAATTGAAACTGCTGCCGATTTTAGCAAAAAGGAAATCCTAATAATTCGAAGGACATGCCTGCCTCAATGCATAATGAAATTACTATTCCGTTCCTGCAGAATTAGTTTGATCCTTTTAGGTGGCTATACTTATTGTTAGTGTTTTTTTTTTAAAAAAAATCAAGTCAATTACCATAAGTTCTCATTATGCCATGTGAAATTTTGTTTATCTTGAGAAACTCATGTTTAGCCTATCTTCACAAAGCATTCCAAATCATTTATAATCTATGCTTTAGGTACTATCAAGCCAGTGACATGCTTATCTTTTTGTTGTTACAGAATCACCTAAAATGCAGAGCCCATCTGAGAAAAAAGAAAAGGATGACAGCATGCTGCCGTCGAACGCGAAAGAGGTGGAGGAACTGAGAAGGGAGTCGGCTCGGAACCCTCTGATAGCATTCACATTTGAGGAGCTCAAGAGGATAACAAAAAACTTCAGGCAGGATTCATTACTAGGGGGAGGTGGATTTGGTAGAGTCTACAAAGGATACATCACCAGTGATCTTCGCGAAGGATTAACAATAGAGGAGCCACTGCGAGTCGCAGTGAAGGTCCATGATGGAGACAATAGTTTCCAGGGGCATAGAGAGTGGCTGGTGATTGGCCTTTCTGATTAGTACTATATTGATAAAAGCATGATTTGTATCAAGTTATTATCTTGATATGTTCTTCCATTCTTTGCTTTCTTGTTGTCAGATATAAAATTATTTTTCTTGTTTGCAGGCTGAGGTCATATTTCTTGGGCAGCTCTCTCACCCAAATTTAGTGAAGTTGATCGGGTATTGTTGTGAAGATGACCACAGAGTACTTGTTTATGAGTTCATGCCCCTGGGAAGTGTGGAATCACACCTGTTTTCGAGTAAGGCTAAACCATGTTGCTTGTTTTGCTGAATTTCAATTTTACCTTCATAATGTAGCACTTTATCTTTTGATTACATGAGTCCAACAGTGCGAGTGTGGAACAGAATTCAGATACGAGAGAATTAAAATGGGATTTCCATTTTATATGATACACTATGCAATAAATCATTTTTCTTTTGACAGATGCAATAAATACTTTAATATGCTGTTGTCGACGTGTTCTTAGGTTGTGCCTATCATCTACTACCTATGAATCACAATCCTTTTTCTTTCTAGATACTGCATAACCAATGTGATGATCAATTATGCATTATGTGTTCATTTAAATCAGCCACTATATTTGTTATTTGTTCAAGTACTGATATTTACTAACACAGGGGTAATGGTACCGCTCCCATGGTTCACCAGAATGAAAATTGCACTAGGTGCAGCAAAAGGACTTGCTTTTCTTCATGAAGCTGAGAAGCCAGTCATTTATCGGGATTTCAAGACATCAAATATATTACTTGATGAGGTAGATGGAGTTTTTTTTTTTTTTGATCTTAACCGTCATGTCATATCTCATTTGCCTAACATTAAAATTTCTTGCAACTTGCAAGGAGAACCTACACTTGTTTCGGTTCTGCTGTTTAAATGTTCTTATTCAAGAAAGTTCATGCCAACTGAATTTAATGATAATGGGGCATAAATTAGAATTAGAAATTTTTCTCTAGTAAAATGTCCTATAGTTGATAGTAAAGTGTTGTTGTCTGATTTTTCATGGACCATATGGTTGCCATTTTCTTGTTTGATTCCTGAACTAATTTGGTGTATAGGAATACAATGCGAAGCTCTCTGACTTTGGGCTCGCAAAAGATGGACCAGTCGGCGACAAATCACATGTTTCAACACGAATCATGGGAACCTACGGTTATGCAGCCCCGGAGTACATCATGACAGGTAGTGCCATCTTCATCTTGCATCTCTAAATGAACAATAAGCCTAGTTATCACCAGTTAACATCCTAGCCAATTTAGGTTGATGCCAATAGCTCAATGCCTCAATGCCAACTGAACTTGGCCTGCCACTGTAGACATGACCTGATCCCTTGACACTGAACAAAACAAAGGGCATTGCTAGATCAGTATCTGAATCTTGAACAGACTAATATACTTCTACTTCACCTGACCAATGTTCTGTTTTTTCTGCTACTTCAGGGCATCTGACAGCGATGAGCGACGTATACAGCTACGGGGTCGTGCTCCTTGAGCTCTTGACAGGGCGCAAATCATTGGACAAGTCCAGGCCAGTCAGGGAGCAGACATTAGCAGACTGGGCATTCCCAATGCTGATACAGAAGAAGAAGGTTCTTGGCATAGTAGACCCCAGGCTCGCCGAGGACTACCCGGTGAAGGCAGTCCAGAAGACGGCGATGCTGGCCTACCATTGCCTCAACCGCAACCCCAAGGCTAGGCCGTTGATGCGCGACATTGTCGCCACCTTGGAGCCTCTTCAGCAGATGGAGGAGGATCCCAGTATCAGTTTGGTTAGTGGCACTGAAGTGTGAGAGCTTCATCTTGTTCAGACTTCAGAGAAACAGCCATATCACCATATGTTTGATCATAGTAGCTAATTGAGTGCTTGGTCTGTATATAGTAGGTAATTGAGTTTTGCTAAGAAGGTATATGTAATATAGTATCATTTTAGGTTTGTTTGTGTATCTAATGTTTGACATGGGAAGTGGTTTTTTACCCTTCGAGGAGATGTCCTCTTATCTTATGTACCTTTACCTTTTATAAACTAGGTGAAACCCCGCGCATTGCTGCGGGAATTTAGTATGATAACAAAAAAAATAACGTGTAAGATAGCTAGATAACATCAGATTAAGTAAATTAATATGGTTTATGATAATTTAAATTTAAATAGTATGTAAATGGTGATTCAAACGTAAAAAGTAAGGTGGTATGATTTTATAGAAGAAAAAAAGTAGGGAGATAGTTTGGACTGTAGATTAATCATCTAAAGGCTAAAACCAATTGTTGTGATATGACTTAATTAGAGGAAAAAAGGAGAAAGATAATTTGGACCATAGATTAATCATTTAAGCACTAACTAAGTAAGGATGAACTATATAAGTATATAAGATATACATTAATACATTATGTGAATTATGTTGGATGATAATTTAACATGTTTATATTTGAAAAGCTCTTAAATTATAATAACTATAAAAATATAGCACGTTTGCATAATGTTTAAATGTGATGATTTGTTAGTGGATGATGATGTATCATCTTGTTAATTAGTGGATGATGATGTGCCATCTTGGTAGTGGATGATGATGTGGCATCTTTGCATGTTAAGTTTAAGGAGTTAGTGGGGTATAACTTTATAGTAAGATAAGATACAATACAAATTGTTATTAAAATTTATTAAAATTTGACAATATAACTTATATTGACATAACCTCCATAAAAAATGAAGTCCGAACTTCATACACAAAGCCAGAAATAAAAACGACAGATATGATAGTGAATAGGGCAAGCACTTTTCATAGTATATATTTATCTTTTTTTTTCATGGTGTGTAAAATCACTTTTCCATTTGATGCGCCAATTTTTCAGAATGTGTTTGACAGGCCATATATAATGTGTTTGACACTATATAGTTTTTGACAATGCTGCTCAGGGAATGTTTTGCTTTACAATTGACAAACGGCATCAAGCATAGGCATTTCACACATTATTATTTATTAAAAAAGCGAGTCAATTGTGATAGACAACATATCTATCGATAACAAGATGATTATGCGCGTATGTTTATGAGAGTCAGTGTGCACACGAGTACCATGTTTTTTTTTAAAAAAAAATATCGGTTGAAAAAAAAAAGGAGAGAGAAACCTAAGCTGGTTGACCACAGAAATACACCTTCGCCTTCCACGATGGATGGCGTAAAGCCGTGGAGACGCCTTCCAATTCCATGCCTTTTCCAGTGAAACAGCTTCGTGCTCCGCAGCAGCGAAGCTCCAAATCCAAAACCGAAATCCCCAATCCCCCCCATTCCCCGAATTCCCCAATCCATCGCGAATCCGATGAAGAACCCTAACCTTCCTCACCCCAAGCACTCCTCCTCCTCCGCCGCCGCCGCCGCGATGGCGCCCCGCAAGTCGCGCTGGGGCCCGCCGCCGCCCGCCGGGGAGAAGGGGGCGGGGGCGGCGTCCACCTCCGCGCGCACCCCGACCCCGACCCCGTCTACGGCCGGCGACCCCAGGCGGCATCCGCCTCCTCCTGGCCCTGGCGCGCGCAACCCCGCCGCGTCGTCGGCCGCCGCCTTCCGTCCTCCGCCGCAGCCGCAGCAGCAGCCGCGGGTGGAGACCCCTCCCCCGCCGTCGTACGGCTTCCACAACCTGGACCGCCGCACCATGCTCCTCGCCGACGGCAGCGTGCGCACCTACTTCGCCCTGCCGCCTGATTACCCCTTCGAGCTCACCCCTCTGCCCCAGCTCCCGCACCTCCCGCGCGGGGCCGGCCATGAAGTCTGGCCGCCGCATCACCCGCCGCCGCCGCCGCAGCAGCAGCAGCTGCAGCTGGCGCAGCACGACGCCAAGCGGAAGCACCTCGCCGAGCACGACGAGGGCTTCCACAGCAGGCACCCCAAGCAACCCCGGTTCGAGGCGGCCCCGCCGCAGCAGCAGCAGCTGCCACCGCATGCCGCGGTGGACCGGCACGCGCTCAGGAGGGCGTTTCTCAAGTACGCCAAGATGCTCAACGAGAGCGCGGCGCAGAGGCGGAGCTACCTTGAAGGTGGACGCGTCCCCTGCCTTGCCTGCGGCAGGTTTGGTGATCCCGCATTGCTTGTCACTTCCTTCCTGGCAAGCTTTCTTGTATTGTTTGTAGTCAGGTTCTTGCGCTGGTTTCTTTCCATCGTTGAGCTCGCTCTTACTCTTACTCTTTGACTTGGCATGGCTTTATTGCTTTGCTGTTTGTTTCTTTTTGACATAAACTGACGTTCATACTATGTTCTGCCTGTCTGAATGGAGATATCCACACCACCGTATTTCATTTTGGTGGAAAATGCTACCCGATAGGACTGTGTTTTTCCATGCTGCTTACTTTGCGAATTATATAGCTGGGCAATGGATGACTACTCTAGATACCGGTAGTGATACTAGGAATGTTGATGCGAGCTGTAGTTCTAGTATAGCATCATACCCTTATGGTTCCTAAAATTATTTCCCGTTAGTCAAGATTTTTTTTCTCTGGTAAGAGTTGACATTACTGTGTTCTACTGGACTAGTAATTTGTTACTGCGGCTTATAGAGTTCATTTGTACTTTCGACTGTTTGTGGACCTTGCCCCCACAGCTAACACTTGTGGTTTGTTTTGGCTCTTTCTGGCCTCAGAAGATCAGAGTAAAGTGGTATTTTACTTTTGTGATTAGAATTATAGATAGAACCGAAATGCTTTCTTTTCTATATTCAGTTTAGTAATTTTATGCCACTGTTGTTTGAAATTTATGTTACTGTGAACCTTGTGAGGTATCCATACATAGCTACATTTTTTGAGAGCTGCATTGCTGTGTTAAGAGTTCTGATTCTGTGTACTGCAAAGAACACTGTTCTGATATTAGATATAATCATATAAATTTCATGTCCTGTTCCACTTCTTGCTGCAGGGTAGTTATCCATATTAGCAAGTGGCAAGTACCGTAAAGATTTGCCACTAATATCGTGTAGTTTTGGTTGTGGATAAGTATTCTCAGTGTTAAGTTAGTTGATCCCTAGCTGAACTTTTATGGATGGTGTGGTAAATTATGGTAATGAGCTTGTGATAGGTGAGATGATCCTGGTTGAACCGTTAGATTTTGGAGTACAGTTATGGATAAACCAGGTTGACCCATTGTCCTCTCTCCCATGCCACCTAAATTAGAAAAAATACGCCGCGACCACTGATTTTCGATCTTTCAACCTCCTGCCTCAAATGCCAACAGTAGACAAACTGCCCAACTAAACATTTCAGGCTTGTTTGGCTTGTAACATACTTTATTAGACTCATATTTAGGCAAGTTTCAATGTTTATTCATGGCTGCACATGTGTGGATTGCCTTATCTGTAGACTCTGGTGAGAATGCCTTTTGCTACCCAAAGTTTGGCCCTGATTTTGATGATCTGACTTTACGTGTGTTTACCGAAACATTATGGCGACATTAGATATGAACTGAATATGCTCGATAATCAATCAACAAACTTTTGGTGCACAATACAGAATATTTTTAGTAAAATAGCACGCCTTCTTAGATCTGATTTCTAATGAGGAGACATGTTATATACACTGATAGACAAAATATTTTGAAGGGCCAATAGACGAAATATTTTGAATGGACAAAAAAATCAGTATGACGTAGAAAGGATCTCATTGCAAGATTCAACCATAGTTGAAAAGGATGGATCATACTGGCGTTTTAATCAGAAAAAAACCTAGAAGTCGATCTCAGCTTGGTTTGGTTGCTTGAGAAGACTAATTGTGTACTCGGACTGATTTGAACCGCTCAAACCTGACGGTTTTCAGGTGAACTAGGCATTAAACTAGGATCAGTTGGACTGGGTGGGGCTCAAAGAGTGTTTCTAATTGCGAGTGGGGCGCCAAACCAAGGCCCACTTCCTTCCATCAAGGCCTGCAACATAATCTGTTTTGCAAAAAATAATGCTGAAAAGGGCTGTCGGGTGGGGATTCGACCCTAGGTCTTCACGCTGGGGCAGCATCACGTTGCCATCCTACCACCAACTTGGTGCAGTGTAGAAGGAAACATGCATCTTAGATGAATGTTTCCGAATCATGGTCCATGGTTTAACTGCCCAATCGGCCGGTCTGAATGCCAGACTGATGAACCAAGAGCTTAGATGGTTCACCCTCTGGTCCAACTTGTCTACTATATGGATTCAACACTTAAAATGGGCGTTGCATCTGTGACCAAGCACAGAATATTTTCATATTCTTATGTACTGAGGACCTGATCACCAACATCGCTCTAGAATATTATAGTGAGGGTGCATAATGCCATAAAGCAATTCAAAAGAAAGTAGCGGAAAATGGGAACTTTTGATATTTGAAAGGTCAAACAAATGTTTGTAAAGGGACCACTTATAACCTGGCTGGCTACTTCTGATTTATTCCTTCTATAGGAAAATAAAGAAAAAAAAATGAATGCGAGAAAATTTAGGTAAAAAATTATTGTGCTGAAAAAGGTATATAAGTTGCATTGGAATATTAGATAGTGGTCCCCTCATAGTCGCTCAGGCTTCTTTTTCAGCCATATGCCTGTCTTGCTTATCTATTCTATACCTTCTCCATGTATTCACTGATTTCCTTAAGCAACGCTTCCAGGCTTCCTTCGCCT
The DNA here is from genome assembly GCF_000147395.1 of Oryza glaberrima. NCBI lineage: Eukaryota > Viridiplantae > Streptophyta > Magnoliopsida > Poales > Poaceae > Oryza > Oryza glaberrima. The sequence continues at coordinate 2,989,971 of NC_068328.1, forward strand.
AGCTGCGGTGGACTTATAAGTCGGATTTCTTACACAATCTTTTTTTTTTTCATTTCCATGGTTGAGCCGTACTTTCCATGTAGAATATTTTCTTTATCTGTTCCTCAAGATTATCATCCTCTTGAAAAACACCAGTCAAAATGCCACATCAGGAAAATATCATTGCAAAACAGTTGTTAACTTTTTCTTCCAATAATTAGTTTTAAAATTTTGCTATCTGTAGTTTGTTATGCTAGGAGGTGTGTGCTTTAGCACCTAGGCATTAACGGTGCATGTGTTGTCCAGCTTGTGATGCTTTTTCCTTGATGTGTTTCACGTGAGCACATAGTTTAGTATGTCAGTGCTCAATTTGAATAGTCAATAGTCAAATGAACCATCTTGAAGGAGATGGAGTAGAAAGTAGAAATTACCTTGAGATTACGGCTAGCAATAATTATTACTATGTCTGCTACTAGCTGCCTCAACCTCAGACTGCTCCATAGGATCCCTTCTGTGACTTGGCTGCTTAATGCCATACAAAGCTTGGGTGTCCTAGAACTTTGGACACAGCAGCTGGTGTGGGTTATTTAAACAGTACAAACCTGTCAGCATTATTTTTGCTACCATGGATCCTTTGGCATTAGAATCCTATCTTCCTGCTTTCATGTGACATATTTTTTATATGTATATTATGTGGCTTGGTATGATAAAATTAAGATGTTTTTTTGGGCATGTGTAGACACGGTCAGATAACATATGTAATGAAGGCTGCATTAAGTTTGCAAGTATTCAGCTCATGTTCACCAAATCTTAATTTGTTTGTGATTATGTCTGGTCAATGTGCACAATTCCAGGTCTTCTAAGGACTTTGCTGATGTGCATGGACTTGTCATGCATGCTTACAACCCACCAAATGTGGATTCATTCATTGACCATCTTGGTTTGCACAAGGCACTATGCGTCCTTATGGGATGGGATTATACAAAAGTCCCTGAAAATTCTAAGGCATACCAGTCATTGCTCCCTGACCTTGTTCAAGCAAGTAGGGAGGACCTTATCATATGGCCACCAACTGTTATCATTCACAATACTGCTACAGGGAGGAAGAAAGATGGCCGCGCTGAGGGTTTGGGGAATAAAGAAATGGATAAGAAAATTTCAGGTATACTTGTACATTGCTATCTCAAACTTCTTACATGGACAGTGTAGTGTTTGTGTGCAAGCACTTGTTGCATATATAGTTCATGTTAGTTGGATAAATGCATGAAGAAAATTAAGGGGTTTTATGGCAGGAAGCTCAGCAGCTTTATATACTGACTCTTCGAAGGCCCGCTTAACCGGAGCTTTTATTTCCAACTAAATGATAATTAGAAGTCATCTATTTCTGTTCAGTGTAACAGTACTATTAACCCAGGAATGCCATAGCCTGATAGCAGGTGAATCAGCAGGACCATTGTTATATCTTGCCCAAACTGATGTATCGGAGAGCGCTGAACATTTCTCATTATTATCTGTTGCTTGGGCAAATATGCCATGTGATAAGATTGACTAGGTGTATTGGCTTGCTAATGTCTAGACCAGTATTAGCTGTCCTGATACAACCTTGTATTATTTTTTTTTTAAAAAAAAGTTAGCAGGTAGTGGTTTGCTGTCATTCTATTTTTGCTGCAACGCAGAATTGCCTTGGCTGATTGGGCATACTGCTTAGGCAGTACCTTGGGGCATTAGTCTTGACTCTTGATGATGCATTCTTTCAAGCTTTATCTCTGCAGGAGCAATAGTCCCTTGGGCGTGGGCATATCTTTGGGTGCTATGTTTGACTAGAAATAGTAGTTACATCCAATGTTAAATATGCATTAAACTAAAGGCAACTTATTCCCGGAATACTGCACAAACCGTAAGGTCTTACACTGTCCATGCAAAACTATGTCCAGCCAAACGTTTAGGCAACACTAGGGCGCCTGGGTCACCTTTGCCTGTTACATTAACTATGTCCTGACCTAAAGGAACTCAATTATCTTGTCTTCTCAGTCGAGTCCATCATACAGATAAACTACTTCGAGTGGGCCATGCCGCATTCTTGATAGATCTGAAAAAAGGGTCTCTGCCCAATACTTGTCTTTGCCACCCATTTTGTAATTGAAGAATTTCAGCGCCAGTTTACATTTCACCTTTTTTTTGCTAAACTAGACATCTAATCTAGCAATGCTGTTTGAGTCTACAAATTAGAATTGCGGCATATTTGGATATCGAGAGATAAGATCACTTGAGAAATAGCATTCCCACTTCCCAGTTATGCAATTCTTGCTCTGCGGAGCATATGTTCGTGGAATAATGCCGTATATATCACAGTAATATTTGCTGTGTCAATCTATCTTTGTTTACAGAACTAGGTTTTGCTGGTGGCAAGTCGAAGTCCTTGTATGGAAAGGAAGGGCACTTGGGTTTGACACTTATCAAGTTTGCAAACAGCCCAGCTGGCTTGAAGGAGGCTGAGCGCCTTGCTGATTTCCTTGAGAGGCAAGATCATGGACGTATTGGTTGGTTGCATGCACGAGCCAACCAGTCTGTAGGTTCTGATAATAGCCCTTTACTGGTTGAAACAGATAACAGGACAGGCGAGAAAAGGAGGATACTTTATGGGTACCTAGCAATTTCATCTGATATGGATGAATTAGACTCTGATTCAAGGAAAAGGGCTTCCCTCAAGAGCAAGAGAGAATTTGACCCATCTGATTAGCCTCTTCTCACAAAAGCACATCTCCTTGTCAGTTTATTTAATTCAAGCGACGCTTCTGTACCTTCTCTTAAATGCTGGTTTACAAAATATGCTGCTGTGCACTAGAAATATTACCTTTGAAAATAGTACCTGCACTTAGGATGATTGTCATCGTTATTGCTCGAAGCTACATATCTCAGCAAGTGTTTTCTGAAAGCGTCCATTGCTTACTGATTGAATGGTTGTCCTGAAGAGTATTTATTCTTCCAATTTTATGATTACTAAATATCTGTTGTGTGATCAGTTGCCTCTAATTTGAACTGTGATGTTAGTAGTGCCTAGATCAAGACATTGGCTCAATGATATCATTGGGCAATTGTCCCTATTCCTTACACTGTTTGGTCTTGATTGATGTTAGTTCATTATTCAGAGTAAAGGTGTGGGTGGGGGAATCAATACACTTTTTTGGTGCCATTGTGTTCATTGGAGGGACTTGCCATGCTCCTAGACAGCACCCTGTACCTTTCCGTACTGAATATTGATCTTTATATGTATACCCTCTTGCAATCTTCTTTGTTCAATTATATGATGGTAAGCCACTTAAACACCATTCCTGTTGTGCTGCATATCTTTATTCATTTTAGTTGGTGTTTGCAATTTGGGCAGCTGTGGAAGCTGATAAGATTCAGAGCACATAGTTGGTATATCTGTGTCATGACATTCCACCCTTGTAGTACTAGACATTATAATTTATGGATAGGATTAGAAAGTGATGCGGTGGTTTGATTTAATAACCTGAACACTTGTGTATATTTGTTCTGCCATTCGATTGCTTTGGATAGATTTGAATCTCTTTTCAGAAAAAAGATGTCCCAGCCTCTCAGGTAGTGAGGTTATCCACCACCAGCTCCTGCCCGTTGTTCCAGGGCAAAAAAAAAAGAAAAAGGTGTGAATAATGTGGTACGGTTTCTCTTTCTATGTCGCAAAATGTATAAATATCGTATACTCCTATCTCAAAATACAACTACCTGTGCCATCCTTAAGAGATTAAGGTTGCGGTAACCGGTAAGGAACAATTGTGATTGGTTGAGATGAGGAGATAGGTGGAGAAGTAGCTGTATTTGAGATAAATTTAAATACTTCTAAATTTAAATCCTAGAAGTAGCTATATTTTAAGACAGAGGGGGAGTACTATGCTAGACATATAATGATGTACATATCCTGTGGTGTGGAGTGCAGACTCTAGTCCATCTCCATGATAGTGCAAAATCTGCTTTTTATCTTTTCTTGTTGGGAGCGTTGCCGGTGCTTGTGCCTGTCGCAATGCCATCTTCTGCTCCGTGTCATTTCACCTGTATGTCGGCGTCGCTGCCGGTCAGAAAGGAAGTGTAGTGCTGCTGGCCGGTGGTGGACTTGCCAGATCTTGTTTCTGATTGTACTGTTGTGCAAGATGCCGGTGTTTGTTGGTTGCTGCTCCAGCGCTGTTTCTGTTGCTGCTGCAGGGATCGCAACATGGCTGCACAAATGCACAATGTCCTTTTGTTCACATCTTGATGTCAAACTGGCTTTGTTTTCCAGTGACATACATTAGTCAGTAAGCAACTGAACTGGTCCCAAAAAAAACATGAAGTTTTCTGTAGAGACAGCGAAACTCATCTGTGTTCAGATCAGGTTGGTACAGTGAGTGAAGAGGTCTTCATGGGAAAGGCAGATAGATATATCTATTGATCTTTCTTCTCGGTTGCAATGTCAATGTCTCTCCTCACAGGCTTAATTGCTTTGCAGTTCGTCACTAATAGGACTCCTTTTTCTTCTTTAGAGGTTTTTGCTATCACAATGCATGAGTTTTGTCACGAAAGGAGAGAAATGTTGATGTCACTCAGATGTGATCCGTCCAACTAACACATACTCCCTCCGTCCAAAAAAAGGCAAACCCTGGGTTTCCGTGTCCAACTTTGACTATCTATCTTATATGAAATTTTTTTATAATTCATATTTTTATTGTTGTTAGATGATAAAATATGATTAATACTTTGTGCGTGACTTGTCTTTTTAATTTTTTTTCATAATTTTTTCAAATAAGACGGACGGTCAAACGTTGAGCATGGAAGCCTTTTTTTTACGGAGGGAGTACAGAGGTCATGCACTGTGCCAATTGGTTTTCTGTTTTGCACGGCACCTGCTTTTATTATTGCCAACTGTGGCTGGATCCAAAGAGGACCTCACTCCTCTCAAGGGAAGAGACCTCGTTTACAGGGTAGTTTACAACTTGTGTTAACACTGATAAGGACAGGTAAGAAGTAAACAGAATGCTGAATTCTCTGAAGACATATACAATTAGTGGCAGAGATTGTGATGGAAAGCCAATAAGATTGTACATACACATCCCAAATATTTAGTACTAGTAGCAATCATAATGGTTAGTACAGCTTATTACAACATCAACCACACAACAACAAATTCAGCCTTATAATTAGTAGGAAGTTCAGATAACCAGCAGACAGAGAGCAGGAAAGATGAAATGAGCGAAACAGTGAAAAGATGACTCACAAAGATGGCCAAAAAGGCAAACACAAAGCAGCACATTTGGGGAAGCCGATATCATACTGTCTTCACCAACACGCTCACGCCTTAGAAAAAGTGAAAAGCTTTTGCATACGAACTGAACTTTGGTACGAAATTTCCAGACATATTTACAGCTAGCTAGACGACCCCGACATTTTAGAGTACAAAACATTTTGCTTGCGATTTTGCATGCAACGAGATTTTCAGTCGATCGTTCGAAGAATCTCGTACCAAAAATCTATTCGTACGCAGCAATTCAAATAGAAAAGTGAGACCCCAAAAAAAATCAAAAAAATGGAAGAGAATTAAGAAATCAAGAAAGCAAAAGGGTTCAATGTGACTCGTGCAGGTGGCGGCCATGGCGCGGCGGCTCGCCGTCGTCGAGGTTGGCGGCGGCGGTGATGCGGAGGAGGAGGTCGGTGAAGGCGCTGACGACGTACTTGTGGGCGCGCCGGTCGTTGAGCGCGAGGTAGCAGAGGAGCAGCTCGTGGAGCCGCGCCCTGTCGCCGCGGCGGCGCGCGTCCAGCCGCAGCGCCGCCACCATCTCCTCCATCGACCTGAGGAAGTCGGCGTGCGGGTCCGGCGAGTACGTCGGCACCGCCACCCCGGCCGCGCCCACGCCGACGGCGGCGCCGTGCGCCGACGAGTCGACGATGGAGTTGGACCTGCCGGGCGAGGAGAGGAAGAACCGGCGCGACGCGATGGCCGACGACAGCCCGGAGTCGGACAGCGCCGAGGCGTTCTTTGCGACGACGGCGCCGCCGCCGCCGACACCATCGTCGTCGTCTTCACCGCCGACGCCGCCCGAGTTCTTGCACCGGAGCGAGGAGGACGAGGAGCACGGCGAGGTCTCCGCGGTGCAGCCGCCGCCGCCGCCAGCCGAGGTCGACGTCGACGCGTCGTCAGACTGCGCCATGGGCGCCGGCGCCGCCCCCGCCGACGCCGGCCGCCGCAGCCGGGAGAAGCAGCCCAGCATCTCGCCTATAGCTAGCTAGCTAGCTAAGCTAAGCTACTCCCCACTTGGCAGCTAAGCTTCAGCTAGGTAGCTACTACTCCTAGTCCTAGCTAAGCTAAGGACGAACACGACGACGTTGTGGGCTGTGCACTGTGAGGAGTTTATAGGAGAGGAGGCGTTTGCAGCTGTTCAGTGGCTCACCTGTTGCTGGACAAAACCGAGTTAAGTACTCCAAGCTGACTAAGCATGCATTATTTGTTCGGATTAATTACTCCTAAAGTCCTACCTATACTTAACAACATTAGCAACACGTGGATGATCAGTATCATCAGGAGATAGTGCCTTTTTCGTTTATAAATAAAAAAAAGTAAATGAGCAGCAGAAAATATCATACTACCATGCATTCTGTCTCAGACACTAATTAATTATCACATCATTGTATTATTCCTCCAAGTTAGTAATCCAAGTGTGATTAGGTCCAAACCAGACCCATCTATTCCTTATGCTTATACTTATCAGCCAAAATTTAAATTTTCAACTTTAAATATGAAGTTGATTTTGAGATTTTTTTTCATCGAGGTTTATTTTTCAGCCTCTACTTTTAGATCGCTAAGAACATGTATATAAAAGTTTTATTCACAAATTACTTCTCGTTTGCAAATACGCGTTTGGCTTATTCCTACTGCATGATACTCCTACTACATGTAAAAAGCACAGTGTTTTGTACTTGGTCAGATCGATCAGCTACGCGTGTACAGAAACTTAGCCTGCAAATGTATTGAGAGTTTGTACGCGTTCAACTACTGCATTTGCTTCGCCGTACATCTCTGCTTAGCTACTCGTGTGACTGGTCCTAACTGCGCTGTAACAATTCGCCACGCATTTTGTCCGTTTGTCGCCGTAAGTACGTACGTACGTACGCAATTCCAGCTAGCTCGTACGTACACATGCCCCCGCACCGAAAATCGCTAATCAGCTATTAGCCGCGCGCGATTGCTTTCTGAGCCCACGAATCTTTGTATGTATACGTGTACGTATAACTTTATGTGCATACGTATAAAGTTTGTGAGCATATAAGTGAAAATTTATACATGTATGTGTGTGAACTTTTTTACATCCAAAATATATACACACGCGTACAAGGTTTCTATATAAAATATTTATATATGTACCATCCACGGGTGTGGGCGTGCGGCTGACCGCACGTTAGTGCCCCCTCCTCTATACATGTACATATATATACATGTATTATATTATATTGAGCATCAGGGTACTTTCTCCGTTTTTCAAAATGTAGATTGTTTGGTCGTGTTTTTTTCCTCCTAATAACAAGTCGATAAATTTTAGTAAGTTTGATAAAGTTTATAGAAAAATACAGCAACAATCTTTAACCGCGAGGTGTGTGTGTGTGTGTGTATATATATATATATATATATATATATATATATATATATATATATATATATATATATATATATATATATATATATATATATATATATATATATATATATATATATATATATATATATATATATATAGAGTCTGGAATCCAAACGTTTCGAATACATGTTTGATCATTCGTTTTATTCAAAAATTTTATGTAAATATATAAGATATAAATCATGCTTAAAGTACTTTGACTGATAAAACAACTCACAACAAAATAAATTAAAATTAAGTAAATTTTTTAATAAGATGAATGGCCAAACGCGTGAAGTCAATGACGTCGTGTATTAAAAAACGGAGTTAGTATATACGTACTCATGTCTGTGCCATACGGTGCGCGCGTGCAATAATCGTGCATGACGAGAGAGTACGTGTACTATACGTACGTGACCTGGTTGGTACTTGGTACTACGACGTGGCTAGCTAGCTGTGTGCATGGATGGGTTCACATGACCAATTGCTACCAGCATATCGATATGCAACGACACATTCAAGTCGATCGATCTGACGGGTCAATTGAAGCGTACTCATGTATAGTATACACATGTATGCCCGTACTGCAGGTAGTAGTTAGCCCTGTATAAATGTCGACCAGAACGAATTGATTATTAGTACATTGTACCGTATTATCTGCCTGATGTATCCCCGGCCTGTGGCCCCACATCGTCAGATTTAATACGTATGCTACTCAGCTGCCACCGCTGAATTTTCTTTGATTTTTTTACAGCATCAGTCTTAATTAAGCTACTCCCATTTACAGATAAAATATTTATGTCTGCATACTATTCACTGTATAAAAGTCAAAAGTAATAATAGAAAACAGATTAGACAACTTCTGAAGCATTGAAGACAAAAACAACAAATTCGACTTTAAACAGGACGCGTAATTCGTAGTTATTTTTCTCTAATTATACGTATCGAATTTGAACTTTATATCCCCGCAAAAAAAAGAATTTGAACTTTATATAATAAAGTGATGCGTTACCTATTGATCGATCTTTCTTACCAAATTAATGTTTCTAAAAATTTTTATGACTTTTTTAGACGACATCGAAGGGCCATCGAAGGGCTAGCTGGAGTTTCTCAAAAAAAAAAAAAAGGCTAGCTGGCTGATGAAAGAGGTTTCTTGTCACAATCTGGGAGAAGGTATACGTAGCTGTGAGCAGTGTACGTACGTACGTATGAGGTATACTCGACTGTCTACATCAACACTACACGTGATCTCCTGCCTTTCGCTCGCCCATCTCGATCTGTATCGCGTCTGTGTCTCTCACCGGCCGGTTGATGATCCATCTCCCATGAATTAACGACGACCTCATCTCGATCTGTATCGCGTCTGTGTCTCTCACCGGCCTTTCGCTCGCCCATCTCGAAACTGGTTGTTTGATTAGGCAACAGGAAAACACGAAAATCGGATGAAAGGGATAGATTCATTTTCTAAAAGATTGGATCTTTTTTGTTAAGTTTCTTCTAAAATTTACGTGCAATGAGCCATTTTATAGGAATTTCAATTTTGAATGCTTCAATGTTTTGTACCAAAGGACCAAGTACGAAAATTTTATATAAGATTTAAATCTTACAAATTTTCCCATAAATCCTTTGATTCAAATGGATCTAAGTAAAGTATAGAGGATCCAGCTGGCTCGGTTTACAAATATAAACGAGACTATGTCTAGGGGTGTGTTTAGTTCCTGAAAAAAGTTGGAAGTTTGAAGAAAGTTAGGAGTTTGGAAAAAAAAGTTGAAAGTTTACGTGTGTAGGAAATTTTTTGATGTGATATGATGTGATGGAAAGTTAAAAATAGGCGGAAACTAAAGACGGCCTAGGATTCTAGCTACATGCACTGGATGAGTATAGACAAGTAGGAGTAATTAAATAGGCACTTTTGTAGGTGCAGCCAGGATCAGCATCTCCCAATCCCATGGGTGATACTCCCTCCGTCTTAAAATATAGTAACGTAGAATGAGATAAAACACATCCTAAAACAATGCATCTAGACACTCCAGATACATTGTTTTAGGATGGGTCTTATCCTATCCTAGATTGCTACTCCCTCTGTCCTATAATATGAGGGATTTTGAGTTTTTACTTGTATTGTTTAAACACTCGTTTTATTCAAAAAATTTTGAAATTATTTTTTTTGACTTACTTTATTATTTAAAGTATTTTAAGCACAACTTTTTATTTTTTATATTTGCATAAATGTTTGAATAAGACGAGTGGTCAAACAATACAAGAAAAAACTCAAAATACTTTATATTATAGGACGGAGGGAGTATATTTTGGAACGGTAGGAGTAGCATATGAGAGCATGGCTGTATGGGCAACTCATGCTGTCATGCAGATGCAACACAGGCCTGGGCGCCTGGCAAAGCAATGGAAGCAACTGAAAATCATATCATCGCGCAATAAGTGCCAACTGATTTGTGGATCTCGTCATCTCCTCGCAACAAGATCAAGCTGGCCTCCTCAAGGCAGCGAATTCATGGTTGTAAGTTGTAGTAACATGTAAAAGGCCGGTGTAGGTGTACCAGCTAACGCTGTTAATTAAGCTTACTCTTAATTAATCTCCTAACCCCGTGTTCATACACTGCACCTGTGCTTCGATTTTCAGAAACTCACAACTAAACCGGAGAAGACAAGTGAACTGATGATCAATTGGGAGAGGTCAGAGTTGTTGCTCGATCTGTCTCAACAACCTCGAAACGCAGAAAATTGCAGGGCCCCCAGTTCGCTGTTTCTCCGGACAATTAATGCCGCACACACACAGGTGACACACAACATTTGAGAAGGGTACTTTTTACCCTACCTATACGTTTAACGGGATATATACGACCTTTTAAATTAGAAACCTAGGCACTTAAACAAGTGGATCTAAAATTCGTTCATATGAAGATTTAAATTCAGAACTTTAAGATGCTATTCGCATATAGACCTTAGATCACTGTACTAAACTACATGTTCTTTTACACGTAAGTGACACACATGACAGGGTCTGATCTATACGTCCAACCGGATATATACGATCTTTTTAAATTGGAAACCTAGCCACTTAACAAGCCGTTCTAAAATCCGTTCATATGAAGATTTAAATTATTTAAATTCAGATCCTTAAGATACTATTCGCACGTAGACCTTATATCACTGTAACTACTAGATTACGGTGTCCAATCGCACATAAGTGACACACAGGGCCCCAATGTGCTCTCCACCTTGCCAGTGCAGTGGTCACCGCGTCGCGCCTGCTGCTTTGCCCCCCCGCGTCTCGGCTCAGATCGGCACCGCGGAGCAGCCGGCGGCCGGCGTGCACGCGGACACGATCCGCGTCTCGTGCTTGTCCTCTTCGCGCCGCCATAAATTCCATGGCGGGGCGCATGTCCGACGACGGCGAGCGGGGCGGACAGGCGCGCGCGCGCGCCCCGCGCGCGGCGAGCACGCGATGTCACGCCGTGGCGCCATCCGTCGCCGCGGTTTTAACACAAGTTTAAAGCGTTGTGATCAGTGGTGTTAGAATCAAAACTCACGAACTCTCGCTCTCACGATCTGTCAACCTTTTATCAAATGTGAACAGTTAACTGAAGAACAGACTAGAACGAGAATCTCTGAACTTTTTATCGAACGTGAACAGTTAGCTGAAGAACAGAGTAGAACGAGCAGAGTTTTGGTGCAGCGTAAGCTTTTCTGGTTTTTCTATTTATTCTCCTCGATTACAGACTTTGTTACATGCATAACAGAAAAAAAACACCTGATTGATCTGGATCCACTCCTGACCGTACTCCCACGATCCAATTCAGTCCAACCGAACCAAAGAACTAGCTAGAGAACAGCTACAGGCTAACTGAAAAGAAACGGCTTCTGACAGATTCTAACATAGCTTCAGCCACCCATATGGCCATATGCAATGCAACAACGGAAACTAGAGGGGATGGAAGCATATAAAACGTACACCGAAGCGTGTTGATTTTACATCGCGCTCGCGTCGCGACACGAGCTGTTTGATACACATGGATCGATGCGTGGATCGTATCCACTCATGTCGTTGGGCCGCGGTTGAGGCGCGCGGCCGCGGCCATGGACGCGGCCACGCCGCCCGGCCTCGCCGCCGCGCCGGGCTTGTTGCGCGTCTCCGCTCCGGCCACCCTCGCCGCGTCGCCGCTCTCCACCTCCTTGTCCGCCGCGAGCTTCGCCGTCGCGTTCTGCATGAACCAATGTTAGTATAGTACTCCTACCTACCTAGCTAGCTTAGCTTGCAAGATCGATATGATCAAAGAGAGCGCGCACCGAGAGGACGTCGCCGAGCTTGGTCTTGTCGGCGTCGCGCGCCGTCCAGAGGTTGGCCACGGCGGCGGACTGCGCCTGCGCCGCCAAGCCGCCGGGCATGTAGGTGTCCGTGCCGGTGGCTTTTGCTTCGGCCGCCTGAATGGCCGCCGCGTCGCTGCGTTCCACCGGCGTCCCTCCTGCCGCCAGCGCCGCCGCCTCCAGCGCCTCGCCGATCGTTATCTTCGCAGGTTCCTCCACCCGTACCGCGCCGGGGGCGGCGCCGACGACTCCTGCAACCACGGCGGCGCCATCGTCCTGCTCCACGTAGTGACCCACCGCCTGCAAAAAAAAAAAAGAAAGAAAAGGGAGATCGTTCACGCTGCACGCACAGCGGAGAGACGTCGATCGACGACGAAGTGTGTGACCTGGCCGGCGACGAACTCGGTGACGATGCGGCCGCCGCCGGGGACGAGGGTGTCGGAGACGTTGACGCCCTGCTCGGCGGCGGCGTCCGTGGCCTGGTCATGCCCGACGACGCCCATCTCCTCGTTACGACTCGCCGCGGACTCCATGGCGGCGGCGGGGCCGCCCTTGACCGTCTTCCCCAGCACGAGGTTCTCCGCGGACTGCATCGTCGCCGCGTCCCGCGGGGCGATGGGCTTGGCCGCGAGGCTTCCGGTCACCGGGAACACGTCGCCATACCGGATCCCCTGCTCGCCGCCGCCGCCGCCGGCCGCCTTCTCCGACGGCCTCCTCGGCTGCTCCTGGCTCATAGTCCTAATACACTCTCGTCGTAGCTAGCACTATTGTAGTGAGATCGTGTGTGGTCTGCGCTGTGAATGTGTGAGAGAGATCTTCGATTTCGAGGTCATATATGGCGCGGCTCGCCGGGTCGAACGGGGGACAGGTGTGGGAGACGGCGGCGACGTGGGCGCGTTCGTGTCGCGCGCGAATGGGAGCGGCATGCGTGGCGCGTGTGAGCGGTGCTGTTTGTTCGCTTCTTCCTCCGCCACCTCTCCGGTCTTTCCGCGTGTCGACGACCACGGTGGCGGTGCATGCAGACTAAACTCACTCCCATGCACACGTACGCTAGCTGTCATCGGACGCCGTTGGCGGTTGGAGACTACGTCATCGTCCCGGCCTGGCCCATATTGATTGCAGTGTACGTGACAACTTGCGGCCCATACTTATTAGGCCCGAACAGGATCGCGTCCTCTTTTTATTGGGCTCGAACGAGATTGCGGAGTACGGGCGGTCTATACTTAGGCTGTGTCCGTTTCTCCCACAAGAGTTGGATGAAATTTTGGATACTAGTGGCATGCTTTTTAAGTTCTAAACGGTGTGTTTCGTGCGAAAACTTTCTATATGAAAGTTACTCTAAAATACCAGATTAATATATTTTTTAAGTTTTTAATAATTAAAACTCAATTAATTACATGTTATTACCATCTCGTTTTGCATGAAACACTTAATCTTTATCTTCATCTTCATTTTCAGGAGATTTAAACACCACCTAAGGTGTATGGAGGGAAAGGGAGGGATCATAAGTGAACTTACTGTCGCTTTTCTGGTGACGTGTGGCCCATACTTATTGGGAAGAACGTATTGAACGGACTATAAATTTTGGGCCGTAATTGTGTTACGGTGGATGAGAGGCCCATTTATATCCACGCGATTCACTGGCGAAGCAGAAGCTACCGCCGCCGATCACCGATGGCGATCGCCGCCGCGCGCCGGCGGCTGTGGCGCGGGCTGACGACTGCGGCCGCCGCCTCCGTAGGGGTGGAAGCGGACACCAGCGCCTTGCTCGCGCGCCTTGTCGCCGAGCCTGAGTACCGCGTGAAGGCGACGATGGAGGAGGCGAGCGGCGGCTCCTCCGCGGCGGCCGCCTTCTGGGAGCCCCTCGCCGCCGCCCTCCTCCGCGCGTCGTCCCCGGCTAAGGCAAACCTCGTGAGTGAGACACCCTTCTTCTCCCCGCTTAACTGTCAGTTGAGCTGTTGTTTTGTTTAGTTAGTATCAGCGTTATGGCGCAGAGAAATTTCCCCCTTTCTCGTATACTAGGTCGGGTTCAGATCTGCGATGCATTTGGCGGTACCATGATTTAGCTTATAGAGTGGAGTAGAACTATTGGATCGCGAGCTTGCGGTGCATGATTATATAATGCAAAGAGCTAAGCTATTGATAGCCTGATGCCCTGATATGATTCTGTTGGAGTGAGTACATTGGTGCTGATTCTGTTGTAGTCTTCATGACGGTTTTACCGAATTATACATGTTTGTGCATTCTAGTGAGAGATCTTTGTAATTGCGTGCTAAGATAGAATCAACATTGATTCAGGTCTTGGAATGGAAGCTAGAGAAGCTAATCAAGGAAGGGATCCGTGATTGTGAGCCCTACTCAGTGATAATCCGTTTCTGCCGAGAGACAAAGAATGCAGAATTTGCAATGAAAGTCTTTGAATTCGTGGAGGAGCTTGGAATTCAGCTGAACACTGGCATTTTCAATGCCCTTATCAATGCTTTCTTGTCGGTAGGAGATCTCCTTGCTGCAATGACCTTATATGAGGCTATGGAAGACATAGAGGATTGCAAGCCCAACTCCGCTACATATGATGCATTCATTTCTGCATTTTCACGGCTTGGGAGTGGCCATGCAATGATGAGCTGGTACCTGGCATCAAAGGATGCAGGATTTACTCCTAGCATTAAGGCCTTTGAATATTTGATCACAGGTTTTGTGAAGTTGGACAGGCTAGATGATGCTGAAGTGGTATTTGAAGAAATGATTTACTTTGAAATTAAGCCAAACTTTGCTATACTGGAGGCCAAGCTTGAGCTGCTTTCAAGAAGGAAAGACCCTAACAGGGTAAAAGTATTTTTGGAACTTGTAAGCGATGGGAATCAAGAGTTGAGTGAAGCTACAGTTGAGAGTTTAACAAGATTATGCCTGTACGAAGACAAAATTGGTGAACTGGACCAGTTACTTTCCCTAGTACAAGGCATGCACACGAGTTCTTTAACTAAGCTGCACTGTGGAATTATCAGATTCTATGCTAATGCTGATCGCTTGTCTGATATGGAGCATGCAATTTTCCAGATGTTGGATAATGGCATGGTTTTTGCCCACTCAGAGGATGTTGAGGCTGTTATCTGTTCTTATTTTCGTCACAAGGACTTTGATAGGTTGGATCTATTCTTAAACCGAATACAGAGTTTGTACAAGCTCACCCGGTCTACTTATGATATATTGATTTCTGGATATCAGAGGTTGAATTTACACGGAAGGCTCGACTTGGCCATAAAAGATATGAGGGAAGCTGGGTTTGCATGAGTTCCTGCAAAACATTCATTGTTCTGTGACCTCCTAAAAACAAATTTCCTGTGGATTTTGGAAAAGAAGGTAGCGTCCTCTTTATACAAACAATTCCGTACTTTCAGTACTTTGGATTTGTTAAATGTCATTTGACGATGTTGCTAACTCCTTTGATAAACTAATCATTCTTTACTTCATTATTGATGTTGTACTTTATTCTTTACTCACTGTAAAACTGGGAAACGGCTAAACAAACTGAAATCTGAAAGAGAAGTGCAGAAACTATGTTGCATTTGAAACAGGATGTTTGTGCTTTCAACAAGTTGAATTGGCTTACAACTTTTAAGTGTATAGGTTTGATATGCACTTACTGCTTCCATTATTAGCCTGAATAAAATTTACCCTTCTAATTGTAATTGAATACATTTTCTTGAGCTATTGTATTATATATATGGAGTCTGAACATATTTTAAGATGCAAGAAAGACAATTCACACAATACAACCTTAAAGAAGTTCAGTCACAAAAGTTTGCTCCAGTATGTGGAATGGATAGTTCCTGCACTGAAACATGATTAATCTTGCTTGCATAATTTTCCTTCGGTTTTATTCATAAGAGATAGTGCATCTCACTTCTTAACTCAAAATATCTATAAGTGCTGAATTGTGCTCTTCTTTTACAGCAGGCTCCATGTCAGAAAGCTTCATGCAAAGTTTGAGCTTAAAGCATTGCCTCCTGTTCATTCATGAAAACAACGCCTCGATGACAGGAATTAATTAATACTTCCATGATGCTTATGTTCCTTGCAAAACAAGCTAGTAAACCTGTTTGTATGTTACTTTTCAGAATCTCAGGTCCAGTTTTGTACAAACCATCAACTTGTTTTCTTCTCCTAATAGGAAAAAAAAAACGTACCAGCTGCAGTCATGTCTCTAAACTTTTTCCAAGTATTTGTCAGCCATTAAGCATAGTCAGAAAATTAATTTGAAATGCAAAACTTAGAACTATACTGTTATGTAACCATGCCGACAAACATGCTTGACTTGCTTTCACCTGAATGACTGTATAATCCAGAGCTTGGAGTACCTTGCTCCAGGATTGACTTTGATTTTTTTTTCAAAAAAGGTTTCGAGCATTGCTGTGGCCATGTCTCAAGGTGGAACTGTGAGAAACCTTCTATGAGTTGATAAATTCTGACGTTGTGAGCAATTTCTTGAATACACTGTTCATGGTAACCACATTCGTGAGTTGATTATCATGAGGTTTCAGGACGATGAATCTATACATGAACACAAGATTCAGACTCACAGGATGACATGCATGATCTTTTCCCATTATCCAACAAATATATGGGATCAATTGACTGAAGACTTTCATACCTAGCCAATTCGTGAGCTTCTGGTGGAGCCGAGCTTTGGTGTCATGCACCAATTAATTCATACTCCTATATTAGTTTCCCCTTTCTATTTTCCCTTTCTGTTCTCACTTTCAGTTTCAACTCAGGTAGCAATTTTCTTTTATTCTTCTTGGCACATTGGCATTCATCCTCGACAAGTTCGCATGTGCATCAAGAAAATTTTATAAGCTGTAAACGTTCTACCATTCATTTAATCACCTAAACATGAAGTAGGTTGATTGTGCACATTATATTTCCATTTCTTACATAAACCATTTAAAAATATTACAAAAGCTTTGTACATATTATTCTTGATGATTGTTTCAGACCTTATGTGAGGAAGAACAACTATTTTTAATGATTGTAATTATTCTTACATAAACCATTCAAATAAAAGATCTTTGTGAGGAAGAACAACTATTCTTGATTGTAATTATGATGATTTTAAACTACACATAAGGGAGGTTACTGTCGCACGAATGCGCGACAATTATAGACTAGTATATTCTGAAGAACCAATTACTGAGAATTTCGACTACTTGTGCAGATGCACGTGAGCACTGCGAATTTGTGATTACAGAAACATTTAGATGTATTTTATGTTTGAGATTCAACTTCACTAATCCAATGTGGCAATATATACAGGCTACAACAATCTCCGCCGCCGCCTCCCCGCCTGACTCTGCCTTAGGCGCCACCATGCGGCAGCAGCGTGGGTAGACGAGGAGGAGGCTGGGAGCGGGGCGAGGAGCTCGACGACAGCGCCGGCCGCGGCCCTGCTGAGGATGGAGGAGCGGCGAGCAGAGAAGAGAGGCTTAACCTGCTGAGGATGTACATATCTTTAATCTTTTATTAATATAACATAGTAGGAGCCTCTCCTGCTGTTTAACCGGCTAAAAAAAAAGAGAGGCTTTTGGCCGCCGCCCCTCCGCTCCTCCCCGCCGCTCTGCTGGCATGCTTCAACCATTGTCGTCGTCGTCACAGGCGGCGGGGACTAGGACGACAACAACGGCGACGGCTACGGAGCAGCGCCGAAGACGACGCAACGAGGAAGAAGAGGGGGAGCCGACAGGAGGAGAGGGAATGATATGTGGGGCCCGCCCCACCATAATATTTTTAAACTAATATGTGGGTCCCACTATTCTTAAATTATTTTTTGCGTGTCGCTGACATGTGGGCTCACGGTTTTTATTATTTCTCTGAGATATAATTACCACGTTAGCGCCACGTCAATACCACGTGGGATGGAGACCTAGTCAAACTAGCCACGTAGGCGCCACCTCAGCCAAAACACTTTTTAAACCGCCGAGGGACCTCGTTTACACCGGTTTTGACAGTTCAGGGACCGGTTGTATTTGATTTTGGGGTTCAATGACGAAAATTGGATTTGGTGAAAAATTAAGGAACCTTAGATGAACTTATTCCTTTTTTGTTTGAGCCGGGCTGGGATTGGATGGAACATACGGGGAAAAAGTGCCGCGAAGGTCCCTCAACTTGTCGTCGAGTTACAAAATCGTCCTCCAATCACAAAACCAGATATATGACATCCCTCAACTTAGGGTGTGTTTGGATGGTGGGTTTTGCCTGGATAGGAGATGGCTGTTTGGTCGCTGGGCGGTGTGGGATATGGCCACCACCCCAGAGAATATTCGCGGACGAGGCGATCCAAGGATGGGCGAGCGCACGCTAGGGAAAAAAGTGGCGTGCGCTCACCTCCTTCCCCTCGTTTTCTCTTTCTGTCTTCTCCTCCTTTTTTTCCTCTTATTTGAGAGAACCCATTATATGCCATTGACTTTATCATACGTTCACGATTTGCCACTGACTTTATCTCTACAATATGCTATCGACTTTTGCTTAACTTATACAATTTACCATCGCCGTCCGGTTAGTTTCCGTTAGTATTGTATAAATTTGTCAAAATGACCAAAATACCCTTGGGACAAAAACTTTTAAAATTTGGATAAAAATTCTGAAATATAAGATTTCAAGTTTTTGGCCAAAATTTGGATGTTTACAATCTTATGTTTATAATATGATATTTTGAATTTTTTTATCCAAATTTTAGAAGTTTCTATCCTAGGGGTATTTTAGTCATTTGGACAAAAATTGTAGTAATAACATAGGCTAACCGGACAGCGATGGTATATTGTAGAACGTGATAAAGCCGATGGTAAATCGTAGACGTGTGACAAAAGTCAGTGGCATAATTCTCTCTCTCTTTTTTTTTTCTTTCTAACCGGTCAAACCCTAGCTTCTCCCTTCCTCTCCCCTGGCGGCGACGGCCTCAAGCCCGGGAGGCGCACGGGTGGCGGCGTTCGGCGGTTCAGGGAGCGGTGTCCGGCGCCGGAGCTTGCAGCTGAAGAGGCGGTATCTTGCTGAGGCTACAACATCGATTTTCTCCATCCACTCATCTCCCAAAACCAAAGGTATACTCCCAGATCTGAGCTTGTTTGTTGTTGTTTGGTGATGGGTTCGTTCAGATCTGATGTATTATGCTTATTTGTTTGTATTTTTATATCTTGTATGCATCTCTGTCCATGTATATGTGTGTGAATGTAGTAGGCCTGATTGTGTATCAACCTTTGGCATTGTAGATGGACAACAGAACAAGGTTTATGATTTATGCGTAAAGGTAAAGCAGCCAAACGATAATGTTGTCTGGAAAAAAAATTAAAGAAGCCAAACAACAATGTTGTCTGGAAAAAATTGAAGCAAAAATATGTTGCGACTCTTGCCAATAGTCAGCTTGAAGCCACACCTAGGACTCAGCCGCCACGTAGGACAAAACCGGGTCAAAAAACACCGAAGGACCTAAAGTTAAACCTCCTCTGTGATTATGCAAATGGACAAGGTAATAGAACTAAGCCCTAGGTGTGGCTTCAAGCTGGCTCCGCCCCTGAAATTGATCTCAACGTTAACTCCTGGTTCTGATTGTTTTTTTTCTTAACATTTTTGGTAGTATGACTATGTGCAAACACAACGTTGGAAGGTTTTTATGTGTACCTTGGAAGAGCTTTTGTTGTACAGAAAAAAAAAGGAGATTATGAGGAGGGTTTTAACGGAAATTAGCACGTTCTTTATATGCACTGCAAACGATTTGTCGAACTGTTGTGGTTAGTTACTGACTATTGGCAAGAGTCGCAACATATTTTTGCTTCAATTTTTTCCAGACAACATTGTCATTTGGCTTCTTTACCTTTTTACGGACAACAGTGTTGGTTTGGCTGCTTTGCCTTGACATTTACTTACTTAATCACGTGTCAAACTTCCTCAACAAAGGCAGTTGCTTTTCATATATCTAATGGTCATTACCCCTTTTCCTTTGATCCAAAAGCTTATACTTTTTTTAATGGTGTGTCTTAACAGGGAGGCTCGGTGTGTAGTCAAAAATTAAAGGAGAGTGAGGGAGAGGTAACAAGTTTCTCCCCCAAAACGCTTGGGGGTTCAGCTGAACCCCCATGCCCCACCGGTAGGTCTCACAGAATTGTACATCATGCAGCCTTTTCTCCTGAATTTCCAGGGTCACGGGACAGTTTGCATGGCATGATCATATTTTGCTAAGGTTCTATTAGAGTGTCATTCAATGGCCCATTTCATGGATTTACGGGCTTTCATCCTGCGTGCACGTGTTTTAAAGCTTTATAGGCAGGCCTTGCGCATGACTCGCCGAGCTCCTGTGCATGCACGCGGTCAGACATTTTTAAACCTTGCTTTCCTATCTTTGCTGTCTAATGTTTACTCTTGAAGTTACAACTAATAACTGTCCTTGAATGTTCTTTGTCCAGATGAGTTGAGGCAAACTGTAAGAGCTGAGATTGAAAAAAATCGCCGTTGCGACGATAAACAGAAGATTAAGTTCTTGATCAGTGAAGGTCTGCAACGATTAAAAGGCCTTGATGAGATGCTTGACATGACAGGAAATAGTTAACCTGAGTTTCATGTCGGATATGAGGTTCAATTTACACGGAAGCTGGGTTTGCATGAGCTCCTGCAAAACATTCATTGCTCTGTGACCTCCTACACCTGATATTTCCAGAACCCATAAGGCATCAGGCCACATGAACTTGTGGCCTCCTGGATTAGAGTTTGTTAGAACGGACCCATTCAGATTCTTTGCCTCGTTCTATCCAGGGGATAGGAAAGATATCAGGCTCAGATATATTATCATGGTAGATCATCGATGGTGTGCGTGCATATGGGACGAAAATGCAGTTACCGAGGCATCATGCTTGATTTTGCACACATCTATTCAGTCAAGATATGCTAGCGAGCTTTAGAAGCAATTGGGATTTCTTTAGATGCTATCTTGAGACCCTGAATTTCCAGGTGTTACATCTGAGAAAATAGCAGCTAGAGATGGATTAAGCTGAAGAAAGGTATCTGACTTGTCGTTTAGGTACGTCTGCTTTGAGGCGATGATGTTCAACTTTTTCAGACCCGATGGCTTACTTTTCATATTTGAGATACTGACCTCATGTTTCAGTCCTGATGTTCTTACCATTTCGTTGTTGCAATTTCTTAGCTGGTATGATGAGGTCATTAAACATGTACTTTCTTTCCAACTATTTCATTATATGCCACAATAAAGATACTTGGTAATATATGCTGGTCCTGCCGTGCTGGTATATAAAAATATGCTCCATGATCTTAAGCTTTTGTTTTGTTGTGATCATATCAAATGAAGGGATACCTGCTAACATTACTTCCATTAGGTAACTTATTATGTGACAATCGCTGTTTTTAGTGCTTTCCGGACCCAATTTGTGGGGATCTCACTATCACCATCGATTGAGCTGGTGCTCACACTGTTAATCTACTCTAGGTTTTGGAATTTTGGATTATGTTGTCTTACTTAAAAATGAAGTGATTCTCTAAGAAAAAAGACAACCCATGTGAAGCTGCCTGTAGTACTGATACATTGGTACAAATAATCACTATCAAATGCTTTCATTCATTTAGAGAAGGATCATCGTCATAAAGCTATGTTTGGTTACTAAACAAAGATTCATGCATACATGATGCATACTCCCAAGTCCCAACAACACAACTTGTGTGGTCCATATAATCTTGATAGGGTTCATCTGCTCTTGTCCATGATGCCTTGGACTCCTTAACGAACCGGGTTCCCTTTTGTTAGGCACCGGTTTTCCTTCCCCTTTTTGATTTGCTTTGCACCAGCTATTTGGCGTTCTATACATACCAAACTATTTCCTTTTGTTTGCAACTTGATCTGAAATTTGTTTAGACATGTACAGATATTCTGGATCTATCATAATTTAAACACTTTGAAATTAAATTGCCCTTCGTTCCGTCGCTGGCCTGGCGAATTTTTTTTAATACTCTGAATTTGAACTGAGAGTGATAGCCTGATAAGATTATCACTACTTACTTCAGTTCAGATAGTCACAGAAGAAAATTGCAAGTAGAAATAAAATAACATACACTGATCAAACAAAGGGTATGCAGCTATAGGTTTGTTATAAACCATGGATTGTCAACTGACACAACTTTTATGGTACACAAAGCATATTGTAGTGATATATTTTTCAGTTATAGATGGTTCTAAGATAATACTCTTCGAACAGTCTCCTGGCAGTATGCTAATGCATACTAGGCCTCGAAATTCTGTAGAAATCTTATGGGAATTAGTCAATTCCTTCAATGTCTGCAGAAGTTGGGAAAACATTTTCAGTATTTCTGTGGATGCATTAGCAAAAAAAAAAAATTGTGTCAAATAATTATGGCAGATAAGAGCTACTACTACCAGACACTTCGGGGCAGACCGTGGGCCACTAAAATACGACAGATTTGATGAATCCATGTGAAATGCTGCACCAACCAAGTGGGCCTATTGGCAACTGACCTTCAGAAACTAATAAAATAACCTGACAAATCTAGGGAAGATTTACACGGTTTGTTAAACCCAAACTGAATCAAGAGAAAAATCAAGATAAAAATTAATCACATATTCTCCTGTATTTACAATTGGTTTCAGGAAAGAAAAAAAACAAAAACAAAGAGAAGCTACAACTTACAAAACTTACAGTAGCTTCCTTCCCTTTGCCTCAAGAAAAGCTGTTTGAAAGACAGCATATGAAACAGCTCTTCCTTGAACTATGATGGAAGAGAAACATCAAAGAACCCCATCTTTACCCAAAAACAAAGATGGCAAAGACATTACTAGATAATAAGTAGATTAGATGAACAATTAGCGCAGACAAAGGGCTATCACTCTACTGATGATTTCTCTACTGTACAACCACCAGCCTGCCACTAATCTTCCCTCCATTGCAGCACCTCCAGGCCTCCTCTCCGCCGTCGTTGTCACCTTCGCCGCCGCCGCGCCCCTTGGGCACGGTGACGACGAGCTGGCCGTTGACGTAGCCGGCCACGGACATCGCCGGGCAGCTCGCCTCCGGCAGCCGGGACCTCCACTTGTCGAGCTCCATGTCGTCGTCGTCGCCGTCGTCGTGTACGCCTCCTCCTCCGGCCTGCACCACCACCCTGACAACCCCGGGGTGGATCCTGACGGTGCGCACGCGCACCTCGCCGGCGAGCGCGGCGGCGGCGGACACGACGAAGTGGAACGCGTCGGGGCCTTCGAACACCGCGACGTCGGTGTCCGCCGGGAACGGCAGCTCCAGCACCTTGCTGTAGACGTGCGGCAGCCGCCGGAGATCCTTCTTGCCGCCGCAGCTGCCGCCGGCGGTCGTGGCTGGTGATGGGTGGATCCTCATGTGTATGTTTCTTTCTCCTCTTTTTCTCACTGTCTTCTCCTTTTTTTTTTCTTTTCTTTTCTTGCTGCTGGTTTGTTGGTTTGGTTGGGCAAGACGAAGGGTGGAGAGGGGGCTCTGGATTTATAGGTAAAGGCCAAGCAGAAGCAGGTGTCACAAGGTTGTTTCTTTCTCTTTTTTCTTGGGTGTGTTTAGGGAGCTTCTGCAGCTACAGCTTTTCTTAAAATAAAAAACTCTCTAACAACTTCTCTTAAAATAAAAGTTTTCAAAAAAAATTAGCTTTTTTTAGATTTTGATGAGTTATAGTTATAGAATCTAGAAAATAAATTAAAGATCGAGAGCTGGGAAACTCGATTTTTTTTCAAATTCTCATAATCTAACTAGTACTTCCTCCGTCTTAAAAAGTAGCTACCTACTATAGGATTTGATATTACCTAGTACTATACAGATATTTTGTGCTAGTTAGTTATATTTTAGAATGGAGGTAGAAGATAGTACCAAATAATCGCTTCTTATAATTATAAGCTTTCTCTAACGTGTCTCGTGGTGCGGTGCAGATAGGGAGATAAGCCCAAGGGAGAGGAGATGGATCACACGGCTCAGGCAGAGGCAAAAGAGAGGAGTCAGTGAGACGATGGAGATTGGAGACGCTGATAGGAGGAGTGCGTGTCCCGGTGTCCGTGCCTGTGTTTTGGGCCTGTTTAAATCCATGCTCAAAATTTTATACCCTATTAAATCGAACATTTAAACACCTACACGAAAAATTAAATATAGGCTAAAAAATAACTAATTACACAGATTGTAGTTAATTTACGAGACAAATCTTTTAAGCCTAATTACTCTATAATTTAACAATATAATACTATAGTAAACATTTGCTAATGACAGATTAATTGTGTTTAATAAATTTGTCTCGTAATTTAGTAACGAATTATGTAATTAGTTTTTCTATGGTATCTGAATATCTTATTTGATACCATATATAATATCTAATGTGATACGTCCAAACTTTACGCGTGGCCCGTGGGGGGCGCCGGGCGGGGCACGTCAAGGCGCGGGTGAGGGGTGGGCTCCGGTGGAGTTGAAGATAAGGGCGGTATTGGCCGTTTCCCCAGCAATCCTAGGCTTCCAGCCGCTGTGCCGACCCAAACATGGGGCGCTGCTCCAACGGTTTCAGACCACACCACTGGTGAGTGATCCCTTTGGTTAGGTACTCCTACTATCTCTGTGTGTTTTCTTTCTGGTTTGGAATTCAGGATACGGAATCTTAACATAATCAGTTTGACACTTTGCTGTTTTTAATTCTGGCTGTTATATTTACTTACTCCAGTAATAGTAACCGATCAGGTCATGATATGAGAATATGAGATGCTGGATTGATAATGGGTTGGAAACTGGCTGGAAAGGTTTACTGTATGTGATTGAAGGGAAACTGGGAAGGAAAAGAATGGAGCAGGCAACTTGTGGTTCAGGTAAGAGTGCAAAGAAGATATCCTACATGCAGGGAAGGTATTTTTGCCCGGTCAGATACGGCTTGCGGCCTTATTTACCGTGTTGGGCAGGTAAATTGGGTAAAATGGAACACTATTCTGTACCAATATGGGTGGAGTGTCAAGTGTGGTAAGTTAAGTTGGTGTTACTGTCAAGTGACTCAAATCCTAGAACTGATAGGAATCGAAGATAATTTACTTAGCCGACTTGGACTGCTTGTCTCAGCTTTGTTTGGATATGCACCAGTGAGCAAGCGCTGATTGCTTAACATTCAGAGCTTATCTGAGCCGCCGTACAGGGTTTTTCTTTGTCTCGTCAGCTCACACATTTCTGTGCGTCATCTAATCTGGATATGCACTACTAGCACAAGCGGTGGTTGCGCCGTTGTGGTCTTCTTTACTACTAGTATACTACTCCTCACTAGTGATTACCAGTAAGCTAGAGTGATTATTCTTTTTCCTGGTGATATGTTAGTGAGTAAACAGGAATATTGTTTCTTTTGCTGCTAGTGCCTGATCATGATGTTCTGGCTGTGTTTAGTTCAGCGTAAAATTTAAATTTTAGTTGAAATTAGAGATGATATAACTGAAAAGTTGTGTGTGTATGACAGATTGATGTGATAAAAAAGAACTGAAGTTTCGATCCAAACTTTAGATCCAAACACAGCCTCTGTCTCTCTCTCTCCCAAGGTTGTGGCTTTCAGGTTCAGCTGGAAGGCAGACGTGAGGTGCTTGTCGTTTTTGTTTTGCTTATCTGAAACCTGAAAGTGTGGGGCTACATAGTGTCCACTCAGGGGCAAAAAAACCACATTGGTTTATACTTAGTTTGTACTACATATAAAATCTTCATTATCCAAAAAAAACTAATACCTCCGTTTTAGGTTATAAGACATTTTAACTTTGGTCAAAGTCAAACTGCTTTAAATTTGACTAAGTTTATAGAAAAATAATAATAACATTTTTAACACAAGACAAATTTATTATGAAAATATATTCAATTACTGATTTAATGAAACTAATTTGATATTATAAATATTACTATATTTGTCTATAAACTTAGTTTGAAGTAGTTTAACTTTAACCAGAGCCAAAACGTCTTATAACCTAAAACGGAGGAGGGAGTACTAGCTATACAATCTTTCTTTCTCACTGGCCTTGTTCTGTTATGTTCTTTGTTCTTTTTTACAGAATGAACCAAGTATGGCTAATGGACTTGGAGATTCACGCACCGAAATATCGAGTGCTCTTCTCTCTCTTTTCCATGAGATTACAAAGATGGTGCACGCCATGGTGGGCAATCTCACAGAGCAGTCTGAACTCTGAACAACAAGGATATTCTTTACCCTTCGAATCGGATGAAAGTATCGCACATATTCTTGTTTCCGGCAGGTAGCTGCTCACCATGGAATCGTTTGACGGCGAATGCTGCTGTGTACCAACAAAAAGAGAGATAAAAATCAAGCAATTGTCGTGCAAGTACCAATCAATCGCCAGGTCGTTTTCTTCTTTCCTTACCCAATGGAGGGGATTGGAGCAGTTGCCGCGTCCAAAAAAGATCAGAAATCTGCCTGCTCGTCGACATGGATGCATTGGATCATACAGCTACACAAGCTTTCTCCAGTCGGATTGGTAGATTACACGCGTAATCGCCGACCAGATGGAGAGAATCAGAGTGCTAATTCGCCTCTTCTTCACCATGAACACGAAGCTTCTCATGATCCTGTCGCCGATAGCTTCGCCTGAACTACTACAATTTCTGTCCATTTTCCTTACTGCCGTTCGTAGCTGAAGGTTCCGGCCTCACAGGCAGATATGTTCATTTTTATTCCTGAAAAAAGTATGGAGATTTCATAACGGAACGATACGAACTCATATCGCCATCAGAAATTAAAATATGAAATTGAATTATAATTTGCAGCGAACCAAGTGAGCCTTGCACATTGAGGGGACACTTCGCTTGTGATCGTGAGTTCACTACTTCACTTGGCTCTTGTTCTAACATCAGTGGTCGTATCGGTACCTGCACTACTGTACCATCGCCATGAATGAACCAATCTCCAGGCACGCACTCTGAACGACTGATCGTGATTAGATTAGAAAGAAATGCAAATGACATAGTCAGTTTAGTCCACTAACCAAATGGACCAGTCAAAGCGAGTGTTACTGTTACCATTAGATGAACAAGAGTAATTCCAATTGCTACCTCGACTAGTTTGTTGAAACTCGATACTATCACTATGCTGCCACTTAAGCTAAACATTTTAAAGAATTACAATAATGACTTATGATTTTATCAAAAGGCCGGTTGCAAATTGGGCTCATCGTGTACGGGTAAAATTACTGTTTTTTTTTCCTTTTAATAAAGCCATTTGCTACTGTTGTAGTTATGTGAAATACCAAACAAGTTGTAGTGAAGCAATAGTTTCGATCAAATAACTACTCTCCCATCTTCATTCATGTCTCCAATAAGTTTATTTTCGACTAATCATTATACCGAAGTTTATGAAATTAGAAGATAATCCCTCCGTACTCATAAAAAAAGTCGTTTAGGACAATATTTAAATCAAACCTTGGGAATATAAATCATGAATAATTCTCAAGTTGTTGAGTTTGAAAATGTAAAAATTATATAAATAGATTTGTCTTGAAAAATACTTTCATACTTTTATAAAAGCATATACATATATCACTTTTCAATAAATATTTTTATATAATCAAAGAAGCCAAAATTGTGTTTTTGAGACCGTGTCGCTGTCCAAAACGATTTTCTTTACGAGTGCGAAGTGAGTAACTGTTTTCAAAAGTAGCTAAAGAGATGAATAATTACATTAGGATTTTTATAAAGTGAGAATATTAATATTTTTACCAACATGTGTGAAATTGGTGAAAAATATTTTTAACAGAAGGGACAGAGTTTATGAAATTTACGCGATGAACATTTATGTGAGACTGGTGAAGCGGGCCCACACTGTCAGGATTGCCTCCCCGGTGCATGCACACATCCTCCCACTCTGCCGCCAACCTACCCCACAGGGGGAGGGAGGGAGGGAGGTGGGCCACCCCACGATCGACGGCTGCCCGTCCTCCCACTCACGTCACGTCCCAATCTCCGCGCCCCCGCCGCGTAATCCCGCGTCCCTCCCTCCCGCTTCTGCTACGCTAAACCCACCCGAGTGGCTTCCTTCGGTAATTAACCCCCAACTCCACGCCCCCATTAACAACTAACCCCCCACCCCCGCGCGTACGTTTTGCAGTCTAACCCCTCGGAAACTTCCTTTCCTTTCCTTCCTCCCACGCTTCTTCTTCTTCTTCTTCTTCTTCTTCCCTTTCCCCAACCTCGCCGTCCTTCGCTTGCTCACGCGGCCTTCTCCGATCGCGGCGGCGGCGGCGGAGGAGGAGGAGTACGGGGAGGGGCGTAGCGAGGATCGAGCGGAGACGTGGTTGACGAGATGAAGAATCTGTTCAAGAGTAAGATCAAGTGGCAGCACCGGTCGAACGACCCCGCGTCGTCGCAGGGGCAGGGGCTGCCGCAGCAGACGCCGCCGTCGCCATCGCCGGCGAGCTCCCCGTCGGGGGGGGCGCCTGCGCTATCCGTGTCAACGGTATCGTCGTCGTCCCCTTCCGCCGCCGCGACGCCGACGGGGGCTGCTGCGGCGGGGGCGGGAGGTGGGGGTGGGGGAACGGGTGGGGAGGATTACATGTTGTCGGAGGAGGAGTTCCAGATGCAGCTGGCGATGGCGCTGTCGGCGTCCAACAGCGAGTGCGTGGGCGACCTGGACGGGGAGCAGATCAGGAAGGCCAAGCTGATAAGCCTCGGCAGGGGCGACCGCTTCGCCGCCGTCCGGGACGACGAGCAAACCGCGGATGCCCTCTCCCGCCGCTACCGGGTGAGTCGCCATGACCAAGGATTCGATTCGAGATGGATTATATATGCTAAACTATGCAACCGTGTGACTAGTGAGATTTTAGTTTGCATTGCCATACAACAGTAGACTTATTGCGGGGGAAGGATTGTTTTACATGTTATGATTACCAGTTACTACTATAATCCATGCTACCATTGTTCTCGTCGAATTCAAATTCAACCAATGGATTGGATAGTAGCTTCCGTGGCTATGTCTAGACCATGTAAATGTGAATCTTCACCTTGGAATGGAAAATCACACATAGAATAGGGAAGGGCTCCTATCTAGCAGCTACATGTATTCATTCCTGTGGACTGGAATTACCTCCTTTGGTCTCTTCCAGGTTCCCGGTGATCAACCCATTAAAACAATTGTATTAATAAAATACTTCTACAATATACGTTGCCATGTTTTTGCTGGTGCATTGCGATAGAATCCTACAGATCAGAGTCTTGCATTGGATATTGCCCAGGAATAAAGGACTATTGTTTCTGTGGACGGCGGGGAAGTAGATGATATTACAAGGCAGCGAGATTTTCTAGACTGGAGGTTCTTTTGCGGGCAATTGTAGCTTTGTAGCTTGTTGGTTACATCAATCTATGTCTTTTACATGTTGGGTTGATTCCATTCTGTTACTTAGTGAGTGATATTTCATATTTGTAGATATTTTGCTTGGTAGATCACTTTTTTCCTTCCATGATGTGTCAATTAAGCTCAAATATGGGGATGATAAGTATATTTGCTTGCTGGATTGTCTGACATTCTATCACTGTGCTTCTATTCTGACTTTCAGGACTACAACTTTCTTGATTACCATGAGAAAGTTATTGATGGCTTCTATGACATTTTTGGCCCCTCTATGGAATCATCAAAGCAAGGGAAGATGCCATCACTAGCAGATCTTCAAACGGGCATAGGCGACCTGGGTTTTGAAGTCATCGTAATCAATCGTGCCATTGATACCACCTTACAGGAGATGGAACAAGTTGCACAATGTATCCTGCTTGACTTTCCTGTTGCAAATATTGCAGCCTTAGTTCAAAGAATAGCCGAGCTTGTTACAGATCACATGGGTGGACCTGTGAAAGATGCAAATGACATGCTCACTAGATGGCTAGAGAAAAGCACTGAGCTAAGAACCTCACTACACACAAGTTTGTTGCCTATTGGCTGCATCAAGATAGGTCTGTCTCGTCACCGTGCCCTACTTTTCAAGGTCAGTTCTCTCTCAGAAAATCCTCAATATATTGAATGTTATGAATTATGGCACTCGCCTTCTAATAACGGTGGCAGGGCTTCTCCCTGCTGAGCTAAAAGAGGATTTGAGGCTTAGGGCTAACTTTAGAGATTCATTGATTGATTGATAATAGAGTACGTGGGGGTCCCTTTATAGGGAGGACATACTAGACACATAAGGAACTAAATCTCTAGTATTATATAAACCAATCCAATCTCTATCTCTAACTTTCTAATAAACTTCATCTCTTTCCTAACTAGATAATCTCCTATATTTATATGATTTATTCCTAATTTATCATGCCCAAACTGCTGCATGGGCCTATGCTCATACATTGAATGTAAGCACTAGATTTCTTCATTTGTCCAACATATATAGATGTCCGCTTATGGCTACTGTATATCTTCGTGCAGATTCTCGCTGATAGTGTTGGCATTCCTTGCAAGCTTGTCAAAGGGAGTAATTATACTGGTGATGATGATGATGCTATCAACATAATAAAGATGAATGAAAGGTATTGATGTATTTGATCATTGCTGTTTCTCTGGGGGAAAACTATAGTAAAAAAACCCGGACCGGTGGGTGACCTGGCCGACCTTCTGGTTCACCGGTCTGACCGGTGGCTCGGATGGTTGAACCACGGTTCACATGTGTACATGTATATTGTTATTCCCTCCTACTCACATATGGTGCAATAGCATAAGGGTTAGGCCATCCTTCCGTGAGCACACTGCCCAGGGTTCGATTCCCACCAAATGCGCAACTCCTTGCCAATTTTGCGGAAAAAAAGGGGACAGCCACAGCAAGCATTGATGAAATGGGCCTCAGGCAGCCCATTTATGGCCCATTTGCAGGTTGACCTGTCCAACCAGTATCGGTTTAATGTCCGGTTCGCCTAAGAACCGGCCGGTTCAGCCGGTTCAAAGCGGTTTGAATGCATGTCCGGTCTTTGAAGCAAACCGAACCGTGCTAAGGTCTGGTTCCCATTTTTTTCCAGTCGAACCGCCGGTCCGGTCTGGTTTTTTCTACTATGGGGAAAACAATCCAAATACATTATTTATTTATTCGTCTGCTACCTTTGTTTCAAATATATTTTTAAATAATTTGGTATTGCTGCCTTACATTTTCTAAGTGGGTTTATGTGCTGTTTTTGCAGGGAGTTTTTGGTTGATCTCATGGCTGCTCCCGGTACTCTTATTCCATCAGATGTCTTAAGTTGGAAGGGCAACTCATTAAATTCTAATGCAAGACTCACCCAGAATCCATTGGCTGGGTCATCAAGTACAACTGATTCTAATCTCAGTGCCAATGCATTACCACCCGGACATAAAGGTGGCCAACTGCCTTTATTTAGCAGTGGCGATTGGATATCGGCCAGTCAATCTGGATATGAAAAAGATGGAGCCACCACATCTTCACAGGCCTCTTCAAGTGGCACAACATCTGTTGCTGCTGGAAGCGCTTTTGATAGTTCTTGGACATTAGTTTCTCATGGACAATCAGATGATCCATCAACCTCTGCTGGTATGTCAGCACAGCAGAAAGTTATACTTCCAGGTGGAGAACATCCATGGAATGAGAATATAAATGCACGAAATGAGAATATAAAACTTGTTTCAGATTTACAAGGGAATTCAGAGTCCATCAACTTATTTGCCGACCTTAATCCTTTTGGGGGTAGGGAGCCCAAAAGGACTTCAGTGCCATTAAATGGGCCAGATAATAGAAATAATGAGTTGCAAAGACGCAGAGAGAATGTAGTCCCTAGCACACGAAGACCCCAGCAGCGATTAGTTATGAAAAACTGGTCTCCTTACAATGATGTTTCCAACAACAAGCAGTACAATTATGTTGAGGATTCATTTGCACGTAGAAATATTGGTGATAATGCTGCATCATCATCTCAGGTGCCACGGCCATCTGCAAAAAATACTAATCTTAATGTTGGAGTGCGCACTGATACACCATACATGGCAGCTCATAATTATGATAATAGTATGGCTGGTTCCTCTGCAATGAAGATGACTTCTACAGCTGGGATTGGGAAGGTTCCTGATAAGGTTCTGTACGGTGATTTGGACAAGGGCCTTACTAATTCTAGACTGGGGGATCAACCACCGATAGAAAGACATAAATGGGGCAATTCTGTAGAAGGAAGGATTCCAACAGGCACAGTTCACAATCAAGCAAAAGAACACAAGGAGAACTTCGATGGAAAGCAAGACAATAAGAAGTTACATCCTGATCCAAAGAAATCCCCACTTGACAGATTCATGGACACATCAATGCCATCAAGGAACCCTGAATCCGTTTCACCATCCTTTGCTAGGTCACACAAGCTAGACACCATGTTCGACGATGTGTCTGAATGTGAAATTCATTGGGAAGATCTTGTGATTGGTGAAAGGATTGGCTTAGGTATTTTTCCTCAACTAAGATTTTGACATGATCCTTGCTTCTCTATACATTAACAAGTTGAACCGACAAATCTTTAACAATATGTCAAACTATATTATTATAGCTCAGCCATGTGTAAACTCATTGCACTATCTGATGCCAATTTGTTGCACAAACTTGAACCAACTTCTTCCTCCTCCCAACAGGTTCATATGGAGAGGTGTACCGTGCTGATTGGAATGGAACAGTAAGAAACTGTTTGCTTTTATTTCCATATTGTGCCATAGAAACATTCTTCCCAGAGGTTAAATTCTTTATTGTTTTGCTTCTGTCAAAAAACTTTTTTGTTTATTTGCAGGAAGTAGCTGTCAAGAAATTCTTGGATCAAGATTTCTATGGTGATGCTTTGGATGAATTCCGGAGTGAAGTAGGTGAAACTATATATATTTTATATATCTTAGAGCTTTACTGGCTATAGCGTGGATTCATTTATTTGTCATTTTTAATTGATTTTTGCTGCAATGTTTTGATTTGCCATATACTTTCTTTTTACAAGGTGAGGATTATGCGTCGACTGCGTCATCCAAATATTGTTCTCTTCATGGGTGCTGTTACTCGTCCTCCAAACTTATCTATTGTATCTGAGTATCTTCCAAGGTATAACAATTTTCTACTGTTGTTTGCTTGTGAAGATCTTTTGGTGTTTATGATAAAGTATCATGGTGTAGATAAACATAGAAAACATTCTATCTGGAAGGACCACAAAGAAAAGCTCTCTCAACAACTTAGCTTTAGAATGGAACATAACACTGGAGGTTCAACATGCTGTAGTTGAAATACCTGTCTTTAATGATTTACTTGTGCATGGGAGGTGGCATACTGGCATCTATCTATAGTAGTTATATTATAGTGCAACTCATGCTCTATAGTTATTGTACTGGTCATGTTCGACGAATTGATGGCTCACCCTTGACTACTCTCCTGTCCTTGGCAGGGGAAGCTTATATAAGATCCTTCACCGTCCTAATTGCCAAATTGACGAGAAGCGTAGAATTAAAATGGCCCTTGATGTGGTAAGTATTTTCTGTATTTTCTATATTTTCTTGGCATGTTTGTTTATTTTTGTATCTGCTTGAGAAAATGGTTGCTTTCTCTTAAAAGGCCAAAGGAATGAATTGCCTCCATATTAGTGTACCAACAATTGTTCATCGGGATCTTAAATCACCAAACTTGCTGGTTGACAACAACTGGAATGTGAAGGTACTGTGCTCTTTTTACCTTTACATTCATTCAGTCATAAGTATTTATGAGCGTGCTGATCGATTGGCTCACCAATGATGTGAAATAGGTTTGTGATTTTGGACTTTCACGCTTGAAGCACAGTACATTCTTATCATCCAAATCCACTGCTGGAACTGTAAGTACTAAACCGGACCATAGTAGGATGAGTTCTCTCCTTCTTTGATCATCACTAAACATTTACTATTTCTGTTTTCGATATCTCACCAGCCGGAGTGGATGGCACCTGAGGTCTTGCGGAATGAACAATCAAATGAAAAGTAAGTTATTCCTCGATGGCTTTTGTTTCAATAACTATTAGCTTTTGCCCTAGCTTGTTCAATTTATTTTTTCATTCTGGGCATACCATTCAAAGTTGTTCAGCATTACAGAAGAAATTATGTTTATCTTCCAGTCTCTACTCGTAGAAATGGAACACCCATCTCCCTCACAAACCTTTCAGCTTTCCTTGTTTGATTGGTGTGGCAGTAATCTCACTCAGACATCACCTGAAATTTCTGCAGGTGCGATGTTTACAGCTTTGGTGTCATCTTGTGGGAATTAGCAACACTTAGGATGCCATGGAGTGGAATGAATCCAATGCAAGTTGTTGGGGCAGTCGGTTTCCAGGACAAGCGGCTCGATATTCCCAAGGAAATTGATCCTCTAGTTGCAAGGATCATATGGGAATGCTGGCAGAAGTGAGTGTTTAGAAACAAACCTATTTTATGTTGCATCAATAAAGTACTCTCTTCCAACTATCAATTGTGTTGCTAGATCCGAGCTAATATTTGGTTTTTAAACCTCAGGGATCCAAATTTGCGGCCCTCGTTTGCACAGTTAACCAGTGCTTTGAAGACTGTCCAAAGGCTAGTAACCCCTTCTCACCAGGAGTCCCAGAGCCCTCCTGTGCCTCAAGAAATATGGGTGAATTCTTCCACCCCTTGATGTTGAGGGGCATTCCACTCTCAAATTGTGAGTAATTATTGATGATTGTTGCTGTTAAGTTTGTTCAAGTCTGCAAATGTGGGCGCACTGTAGATTCTAGCGCCCCTAATGGTAGACATCCCTGCTGCCGCGACAAAAGAACCCAGCAGTAGAGTATGTATAGAGACTATAGTCATCGACCAAAACGATGACCCGAAGAAGAAATCCAGTCTGTGGCATCTCATTTTTCATGTTCCCAGTTTGCCTTTGTAAAACCTTTTGGATTCGAGCCCTCTGGAAGGCAGTGAGAGCTCGTGGCGTTGGATTAAGAAGGATCTGTGTCTGACTGTGTTTACAAGTGGATTGGATAATTGTTGCTGCAGAACATGACATCTTGGAAGTTAAAAATGTTGTAATATGCAATTTTTTTAAACTTGCAATTCGAATGCAGTATATGAACATGATGGTAACAGTACTCCAGCAGACCAGCACATTCATTTCGTTAATTATAGCTGTAACACTCGATAAAAACAACTTATCGGTAAATTTTTTTTTCTGTTATTAGCGACTAAAAGCTAATACAGGAAAATAAACTATTATGAAAAACCTTAAAATCAACTTTAAAACTAAGTTTATTTTTTTTCTACGCTTGAATGTCATCGAACGGCTAGGATCGATTTGAGGGTTGATCGAACGGAGCAGGTAGGACCGTGAGCTTAGCACATCAAACCAAAAAAAAATCAAACCATTGCCGTACCTGACCTGACGGTAAGACCTGTTGACTGTTGTAGTTCACGGCCCAGTGGCATCCCCCGAAATTATTCGCAACTCCCGAGCCCACTCTTCCCACTTCCCTAGTACTATCACACACACCAACCAACCCCACCACGCGTCCTGCATAATCACCGTCCGTTCCCGCCGGCCGCCCAGATCCAACGGCTCACATCCCATCCCCCATACCCAAAGGCACGTGACGTGGACCGGACGCGTCCGGCTCTCTCTTAAACCTGGCTTTGCGCCGTCCCGTTTCAAGTCCGTAGTTGATTAGTACTAGTTCGACCTGTAGTTTCGCCCTTTCCCCCTTCTTCCACCATCCACTAACCCCCATCTCAACGCAAACCACCCTCTCCGCCGCGCGCGCGAGGCAGATCTCGACGGGGAGCGCAGCCGCCGCCGCCAGGTCCCGCCCCGATCGCCCCCGCCTCGTCCCCACGGTCCCGTGGATACCTCTCTCTCTCTCTCTCTCTCTCTCTCTCTCTCGGATCGGTGCGATTGCCTTTCTTTTTGCGCGGCGGGGATCGGTGAGTTTGGGAGCTGTGTGTTTCGAGGTTTCTGATTTGAGGCGGGGTTTTTTTTTTTTTTTTGATATTGGATGGCGGCGCGATTCGTGGATGCAGGGTGTGTTTTGGGGACGGTGAAGGAGAGGCAAGTGTGGAGGCGAATCGAATCGATCTGATTAGGAGACCTGCCATTTCTGTGCTTGATTTTGTTTCGATCTGCTCCTTGGGCTGTAGATCTGGAAGGTAACTAACTGTAGATCGATGAAATGGGCATATTTTGCTCGTTTATATTACTGTTTTCGCATTAGAGCTGCATTTGCTGTGTAATATAATTGTTGCTGATAGTTCCGAGATCAAAATCGCTTGTTTTGAGGTGTTCGCGTTTGATTTGTTTGGTACTAGGGCTTCGTGGGATCTGCTGCTCGAGCTTCGTGAGTTGCACAGGAAAGTCTTGGGCTTTTGCGCTCAGCTCCACCACCTTCACCTGTTCCTCGGGCCATGGCTGCTCTCGTCATCTCGAAGCAGCGCAGTCACCAGCAGCAGTCATCCGATCGCCGGAGGAAGCCATCGTCGCACTTCGCGTCACCCCAGTCCATGCGTGGCTTCAATGCTGTCAACTGCCGAGCCTTCCACTCCAGCGTCAGCATTGGCATCCTGCCATCCCCGCCTCCACCCCCAGCGCGCACCTACTCCTCCCCGGAGCCGAAGACGCCCAAGTCGCAGCCACACCACGGGAAGAAGCGGAGCAGGGCAATATCTATAAGCCCTTCAACGTCTCCGCCATCCCGGCCTGAGCTCTGGGCTGGCCCCGCTTTCTCAAACTCTCCGCCTCCCAGCTCGCTGCCGATACCCAAGTTCTCACTCCACCAGAAGCGCAGTGTTTCACTCGAGTTGCCACCTGCTGGCCGATCAGATGATGTGGTGGTGCCTTTGCATGCTAAGTCAGCGCCTTCGTCGCCAACCGCAGGCTCAGGTGTCAGCTTCTTTAGTGATAGTGATACTGCTATCGCGACTGAGAATCTGAGGAGAATCCTCCACCTGAAAATCGCTGATCACTGAATGGATGATGGGCAGGTCCTTGTACATAGGCTATCTGCAAACTAACCTTGGTAGTGTGTATAGAGTAACCGAGAATGGCCATCTTTCACCTGGATGGTGGTTCTGCATAGTTCATCAACAGGAGGTACTTCAGGCAGGCAAAGCACCTCAAGTATGCATGGCAGCGTGAAACTGCGGTGAATGACTTGGTGGTGAGACTGTTGGTTGTCTGGATGAGAGCACAGCAGTTTCTGGGTAGCCTTTGTAGCTTGTGGTCACCTCTATGTTACTAATGTTCTTTCAGCCTTTTGGGTATTCCTTCTTTAGGTTTTAGATCACCATTATCCATGGTCTCACATCATTAACCTTTAGTCGTAGTCTGTCCTTGTTCCTGGTAGTTCATGCCTGGCAGGGTATGATAGTGTCTTAGTACTGTTCAAATGCTTAGATGTCTGCATCTGATTATCTGGCAGCTATCCATGTGTGAAATATCTGTAGGATAGCAATATCTTGCAGTGCATGCATTTTGCTTCACCTTGTAGACATTCCTTGGTTCCTCTGGCTCACTCTACTCTTGCTTCTGGTGTTCTGCAAGGAACATTATGATCTCTCCTTGATGTCTCTTCTGTTTTTTGGAAGGAAGAGGCGCAGTGGGATTTCATGAAGCTCCAATCTTCCATGTTCTTGCTCCATATGACACTACTAATTTTATCCATGCACCTTTCCTTTTCTTTAGTTTGTTCCATAGCTACCATGTGAGACCTCTCCTATCTTTCTTTCATGCCTCTACCACTAGAATTGCGTCTAGTAGTGCTATGCCTTTTTTAGGGCACCATCAATAATTCCTAGTCCTTGTTTATGTCCAAGAAACGTATTTGGAGTTCTACTCTCTTCTATATGATGGACAAGCCAGACTTCAGAGACCTTTGAGCATGCAGACCCAAATACGGTAACTATCTTCTGTTTGTTGTGTTACTCTTATGCAGCTGATCTCTTTGGCTAATGCTAATGTGATCCTGTGCTGTGGTGCTACAGGTTTGCTTATCACAGTGCGCTTCATGGTATTCATCCCTGGAGCTCGTAGCCACCATCAAGTTTGAATAATCTTCGTAGTCGACGGGCAGCACACATATGCTAGAACGTCAATTCAGTGTAGTGCCTGCTTGGCTAGTTGTACCTGGTACTGTTTTTGTTATAACATTTTGTCGATGTCTTGATACATTAGCGTAGTGTCTATTTGGGCTGGCAGTGTAGTACCTGCCTGGCTATTTGTATCAGCTTGCTTAATACTTAAAAGTAGACCTTTTTCCACTGCCTTCCGAGGTTTTATGATATATTTGGATGTTAATGTTGTAGCACTTAACTTCTTATATGTGCAATGTGAACTGCTTTTCACCAGTTGATGTGGTCTTGATGATTGATGAGTGACCAGGTTATTATATACTTGCTGAAGAGTTACTCCTGAACAGAATTAACGTGAACTGTTTAATTTCCTGCCTTAGTTTCATGGGACTTGCTTTATCTTGAATTTGACATGTCAACCTCATTGCATACTCCTGATCATATTCGTTCTGCGTTTGTGCTGGGTTGATCGTGTAACATGGTTTCATGCTTCTGGAGACTTTGCTGCACGCAAAATTGTCAATATATCCTAGAGGGAAGTTAACTTTTATACACACCCAAATTTTACTTGCAACCTTCTGGGTCATCCCAGATTGATGTTCCATGGCTAATATCCATGTACGAGAATGCCATCTCATGTTGATAAGAATAAGATGAACAGTCTGAATTATGTACATCACATCTCTTGAGATTGATGAGGGTGAATTGTGTATCCCATGACAGCAAGCTAACAACCAGGAATCTTTCTCCGATTCTCTTAGCTGATCATTTTGTTTTGGATCATGCGTCAACCGCACGGGATGGCATATCATGAGATGCTGGAACTTGAACCAAATTGTAGCCTCGTCCTTTTCTTTTTTGAGAACTAGTAGTCTCATCCTATTATAACATTTTGCCTAGTGTACAGTACAAGCCCTGTTCGAAGCGGACGAATTTCAAACAAAATGTACAACGATCATCAGGAAATTCCGAGCTCATGAAGAAAAAAAACCCATAAGAGACGGGGAAATGCTTCTACTTTGCATTGCTTCGTCTCAATTTGAAGGTTCATGCTGGCAACATTTCACGTGAAAACTCTTAAGCATAAAGCACCTATCTCGACGATTGGTTGCTAGCTTCAAGAACTGAGCCAAAAGAGCAGAACTTTCTGTGATTTCAGAGAGAAATGGCAATTCGTTGCAAGACATAGAACAATGAGTACTTGATCACATTTTCGATCACATCCTCTAAACGAAGAGTTCTACATCAACCCTCTACTAATCCTCCACCGTGCAAGTTCTATCCACTTCCAGTTTTGCTCCATCATCAGCAAAAAATAACCTTCAACTGCTAGCTCAGGCAGGACTGAGTCAATCTAGCTAGATTATTACACTAATTACATTTTACTTGAATGAACTCTAGCTCAGAGATACTGACGACCTGCTCATGTCTTCTTGCTCAGAACTCGATTACAAGATGAAGATGAAGAAGAAGATGATGATAATGTTGATGATCAATTGCCGGTAAAACATCACGCATTGACGCAAATGCAAGTGCAATGTCAATATGTGTCATCACTTTGATCGCCGGCGGAGCAGCATCTGGCGCATGCCGTCGGCTACCCGGAAGGCCGGGTTCTTCCTGCACTTGCCGCAGAAGGACATGTGATCCCTCAGAGCCTCCTCCATTCCGCCGCCGCCTCTGTTCCTCCCAAGCTTGGCCGCCTCGTCCCTCACCGCCTCCGAGCAGAGGCCGCACAGCCACCGCCCGCCGAAGTCGGCCTTCACGCCGAGGATGTACCCCCTGGTGTACTCCTCCCTCAGCTCGCAGCACTCGCACTCCGCTGACTCCACCTCCATTGCCGATAATTCAGAGAAGAGATGAGCTCTCTCTCTCTCTCTCTCTCTCTCTCTCTCTCTCTCTCTCTCAACTTCTGTTCTGAAATGAAATGCTGGCACGGCATGTTAGTTTATAGGCTTTACCTGAGCTTAGCTCTGGGGCTATGGCTGTGGCTGTACTCCGAGAGACTCATCGGTTGTCCATATTCCCTAATAAGTTAAAACATTAATTTATAGGTAAATTTTTTATATATTTGTTCATAGCAATTTACAAGCCAATACTTAAAAAGAAATTTACGTTGAAAATATCTTAAAATCAGATTCGGAAATTTAAATTTTGGCTTTTGCTTTGGTTTATCAGGCCAACCGATGGGGCTTTGAATCTGTAACAGTGATGCATCATCCAAGTGGAAAGTGTCATTATTCAGTAGTGGTCTAATTAGCTCTGGGCCTCTGGCTCTAGTACTGTGCCAT